>NC_136267.1:33173607-33674604 GCF_964187855.1 Myxine glutinosa
CAATGCACGGCCTCATCATGCTCGCATGATCCAACACTTTCTTGCATGGTGTAGAGCATATGGAGTGGCCTGCCATGTCCCTGGATATGAATCCGATAGAGAACTTGTGGGCAGAATTAACGCGTCAAATCGACAACTTGGACCAGCAGCCTACCTCTGTGCGTGAATTGCAGCAGACTATTGTCACTGCATGGCAAGCGATTCCTGTCCAAAACTTGGCAAATCTCGTGAACAGCATGCCTCGACGTGTACGTGCTCTCCTGAATGTTCGTGGGGGTTACACGAAGTACTGAACTGTAATTTTACTGTCCGTAATCCCAGTCATAATTTAGCTTTTGTTTTTGTTGAAATTTTTTTTGGCTAATGTGCAAAATAAAGAGATACTTCTGGAAAACGTGCAGAAGTTTAACACAGTACTGTCCATGAATTGAGTTCGATATCAGTTTACATCACTTTCAAGGATCAATTTATTTGCTTAGAAATGTCAAATGTGATTTTTGTTTCTTTTAAAGGTCACATTAATAAAATCTAAGTATAATTTCAACATAATTCCAATGAACTTTTGGTTCTAAGTCATCTTGAAAAGTAAGTTCACCCCCACAAAAAAATATTCCATATTAAATGCCAAGTCTGTATATCGGGAATTATATTGTGCGTCCATGAGTATTTGTCCATTTTGGTTCGTGCATTAATGGCTAAAGGATCTTGAGGTGTTTCAGGTGGACATTTGAGATATTGTCTGGTCCTCTAAAGTTGGAGTTTTTGGGTATTTTTATTAGCCCAACCCCCACACACTACATCCCTCATCTATACACGAACACCAATTTCACCAAATTCAACAACAACAAAAAAATGCTTGTTGGGGGAGAGACTGAAACTGCATTATCTCGGATTTTAAATTCATGAGAAACCATCGTGGTGTATGACATTGAGGAAAATAAATATTTGAAATTTGCTTTTTACCCCACACACTCCAAGGGGAAAACGGGGTTAAGCAATTGGTTTGTTTCCATCCGTCTGTCCATCCGTCTTATCAGTTCATGTTTGAAAAAGAACATATTTAAATTGAATGTTATGTTTTAAACACGAATCGAACATGAATCAGAACATGAATCAGAAGACAAATTTGCTATTTTGCAGTACTTTGGCTCTGAATTTGGCCCCATTGCACATGCGCAGACAGGAGTGTGGTGATATTTTTTTTTACTCTGTCTGCCTGCCTGAAAGTGAAGCAAAATTGAAAATCATTCCAAACAGGAAGCGTACTGTTTTTAGGGACGTCATCAAGGCCACAAACAACAGGCACAAATAAGTAATGTAATGTGTTAAATAAGGTGGTGTTCGCGACCCATGGGTCCCCCAAAGCTCGAGACCAGCAACAGAATCTCCTGGCCCAAGCCGGTGACGTAACCGGCGGCCAAACCGGGGCGCCGAGGTTATAATCCTTTGCACCTGTCGGTCACATGACCACCAAAGCGTGCCTCGCCTGAGAGGCGTGGCTTTGGTTCTGATGTATGCTTTTTGGCTTGGATATATATATGCGAACCCGATAAACGGGCTTTCAGAGTTCCCGAGATGATTATAAATAAACATCTTCTCGGACGAGTTTGTGTCTTGTCCGTCACTTCGTCCGTCTCAAGCAGGAGCGCTGCTCCTTCACTGGTGACCCCGAGTTTACGACACACGATGGACACGGCAGTGTCCCTCAAACTGCCCACTTTCTGGGAAGCACATGCCGCCGTCTGGTTCGCTCAGGCGGACTCCCAGTTCGCCCTGCGTGGCATTACGGAGGACACCACGAAATACCATTACGTGGTCGCCGCGCTCGGCTCCGTGACCGCCGCGCGCCGCCCGCTGCCTGAGCCTCCTCCAGAGCCCGCCCGCTGACGGCAAGTACGATGCCATCAAGGCACTTCTTCTGGGCGCTTTCGCCCTCTCCCTGGCTGAATGCGCACGACGCCTGCTCGACCTTCCTGAGCTCGGCAATACGCGCCCGTCCGAACGTATGGACTACATGCTCGCGTTGCTCGGCGAGCACCCCTCGGATTTCCTTTTCCAAGAGCTTTTTCTCCGCCAGCTCCCAGCCCAGGTCCGGGTCGCCCTGGCAAGCACGACCATCACGAACCTCCGCGACCTCGCCAGGGAGGCCGACAAGATCTATTCGGCAAGCCAGCTCATCGGAGCGGCGAGCCAGCTCGTCGGGGTGGCTGCCGGGAGCCCGCCCGCCGCCCAGTCAGCACCCGCGATGCAGCTTCCTTCCCAGAGGCTGCCGGGCCGGCGCGACTGGCAGCGGCGACGCCGCGTTGCCCGGTCCCGACGCGTCGACCGGAGCCCCCGCCAGACCCGGCCTGGTGTTATTTCCACGCCAGGTTCGGGCAGCAGGCCCGATCATGTCGACCCCCGTGCACGTTCGGCAAGTCGGGAAACGGTCGGGCCGGCGCTCACTACCAGCCATGAGCGCCGGCCGTTCCGGAAACCTGCTATTCATCGCGGACCAAGCGTCGGGGCGGCGTTTTCTCTGCGACACCGGCGCTCAGCTGAGCGTCATTCCCGCTTCGGCGGAGGACAGGCGGGCCACCATTTGCGGCCCCTCCTTCATCGCGGCCAACGGCTCCGCCATCCGCACCTTCGGCCCACGCACCGTTGCCCCCGCTTCGGCAGCCAGCTCTTTCGCTGGGAGTTCGTGACTGCGGACGTCCCCATGGCTTTGCTCGGGGCCGATTTCCTTTGCGCCCATGGGCTGCTGGTCGACGTTAAACGTCGGCGTCTCATCAACGCCGAAACTTTCAGCTCGCTGGCGTGCGCCTTGAGCCGTTCCACGCCCACTGAGCTTTCCTGCGTCCTCCCATTGGCAGACGACTTCGCGCGTCTCCTCGCGGAGTTCCCGGCCCTCACGCGACCGACGTTTTCGGCCGTCGTGGTGCGTCACGGCATTGAGCATCACATTCCCACTACGGGCCCGCCGGTGTACGCCCGAGCTCGCCGTCTCGACCCAGCCAAACTCGCCATCGCTAAGGCCGAGTTCGCCGCGCTGGAGCGCCTCGGCATCGTGCGGCGCTCCGACAGCGCCTGGGCCTCGCCGCTGCACATCGTCCCGAAGCCGGGGGGCGGATGGCGGCCATGCGGCGACTACCGCTGCCTCAACGACGCCACTACCCCCGACAGGTACCCCGTCCCGCACGTCCAGGATTTTTCCGCCTGGTTGGCAGGGCGGACCATTTTTTCAAAAGTGGACCTGATTCGGGGGTACCACCAGGTGCCCGTCCGCCCGGCCGACATCCCGAAGACGGCCGTTATTACACCTTTCGGCCTCTTTGAATTCCTCCGGATGCCCTTCAGCCTCAAAAACGCAGCACACGCGTTCCAGCGCCTGATGGACGGCGTGCTGCGCGACTTGCCGTTCCTCTTTACATACCTGGACGACATCCTCGTCGCCAGCACGTCCAGAGCCGAGCACCTCCTCCACCTCCGAACACTGTTCGGCCGCCTCAGCGAGCACGGCTTGATCGTCAACCCGGCCAAATGTCACATTGGTGCGGCGACGATCGACTTTTTGGACCACCACATCACCCAGAACGGCGCCGTACCGCTACCGGCCAAAATCGAGGCCATCGCCGCTTTCCCGCGCCCCCGCTCCGTCAAGGCGCTGCAGGAGTTCCTCGGGATGGTGAACTTTTACCACCGCTTCGTGCCCCGAGCTCCGCAACTCATGCGGCCCTTGTACGCTGCCCTCCGCGGCCAGCCGGCGAAGCGCGACGTCGTCTGGTCCACGGACATGGACGCTGCTTTCACCGGCGCGAAACGGGCCCTCGCCAACGCCACGCTGCTGGCCCACCCGGTACCCCATGCTCCCATCGCCCTCACCACGGACGCCTCCGACTACGCCGTGGGCGCGGTTCATGAGCAATGGGTAAACGGGGCTTGGCAGCCGCTCGCGTTCTTCAGCCGGCAACTCCTGCCCAACGAGTTGAAGTACAGCACTTTTGACCGCGAGCTCCTCGGGCTGTACCTGGCCGTCCGCCATTTTCGCCACCTCCTGGAGGGCCGCCCGTTCACGGCCTTTGTCGACCACAAGCCATTGATTTTCGCCATGGCCAAGGTCACGGAGCCGTGGTCGGCCCGCCAGCAGCGCCACCTCTCCGCCGTGTCGGAATACACCACGGACATCCGGCACGTCGCCGGAAAGGACAACGCCGTGGCCGACTGCCTTTCTCGAGCCGGCACCAATGCCGTCCACCTCGGCGTCGATTTCGCCCTGATGGCGATGGACCAGGCCACCGACGGCACGGTGCAGGCGCTCCGGGTGGTGGACACGGGCCTCCGCTTGGCTGACGTCCCCTTCGCGGACACGGTCCTGCTTTGTGACATCTCCCAAGGCCGACCTCGCCCCGTTGTGCCGGTCACCTCGCGGCGTCGCATTTTTGCTTTGCTCCACGGCCTCTCACACCCAGGCCGGAAGGCGTCCCAGAGGCTGGTGTCGGCACATTTCTTCTGGCACGGGTTGCGACGGGACGTCCGCGACTGGGCCAACGCCTGCACACCCTGCCAGCGGGCCAAGGTCCACCGTCACACTCAGGCTCCGCTGGCTCCTTTCACCGTGCCTGAGCGACGTTTCGACCATGTCCACGTGGACCTGGTGGGTCCCCTGCCCCCATCGCAGGGGTTCACCCACCTGCTTACCATGGTGGACAGGACTACCAGGTGGCCAGAGGCCATGCCCCTCGCCTCCACCACCACCGCCGACGTGGCCCCAGGCATTCATCGCCACCTGGGTCGCACGTTTCGGCGCACCGGCGGACATCTCGTCGGACCGCGGCCCACAGTTCACGTCAGAACTGTGGGGCGCAGTCGCCCGCACGTTGGGCGTTACCCTGCAACGCACCACGGCCTACCACCCCCAGGCCAACGGGTTGTGCGAGCGGTTCCACCGCTCCATGAAGGCCACACTCATGGACGGCCTCCAGGACGACGGCTGGGCCGACCGGCTCCCGTGGGTCCTTTTGGGCCTCCGCACGGCTCCAAAGGAGGACCTCCAGGCGTCCACCGCCGAGCTGGTGTACGGCCAGGCCCTCCGCGTCCCGGGCGAGTTCGTGCCCGACGCCACCAGCCCCTGGTCCGCCGCACGCCAGCGCATGGACTTCCAGGAGGCCGCCCAACGTTTCGCCCCGGTGCCCACGTCCCACCATGGCGACCCCCAATCCTACATCCCCCCAGCACTCCGCACGACGGAGTACGTCTTTGTGCGCCACGACGCGCACCGGGGGCCGCTCCGGCCACCATACGACGGACCGTTCCGGGTCCTACGACGGGACAACAAGTCCTTCGTCGTCAGCATCGGCGGCCGGGAGGACCGGATTTCGGTGGACCGCCTCAAGCCGGCCCACATGGACGTCGGCCAGCCGCCACGGCTGGCTCTCCCACCGCAGCGCGACCAGCCAGGGGTCGTTTCGGTCGGGTCATCCGGACCCCCCTCAGGTTGACCTTCCTGGACCAAGTCGATTCTGGGGGGGCGTGTGTAGCGACCCATGGGTCCCCCAAAGCTCGAGACCAGCAACAGAATCTCCTGGCCCAAGCCGGTGACGTAACCGGCGGCCAAACCGTGGCGCCGAGGTTATAATCCTTTGTACCTGTCGGTCACATGACCACCAAAGCGTGCCTCGCCTAAGAGACGTGGCTTTGGTTCTGATGTATGCTTTTTGGCTTGGATATATATATGCGAACCCGATAAACGGGCTTTCAGAGTTCCCGAGATGATTATACAATAAGCATCTTCTCGGACGAGTTTGTGTCTTGTCCGTCACTTCATCCGTCTCAAGCAGGAGCGCTGCTCCTTCAGTGGTTTATTTATAGACACTCCGTAAAACAGTGGTAAAACCTAGAATAAATGTATTTGTAGGACTTTTGCAATCTTTATTTTATTTATACCTTTATTATACTTAAATTGAATCGGATTGAAGAATAAATTGAACATGAATCGGAACACCAACCTGCTGTTTTGCAGTACTTTGGCTCTGAATTTGGGAAATTGTGTGGAATCTGGTCTCGAGCACGCACGAGCACAGAGGAAGGAGTAAGGTAATTGTTTTAGCCTGTCTGACAGTGAAACAAAATTGAAAATCATTCCAAACAGAAAATGTACTGTTTTTAGGGGTGTTATAAAGGATACAAACAACAAGCATGGAGAACTAATTTAACCTGTTCAATAAGGTGGTGGAAAAAAGATGCTGCATCAATGGCGGCAAACTTACAAAACAAGGTTTTTTTCGACATCCTTTCAAATCTTTATTTTATTTCATTTGAATTATATACCTGAACCTTAAAGAACACAAATTGCCTTCATCAATTTGAATGAACTTCTTCAATCATCAATTTTTTCGACAACCTTCCAAGAACCTCAAGTGTTTCATTACTTGGACTTATTCTCAGGTGGTGTATAACACATGAACACTGCTTCGGCAGCACTAAACTTCTGGATATTTTCACAACCTTTAAAGTCATTATTTTATTGAAGTTGAAGTGCTGCATACATTTGAGCACTGCACGTGGTATCGTGTTCTATGAACTCTCCAGTTACATATCGTTGCATAATGCATACATTTTCCACCATTAATTTATCGTCATTGTTGAACAAAAAAGTTAGAAACTGGAAAAAGTGGTTGAAATTTTTTACTTTCTTAATATTTCTTTCCACTACCTCCTCCTTCAGGATAAGGTTTATGTCCTCCAACCAGACACTGTTCATGACTTCACCTGTCCTTTTTGTCTGGAAATGCGAGGCACAAACCCAACTGAGTGCTCTGAAGGGGAAATCGAACTTACAGCATGTCAAATTGGTACGCATTCTTAGACTCTGCAGTTTTTTGTGGGTCGTACTTTCTTTCTAAATGTAATCTTGAGAGCATTTTAACCATTGTCTTGCTAACCCGAGTGTTTCTGAACTTCAGTGTGTTGCATTGTATCACGTAATGACCTAAGAGAACGGAATCTGATGGATCCTCCTGCGTCCCAGAGGGAGGTATGAATCTCCGTGCTGTAAACTATGATGAACATTATGATGTACATAGGATGCACATAATGTTGCGGATTTGTAAAGATCCCAGGGACACATGAAAACAGCACATCCAACACATAAAAGAACACCGGAGTTTAGCTATTTCCATAGTGATTCTGTTTAGTTAGGTTGCACAACCCGTCGTAACAGGGACAGGGAGATTAAAAAAAATTTTTTATGTTGGAGGCTCCAGGCATGGACTGTATAGCCTAGTGCTCTTTGAGCCCAGGCCTTAAATAAAAGAGACAAAAGTGTGTCATGAAAAGTGTATGGTGTTTGTTTGCGAGAACGAGAGATTGAAGCTGGCCCGGTAGCTATAGTTTGAGTGAGACAGAAAGTAAGACCAGCAATCCTGACATGGAGAGTAGAAGATGGTTCAACAAAAACGACCGGTAAGACTTATCTTTGAGGAAATTGGCAGAGGAAAAAGAATTTGATTGAAAATTGGATTGAAAATCAAAAATAAACACCTTTCAAAAACTATAAATGCAGAATCAATGTGTGATATAGTGGGTTCTGGGTTTGTGTTTGACAATATGGAACGAATTGGGAGAATGACCACTTTAAGATATATTTACTGAGCAGTTGTCTGTTACCCATCATCAGCCCAAACTGATTGTCTATCTCTGCACCAGGGATCTCGTTACAAGTTCGCTTTGGGTACCAACGTCAATTTTCGTTGTAAAGAAGATCACAGCTCTGATACGCCTTCACAAATAGTTTGCGGAAATGAACATTTCAACCTGCCAAGATGTACACCAGGTACCCAATCTCATTGATGGTCTTTGTTAATCTGATTTCCAAAGAGTATTTGTTGTGTTAGGCTATCCTTTTTTGCACCAATATATAATTTCTTGCCTGTGTGTGATTATTACAGACTTATGTGACCTACAGACATCGGATTTTGAGAATAATCATCTTCAGGTTCCAGAGGAATACAAAAAGGTTTGTTTTTCTGGTTCTGAGTTAATCCCAGACCTCAGCGTCTTGCTTGGCAAATCCTCCATCATTATCCTCCAACGCTCGCGAAGCGAAAATAAGGGTTAGGCATTCGGTTGCATACGTGCGGCGTACATGTGGCGTATGTGCGTGTCTGTATTTTAAAAATTCATTTTCTCAGCAACCGTTGGTCCGATTGACACAAAATTTTACCACAGGATCGCCTCCGCCTGTATAATTTTTTTATCCATAAACATGGTCATAGGTCACGTGGTACAGGCGCCATCTTGGAAAAATCGAAAAACGTTTCACCTCTCTATCTCTGAAACCGCTCCATGCAAAAAATGTAAACGGTGCTTTGTGAAGTAGTCCCCATGGGGAATAAGATATGTTAATGATGATGTCATCGGTATCTTAATTATGACGTCATCATTTGACAAGTACAATACTTGATTCGATCAGTATTATTTTTTTTTTCTCTGAAATTATTGATGCGATTGACACGAAATTTTTGCTATATTGGAGCACCTCCTCCTGCAGAATGTTTTAATGATAATTTTGACATCATAGGTCACATGGTACAGCTGCCATCTTGGAAAACCCGAAAAATGTTGCACCTCTATATCTCCAAAACCGCTGCATGGAAAAATTGAAACGTGGCTCATTGTAAAGCACTCAATAGGGGGAATAAGTGTTGTTAACGATGACCATTTGGTGCCTTATTTATGACATCATAATTCGGCAGGGACAACACTTAGTCTGATCAGTTTGAAATTTATTGAGCGTGATCTACGCAACAATTATATTAGAGAATGTAAATTTATGATTTAATCGCTCATGTGGTCTGGCAGCCATATTGGATCAACGGAAAAAATCGTTCAAAAAGAGAAGGGTTGGTTCGCACCAAGTTGACTGCGCAGGGTAAGTATTCTAATACCATCTAGTTGTTTGATTATTCAGTTTGCACAACGACACAATTATCCTGATAATCACGCATTCCATCTTATTGAGTGACGCCTGGTTATCATGCTACTATCCATCTCGTTATCTGGTTTTAACTTCATTCTTATTCTGCAGAGGCAATACAGCTGGCTGCAATACAGCTCTTATGTCCAGTTACCCAAAGATCAACAAGTCATACTGAAATGTGAACGAGATTACGTGACCTCAGAACCTCTCACTGTCACGTGTAAAGATGGGGTTGTGGAACTGCCTAAGTGCCGCGCAGGTATCCTCTAGCAACAATGTAGAGAATGTTTCTTTTCTCATGAGCATTTGTCTGTATATTGTTACATTTATGGGGGGCATGCAATGACATACCTTAGGGCCAGGTAGGATTGTAAAGGGTAGTGTGCTCCTTATGTCGTGTAGCCACCTTGATGTACATAAGTCAAGCCGGATGTAGCATAAGGTCGTATCTTTGTCCCCATGTTGAGGGGTGGGCTATGTTAATTAGGTAGGGGTTAAGGGCAAATCCCTTGTATGTAAATTGTCTCTGTGACCTTTTCCTTTGTTCCTTATGACACTGCACTACACACACACATACCAGCCAAGCAATGGGCAATAATTATAGCACAATATAAAAGCAACCAGAACCAGGGCATTCAACTACCGCTGGGGGTGGGGGGGGGGGGGCGTGAGGCCCTGCCCCGAAAGGAGGATGATTGGTCTGGCCGTTGGAGTGATGAGATGGACTCTTTGATTGATTGGAGCACACGCGGACCTCATCAGATGACGTGGGAGGCCGGGAAGCAAAAGACTGCGTCCAGGCATTTTCCCTCTCTTGCTTGGGACATCGACAGCGTGCAGTCGCAAGTTATACACTCTTGCGTGTGGGTACAGTTATTACGAGCAGACGCAGTTTATACGCTTTTGTGTTGGGACATTCATTGCGTGCGGTCACAGTACAGTTTGTGCGCTTGGTTCTTGCGCTGGGTTCTCATTTGCAGAACAGTTGCATTTGCTCTCTTGGTCCTGGCTTTCGTGATCGCGAGCAGATGCATTCTTTCTTTTGGTCTGGGTGATTGGTGTGAACGGACGCACCTGCTTCTTCGTTGGTGCCGACTTCGTGGCGGCTGGGTGCACCTGAGAGACCGCGGTGCTGTGTGGAGCGGATGACGAGGACGGAGCTCGGCCTGCTCGTTGCGCGCTCAGCGGCTGGCGGTGAACGGACTTTGTGTCAAGGCGGGTGTTTTCCCGTGCACGGACTTCGCGCCAAGTCATGTGTTTTCCCGCGCACAGACGCGGGGACTCATTCGAGGACTGATGTGGTTCAAGAGCTGCTCAAAGCTGAGTACACAGACACGCAATTATTTTTCAGTTATTTATTCCCCTTGTGTGTATCTGAGTCTGTAGGGAGGATCCTCAACTTAGGAATATTTTACTGTGCATTCTTTGTTCCCTGGCATTATTTTTATTAAACCCTTTTATTGTTGCATTTTAATTCTGCGTCGGTTTGATTTGTTTGACGTGGTTCGAGGATGCTCCAGTAGAAGCCGTCCAGGAAGGTTCGTCATTCTCCGTTTCCCTCGCGTGTAAAGAAGATCCGCCATTGTTTGATTGAACGCCTCGGAGGTAAGCTCGATCGGTCATCCGTCCGAGACCGGTCTTTATCGGCACGGACAGGACAATATTACTGATTACTTTAGTTTTCAATTTGACTAATAACATGAAAATAAATAACATATTCTCTCCTTTTATTATCCCTTTATTTATTGTTGTTCACGGGACTATTTTGTTATTTACGATACAAATTTTTTGACCATCCTGTTATCAAAATTGTGTGTGTGAATTTCTACTCACGTGTGGTCCTACGGTGGTTGGATGCTTGCTAGCAATCCTCCGTCTCCGTTCTGCTCGACGAACGAGACGCCAGTGGGCCAGAAATCACCACCATTTTTTTTCACTACACATATCTCTTTGACTTCATTGGTCCTTGGAGTACATTTGAAGATTGAACATTGCGTCTTCTATCATTAAATAAAGGTACCGTTTTGAGGAAACAAAGGTACATTTTGATTGCAACTCTTGCAGAGGAAACGAGGTAATGCATATTTTGTCCGGAGCGATTATGGCAACAGTATAATTTTATAAATATACACTGCCCAATGAAGGTACATTCTCATAATGCAGTGAAAAGGAAATAGTGGCCTTTAAAACAATAATAAAAATTTTGCCCGACTTTTCAAACTGTATTTCACATATAATTCATGACGTGAAGTAAAGTAAAACGAAAATCGGCTTGTTCGGGAAATGCCTGCGTACTTAATTAGTCGAGAGGCCAAGGAAATTCTCGAGATTTTTTTATTTTATTTCTTATTTTACAAGTTATGTCCATGTGCTCTTTAAAATGTCGTGTCCATTTTCGTACACTCAACATCATCTGAGTTTATATGTTGGAACCCATCTGTGGATCGGTCCCATCGGCCGATGGGTCTGACCCGTTTGCGGATCTGTGGATGCACGAGAAATGACAATGCAGACCCATCGGCCGATGGGTCTGCGCCATCTGCGGATGTGTTGTTCACCTTGAAGGAATGTGTTGACAGAATGGTGCTCTTCAATCAGGTACACAGTCATTGGAATTACATGTGGTAGGAATTTAACAGAGATGATTTTTAAATGTTTTATTATATATTTCTACCCATCTATTTATACATTTTGTCAATACATTTTGTAATTAACAGATACATGGCAGTTTTAGTAAAGCTTTACATAACATACTCAACATTCATACAAAACATTGTATGAATTTGTTGATACTAGGGCATTGCCCGTACGTGGGTGCCCGTTCCTTGCCAATGCCCGTACTATATATATATCTAAAATTATATCCCCCCCCCCTCTATTTACATGAAATGGTTTGGTCCAAAGCGAACGGCTTGCGAGTACGGTGACAATCCCCCCCCTCTATTTACATGAAATGGTTTGGTCCAAAGCGAACGGCTTGCGAGTACGGTGACAATCCCCCCCCCTCTATTTACATGCAATGGTTTGGTCCAAAGCGAACGGCTTGCGGAGTTTGGTAAAGAAATCGCCATAGCTCGGTAACTACTCCTCCGATTAATATGAAACCTTGAAAAGGCACGTAATGGCGCACACGCTAGGCTCGGCTCGCTCTCACATCGGCCACGCCTACGCAACAAAGCGTTCTGTGATTGGCTGCCGGAAGTGAAGTCTTCACTGTCCGGAAGGTCGCAAATCGCAAATGAATGATTTGGTTTTAGTTTTTTAAAACATTGTTTAACGGCAACATAGTTTTCCAACGTGAAATAAATGAATACGCTCTCAAATGTGCCGTCCGAGGCAGAGTCTGTTCGCCACGTTCGGCACACGTGATAGCTCGCTGCTCTCTGATTGGTTGAATCGTTTTTTGGACATAGCTCGGTAAGTACTTCTCCGATTAATTTAAAACCTTGAAAAGGCACATCCTCGGGTCCCCAGCAATATACCTGGCAAGTTTCAAGTATATCGGACCGGTAGTTGTCGAGAAACAGCGGTCACAGACATACACACATACACACACACACACACACACACACACACACACACACACACACACACACACAGAGAGAGATTGCTGGAATTATAGATAGATTATCGCCAGCTTTTTCGGGTTTACCAGGGAGAACAAGAGCGTTTGTTACTCCAAGAACCGGCAGATCCATGACTTGAAACTGTTTAGATTTCACCCAGTGTCTGAAGTGTGCGCCAACTGGATCACCAGGATTACTTAGATGACTAACAATTTTGTCGTACTTTTCGTCCGTAATAACCGGTGAGCGTTTACTGCCGATAACTTTTGCAACAAGTTCATCACAAACTGGACGTTGTCGTATTGTATCCATGTTGAATGCAATGATGGGAATGATTGAAAACGTGACCCAGGCCATATTTATACCATGTGTATTCACACGCCAGACACAAGACGTTTTACATAAACACTGAGGGCCTCATAGAATCACATAATGCGTTATTGTGTTTATATAATTGACAATGCCCCGATTACGAAGCCACACCTTCATCTTTAGCTTTGGGGTGATTAAGGCATGCCAGGAATTGCTATATAAACAATGGAGAGCTGAGTCTGCCAGTGCCACCAGCGAAGTAGACCAGCGTTTTTAAATGGAGCGACATTATCTTAAACAAACCACATGTCACGGACTGCTTTATAAACATTTATGACATCAATTGCTTATTTTTAGGTTCAAATAAACATACTCATCCACCATTGATGCATACACATTCCTTCAAGGTGAACAACACATCCGCAGATGGCGCAGACCCATCGGCCGATGGGTCTGCATTGTCATTTCTCGTGCATCCACAGATGGGTCGCCCATCGGCGGATCCGCAAACGGGTCAGACCCATCGGCCGATGGGACCGATCCACAGATGGGTTCCAACATATATACATTAAAAAAAACTAAAGCTGCATTGAAGACTGGACAAGTTACGTTTTCATTACAAGGAAAATAGTCATGATTAATATTTAGTTTAAAAAAACTCTCCTTTCGTCAACATTTTTTACGTACAGTATGCTGTCCACATGTCCAGGTTTGTTTCAGTTACCAAGCAGCTAGCTAGCTTTCCAAGCAGGAGCTAGCTTGTTCCCTATCGATGGTTTTGAATGGAGTGCTTGTTTGCGTGCTTTAGCCTATTGAGTGTTTGAGTCACCCTTCATCCTGATCCCTGCTTCCCCCTCACCAGCCTCCTGCTCCCTCCTGATCTTCCCCATCCCCTTCCTCTCCTGCTCTTCTCCTCTCTCTCCCCCCCTCCTCTCAATATTCCCATCAGTGAAGCAACTCTGTGTTGACCGGCAACACCGGATGCCTTTGCTAGTAGAACATACAACAAAGGGAGTGGGGGACAAGAGGGTGCAAGAGAGGGAAGCGCAACAACAGTAGGGAACAGGAACATCAAGAGATCTGTGAAAGAGAGAGAGGGCTTGGGTGGGGTACACAGGATAAATAAGATGGACACGACATGAGGAAAAGGAAAGAATACAGGGAATTTGAAGGAGGTGGGTTTGGGGTCGATTAACGAGGGTAGAAAAGATCAAGGTTTTGGATGTGGGAAGATATGACATGTTGGTGAACAGCTGTTTTGAAGACCTGGAGGGAAGAGTGAGATTGAAGAGAGTGTGGGAGTTTGTTCCAGAGGCTGGAAAAAGACGAACGAATGAGTGAAGGTGAGCAGTGAGTCTTAATTTTGGTAGTTTCACCAGAAGTGGGTTGCTGACAGACCTTGAGCGTCCTGCAGAAATATTGGAGGGACAAAGCACAGACAGCTAGAGCAGTGGGTGCAAGGCCGGACAGTAGTCGGTGGAAGACAGGAAGACTGCCAACCTGCCAGAACGGCCAGAGAGATGGCCACTTTAACAAGCATATGGTTAAATGAAACATTTGGAAGGGAATATCACTTGAAGAACATCAGACGTTTGCAGGGTAGTTCGTTATAACCAAATCCAGACGACATTGCCAATTTTTGTCTGAAATTTCAAGATCCCACAATTGTAAATAACTCATCACTCGCTGCCTTCAGTTTTACAGGCCATTCATATGCACTTTGGTTTCAGCCATCCAGAGCTCATTTGCTTGACCTTGATTCCATATGCCTTGTCAGTGACGGACGCGCTGAGGATTTGTTTCAGCGACTCTCGAATCCCCAGCAGCGGTCGTATCGATCTTCATCACAGTCATCGAAACCCAGTTGCAAACGTTTAGGTCCAAGCTACTCTTATTGCAAATAGGCAGGTCACCCTGCTGATCATTTCATAAGTTTTTGTCAGTTTCTTACAATTCTGGACAAGGCATTCTTCTCCATGATTTGTCAGTTCTCTGGCAAAGACCCCGATAATGACTGTCCTGGTGGTGACCCTGATGATCACAACAAGCTTTCATCAGTTCTGGATATTACTACCATCCAACCACATATTTCCACAAGGTGGGGGTCTACCAACCAACCGCTCACACATATTCTCCTTTTACAACGGCCATGCTACACCCCTCACGATAGACACTGGCACTGGAACTAACTTCATTTGTGTGACTTTGGCCCAACCAACATATCGGTCTCCTGGTCTCAAAAGGTTCACAACGTGCTGACTAAGCGCATGGTATGTCATTGGTGAAACCCATGTTGTTCTCAACAGGGCTGATCACATTTTGGCACTCGAAGCCTTGATTGTTGCAGAACTCAATGTCGACTTCCTCACGGAAATCCGTTCATGCCTCAAATTGACATTTCTATTCACCCTGCACAGCATCTCATTTGCATCGGTGATCACGATCGGTGCATGTATGATGATCTGTCCCTCAAGACAATCGGGGTCTTTTCAATCTGATGCACATACAGTCACATGAAAAAGTAAGTACACCCCATGTAAAATTTGACTTTTTCAACATATTTCAACATAGAGCTATTTGATCTTCATTTCAACAATATTGAGAGATAAAGGTGATACAATATAACAAATATCATGAAACATTTACATTTTGTAGTCCATTGTATAATTTAAATCAACAATCAATGCAAATTTCACGTGTGGAAAAAGTAAGTACACCCCTACATTTATCACTACTTCAAATACCTAAAATTAGAATCAGGTGCACCAGCTCAGCTGCAAATGATTAGAACATCGTTAGAAAGGATCTTGGAGGAACCTGTCTTATTTAAACCTCAGACATTTAGTTTGGTTTGCTGTTTGTTGTTGAAGTGTGCGGCGGCACCATGCCTAAATCAAAAGAGCTCTTTGAGGCCTTCAGAAATAAGGTTATAGATGCCTACGAGTCTGGGAAGGGATTTAAAAAGATCTCCAAACAATTTGAAATCAATCATTCGACTGTCTGGAAGATCATCTACAAGTGGAGAAGATTCCAAACAACTGCCAACTTGTTCAGGCCAGGCCGCCCCAGCAAGTTCAGCCTGAGAGCAAACCGGAAGATGCTGAAAGAAGTCTCGAAGATCCCCAGAATGTCATCACGGGACCTACAGGTAGCTCTTGTCACTGTTGATGTCAAAGTGCACGAGTCTACCATTAGAAAGAGGCTGCACAAATTTGATATACATGGGAGGTGTGCCAGGAGAAAATCTTTGCTGTCCAGAAAGAACATCAGGGCAAGACTAAAGTTTGTCAATGAACATCTAGGCAAAGACCAGCACTTCTGGAACAATGTGCTATGGATAGATGAGTCAAGGTAGAGCTATTTGGTCACAGTACCAGAAGACAGGTTTGGCGAAAACCAAAGACAGCATTTGACCACAAGAACCTGATACCAACTGTAAAGCATGGTGGTGGAAATATTATGGTTTGGGGCAGCTTTGCTGCACAAGGGCCTGGGCAGCTCACCATCATAGAATCCACTATGATTTATTCATTGTACCAGAGGGTGCTTGAGGCTAATGTGAGGCTATCTGTCGGAAAGTTGAAACTCAACTGAAGGTGGACCTTGCAACATGACAATGACCCTAAACATACCAGTAAATCCACCAAGGAATGGCTGAAAAGAAAGAAATGGAGGGTTCTGGAATGGCCAAGTCAAAGCCCGGATCTAAATCCCATCGAGATGTTGTGGGGGGATTTGAAACGAGCTGTGCATGCAAGAAACCCCTCAAACATCGCACAGCTGAAAGAATTCTGCATGGAGGAGTGGGCAAAAATTTCTCCCAGTCGATGTCAGAGACTGGTAGACAGTTATAAGAAACGCCTACTTGAGGTTGTTTCTGCCAAAGGGGGCAATACCACCTATTAGAGCCAAGGGTGTACTTACTTTTTCCACATGCGAAATTTGCATTTATGTTTATTTAAATTATACAATTGACTACAAAATGTAAATGTTTCATGATATTTGTTATATTATATCACCTGTCACTTTCAATATTGTTGAAATGAAGATCAAATAGCTGTATGTTGAAATATGTTGAAAAAGTCAAAACTTTACATGGGGTGTACTTACTTTTTCACGTGACTGTAAGTTGATCTGCGCTCCACAGCGAGTGCAACCACACTATGGCCCGGTGAGTTCCTTGAAACCCTTTCAAACATCCCCAGCACAATAATGTGTTCCGACATCGCCACTGAGCTTAGACCGAGATCCCTGTGTACACAAGACTCGTCGACATGCAGATGTGACCTCAACCTGACATTGTGCACAGTGTATGCGACCACGTTCACATTCCAAATTATACTTCAAGTCCCATCACTATCAAGTGATATTCCAATTTAGACATCACACATGCTACCCAGATCCCTTGAGGTTGTGAGCCCCCCTCCAGTGTTTCCTAAGTGTGCACCACCACCATCACCCCATGCCTGTGTTGACACCATCCACGTTGATCCTGACAACATCCTGGGGATGGATATTCTGGTGAAATTCCACTCCCTCTGTCGTGAGTTCTCACCTGTTTTTGACCCTAAAATTATTGATTGTAATGGGATTGTCAGGAACATTTGCGCCATTGGCAAAATGGATCGAACTCAACCCCAACGGTGCAAGAGTCATCTCGCTCAGTGTGGCTGAACAGTGAACACGCTACGTCAGCCTTCAGGCCAAGTGTGATGAGTTGGAAGATGTCGGGGTGTTCGTTGAACCTGAAGTCATTAAACTTGAGGACGCCGATTTCCCGATGTCTGTGTGGTGTGCGTGAATCCCCATGCTCCTTATCAAAAAGCCCGGTGGTGGATCTCGACTTGCTACTGCTTTCCTGGATGTTAGACATGACAGAATGCCGCATCCATCATTGATGCTGTTTGTCGAGTGCACTCTCTGCACCATTTTGGGATGGTCCTGTATCATTGTGTCTGACTTATCTCAAGCCTCTTTTCAGATGCTGGGCGCTGAAGCTGTTCTGGAGGAGTTGATGTGCCTCGTTCTTGGAGATTTACTCGAGGCTAGCTCTGTTGCTGGGGTCACAAATGGCTTGTCCTGTGGCACAGATTTGTGTGAGGAGCTATTGAGAGTTTGGTCAGCTGTGCTTCATATCCTGGATGGATGCGACCTTCGACTCTCAGCCACACAGGGTATCGTCTGCCCAAGATCCACTGCTCTCCTGGAATGGGTGTGGTCTTCAGGTCATTTGAATGCTGGTCCTTGCCAGGTCACCACTCTGCCCCTGCCATCCAGCTGCCACTGCGAGGGGCCTTAGGTCCTTTGTTGGTACCTGTAGGGTCCTTCTGCATGTTTTGCAGAATGCGGCTACCTTGTTGTCCCCCTTGGGAGATGCTTGTGCTGGCTGGCCCTCACAGGATCGTTTGTCGTGGACCGATGAATTAACAGCTGCTCTCGTTAAAGCTCGGGCAACTCTTCAGTCAGATTGCACAATAGTCTTGCCTAAAGTGTTGGACCAGTTGTGCATTGTTACTGATGGATCTACCATGCACGCCAGCATTGGGGCCACATTATACGTGGTATGCAACAGAAAACCTCTGCGTTCTGGTTCCTTAAGTCCTAAAATTAAGAAACACCAGGTGGCCTGGCTATTACCCCCCTGTGCGTCCTGATCTGTCGCAACCTGCCTCCCCAGGTCATATTGATTTGTGTCCGACCTCTGCCTGCACTGTCAACCCCATGCTATCCCTGCACTCTGTAGAAGTTTCAACCAATGGGCCAACCAGTGATCATGCTCTTGAAGCTTATATTGACCTTCCCCAGGATTCATGTGCATCCTTGCCTACACCATCACCATTCCCTGTGCCTCGACGCTCTGTCTGATCGTATAGGCAGCCGGCTTATCTGGCCGATTATGTCGCGTAGCTATTAAACGTCCAGTCCTGCACATCACATACAGGGTAGAGCTGTGTCATTTTCATCGGTTGGTTGATCTTATTGTGCATTTCATATTTAACGTTTTGTTACCACGAGTGGGTCCGTTTGTCCATGGACTAGGTTTTGGTTGGTCTTGGCAGAATTCAGGCATGCATGCCTGCTGTGTTGCTTGAGCATTGGCTTTCCCTTTCGCCAGGGCCTGGTGTGCTTGGGCCAGGGTGAGGGGGATTTAATATATATTCTGTGTTATTATTTACTGGTGGTCCTGCTGTGATTGTTGTTGTTGATATTGTCATTATTAATTGGTATATGCTTTGTTGCAATGTTGTCATTCTTTCTTGTTACCCTCGCCAGAGGCGACGGTATTGCATTTGAGTCCATTTGTTACTTGCCGGCAAGTATGTTGATCTGTTCGTTACTTGCCGGAAAAGATTCCGGCAAGTATGTTGATCTGTTCGTTTGTTACTTGCCGGAAAAATTTTCCGGCAAGTGTGTTGATCTGTTCGTTTGTTTGTTACTTGCCGGAAAAATTTTCCGGCAAGTATGTTGATCTGTTCGTTTGTTACTTGCCGGAAAAATTTTCCGGCAAGTATGTTGATCTGTTCGTTTGTTTGTCTGTTTGTTACTTGCCGGAAAAATTTCCGGCAAGTATGTTGATCTGTTCGTTTGTTTGTCTGTTTGTCTGTCTGTCTGTTTGTCTGTTTGTCTGTCTGTTTGCAGCACTGCGTCTACACCGTTGCACGGAGAATCGCCAAACTTTGCACACATATTCGTCTTGCCCTGGAATAGACTGTGCCCAATTTATGACGTCATCGGTCAGGTGTTTCGGCCGCCATCTTGGAAAAACCGAAAACCTTTGCACCTCCATATCTCCGAAAGTCCTGAATAGAAAAAATTGGAACGTGGCTCATTGTAAAGAACTCTCCATGGGGAATAAAATATGTTAATGATTACGTCATTGGTCACGTGGTTCGGCCGCCATCTTGGAAAAACCGGAAAAATTTACACCTCCATATCTCCGAAAGTCCTGAATAGAAAAAATTGGAACGTGGCTCATTGTAAAGAACTCTCCATGGGGAATAAAATATGTTAATGATGACGTCATCGGTCACGTGGTTCGGCCGCCATCTTGGAAAAACCGAAAACTTTGCACCTCAACATCTCCGAAAGTGCTGAATTGAAAAAATTGAGACATGGCTCATTGAAAAGAACTCTCCATGGGGAATAAATGTTTATGATGACATCAACGGTCACGTGGTTCGGCCACCATATTTGTCCTAAATGGCCGATAAAAATGTACATTGCGGCAAGTCCTCGGTCTCTGACCGATTTTTCATCTGTCTGTTTGTCTGTTTGTCTGTCTGTTTGCAGCACTGCGTCTACACCGTTGCACGGAGAATCGCCAAACTTTGCACACATATTGGTCTTGCCCTGGAATAGACTGTGCCCAATTGATGACGTCATCGGTGACGTGGTTCGGCCGCCATCTTGGAAAAACCGAAAAAATTTGCACTTCTATATCTCCGAAAGTACTGAACAGAAAAAATTGAGACATGGCTCATTGTAAAGAACTCTCCATGGGGAATAAAATATGTTAATGATGACATCATCAGTCACGTGGTCGGCCGCCATCTTGGAAAAACGGCAAAACTTTGCACCACTATATCTCCAAATGTGCTGAACAGAAAAAATTGAGACATGGCTCATTGTAAAGAACTCTCCATGGGGAATAAAATATGTTAATGATGACGTCATCAGTCACGTGGTCGGCCGCCATCTTGGTAAAACGGCAAAATTGTGCACCACTATATCTCCAAATGTGCTGAACAGAAAAAATTGAGACATGGCTCATTGTAAAGAACTCTCAATGGGGAATAAAATATGTTAATGATGACGTCATATGTCACGTGGTTCGGCCGCCATCTTGGAAAAACCGAAAAACCTAGCACCTCCATATCTCCGAAAGTGCTGAATAGAAAAAATTGAGACATGGCTCATTGTCAAGAACTCTCCATGTGGAATAAAATATGTTAATGATGACGTCATCGGTCACGTGGTGCGGCCGCCATCTTGGAAAAACGGGAAAAAAATTCACCTCCATATCTCCGAAAGTGCTGAATAGAAAAAATTGAGACATGGCTCATTGGAAAGAACTCTCCAGGGGGAATAAAATATGTTAATGATGACGTCATCGGTCACGTGGTTCGGCCGCCATCTTGGAAAATCCGAAAAACGTTGCACCTCTATCTCCAAAAGTGCTGAACAGAAAAAATTGAGACATGGCTCATTGGAAAGAACTCTCCAGGGGGAATAAAATATGTTAATGATGTCGTCATCGGTCACGTGGTTCGGCCGCCATCTTGGAAAATCCGAAAAACGTTGCACCTCTATCTCCAAAAGTGCTGAACAGAAAAAATTGAGACATGGCTCATTGTAAAGAACTCTCCGTGGGGAATAAAATATGTTAATGATGATGTCATCGGTCAGGTGGTTCAGCCGCCATATTTGTCCTAAATGGCCGATAAAAAAGTAAATTCCGGCAAGTCCTCGGTCTCTGACCGATTTTTCATCTGTTTGTCTGTCTGTCTGTTTGTCTGTTTGTCTGTCTGTTTGCAGCACTGCGTCTACACCGTTGCACGGAGAATCGCCAAACTTTGCACACATATTCGTCTTGCCCTGGAATAGACTGTGCCCAATTTATGACGTCATCGGTCAGGTGTTTCGGCCGCCATCTTGGAAAAACCGAAAACCTTTGCACCTCCATATCTCCGAAAGTCCTGAATAGAAAAAATTGGAACGTGGCTCATTGTAAAGAACTCTCCATGGGGAATAAAATATGTTAATGATTACGTCATTGGTCACGTGGTTCGGCCGCCATCTTGGAAAAACCGGAAAAATTTACACCTCCATATCTCCGAAAGTCCTGAATAGAAAAAATTGGAACGTGGCTCATTGTAAAGAACTCTCCATGGGGAATAAAATATGTTAATGATGACGTCATATGTCACGTGGTCGGCCGCCATCTTGGAAAAACGGCAAAAATTTTCACCACTATATCTCCAAAAGTGCTGAACAGAAAAAATTGAGACATGGCTCATTGTAAAGAACTCTCCATGGGGAATAAAATATGTTACTGATCATGTCATTGGTGACGTGGTTCGGCCGCCATATTTGTCCTAAATGGCCGATAAAAAAGTACATTCCGGCAAGTCCTCGGTCTCTGACCGATTTTTCATCTGTCTGTTTGTCTGTCTGTCTGTTTGCAGCACTGCGTCTACACCGTTGCACGTAGAATCGCCAAACTTTGCACACATATTGGTCATGCCCTGGAATAGACTGTGCCCAATTGATGACGTCATCGGAGACGTGGTTCGGCCGCCATCTTGGAAAAACCGAAAAACTTTGCACCACAATATCTCCAAAAGTGCTGAACAGAAAAAATTGAGACATGGCTCATTGTAAAGAACTCTCCATGGGGAATAAAATATGTTAATGATGACGTCATATGTCACGTGGTCGCCCGCCATCTTGATAAAACGGCAAAACTTTGCACCACGATATCTCCAAAAGTGCTGAACAGAAAAAATTGAGACATGGCTCATTGTAAAGAACTCTCCATGGGGAATAAAATATGTTACTGATGATGTCATTGGTGACGTGGTTCGGCCGCCATATTTGTCCTAAATGGCCGATAAAAAAGTACATTCCGGCAAGTCCTCGGTCTCTGACCGATTTTTTATTACTTGCCGGAAAATTTTTTCCGGCAAGTATGTTGATCTGTTCGTTTGTTACTTGCCGGAAAAGATTCCGGCAAGTATGTTGATCTGTTCGTTACTTGCCGGAAAAATTTTCCGGCAAGTATGTTGATCTGTTCGTTTGTTTGTCTGTCTGTCTGTCTGTCTGTCTGTCTGTTTGTCTGTCTGTTTGCAGCACTGCGTCTACACCGTTGCACGGAGAATCGCCAAACTTTGCACACATATTGGTCTTGCCCTGGAATAGACTGTGCCCAATTGATGACGTCATCGGTGACGTGGTTCGGCCGCCATCTTGGAAAAACCGAAAAACTTTGCACTTCTATATCTCCGAAAGTACTGAACAGAAAAAATTGAGACATGGCTCATTGTAAAGAACTCTCCATGGGGAATAAAATATGTTAATGATGACATCATCAGTCACGTGGTCGGCCGCCATCTTGGAAAAACGGCAAAACTTTGCACCACGAAATCTCCAAAAGTGCTGAACAGAAAAAATTGAGACATGGCTCATTGTAAAGAACTCTCCATGGGGAATAGAAGATGTTAATGATGACGTCATCAGTCACGTGGTCGGCCGCCATCTTGGAAAAACGGCAAAACTTTGCACCTCCATATCTCTGAAAGTACTGAATAGAAAAAATTGAGACATGGCTCATTGTAAAGAACTCTCCATGGGGAATAAAATATGTGAATGATGACGTCATCAGTCACGTGGTCGGCCGCCATCTTGGAAAAACGGCAAAACTTTGCACCACGATATCTCCAAAAGTGCTGAACAGAAAAAATTGAGACATGGCTCATTGTAAAGAACTCTCCATGGGGAATAGAATATGTTAATGATGACGTCATATGTCATGTGGTCGGTCGCCATCTTGGAAAAACGGCAAAACTTTGCACCACTATATCTCCAAAAGTGCTGAACAGAAAAAATTGAAACATGGCTCATTGTAAAGAACTCTCCATGGGGAATAGAATATGTTAATGATGACGTCATATGTCACGTGGTTCGGCCGCCATCTTGGAAAAACCGAAAAATTTTGCACCTCCATATCTCTGAAAGTGCTGAATATAAAAAATTGAGACATGGCTCATTGTAAAGAACTCTCCATGGGGAATAAAATATGTTAATGATGACATCATAGGTCACGTGGTTCGGCCGCCATCTTGGAAAAACCGAAAAACGTAGCACCTCCATATCTCCAAAAGTGCTGAATAGAAAAAGTTGAGACATGGCTCTTTGTAAAGAACTCTCCATGGGGAATAATATATGTATGTTAATGATGACGTCATCGGTCACGTGGTTCGGCCGCCATATTTGTCCAAAATGGCCGACAAAAAAGTACATTCCGGCAAGTCCTCGGTCTCTGACCGATTTTTCATTTGTTTGTCTGTCTGTCTGTTTGTCTGTCTGTTTGCAGCACTGCGTCTACACCGTTGCACGTAGAATCGCCAAACTTTGCACACGTATTTGTCTTGACCTGGAATAGACTGTGCCCAATTGATGACGTCATCGGTCACGTGGTTCGGCCGCCATCTTGGAAAAACCGAAAAACTTTGCACCTCCATATCTCTGAAAGTGCTGAACAGAAAAAATTGAGACGGCTCATTGTAAAGAACTCTCCATGGGGAATAAAATGTTAATGTTGACGTCATAGGTCACGTGGTTCGGCCGCCATCTTGGAAAAACCGAAAAATTTTGCACCTCCATATCTCCAAAAGTGCTGAATAGAAAAAATTGAGACATGGCTCATTGTGAAGAACTCTCCATGGGGAATAAAATATGTTAATGATGACGTCATCGGTCACGTGGTTTGGCCGCCATCTTGGAAAAACGGCAAAACTTTGCACCTCCATATCTCTGAAAGTACTGAATAGAAAAAATTGAGACATGGCTCATTGTAACGGCAAAACTTTGCACCACGATATCTCCAAAAGTGCTGAACAGAAAAAATTGAGACATGGCTCATTGTAAAGAACTCTCCATGGGGAATAAAATATGTTACTGATGATGTCATTGGTGACGTGGTTCGGCCGCCATATTTGTCCTAAATGGCCGATAAAAAAGTACATTCCGGCAAGTCCTCGGTCTCTGACCGATTTTTTATTACTTGCCGGAAAATTTTTTCCGGCAAGTATGTTGATCTGTTCGTTTGTTACTTGCCGGAAAAGATTCCGGCAAGTATGTTGATCTGTTCGTTACTTGCCGGAAAAATTTTCCGGCAAGTATGTTGATCTGTTCGTTTGTTTGTCTGTCTGTCTGTCTGTCTGTCTGTCTGTTTGTCTGTCTGTTTGCAGCACTGCGTCTACACCGTTGCACGGAGAATCGCCAAACTTTGCACACATATTGGTCTTGCCCTGGAATAGACTGTGCCCAATTGATGACGTCATCGGTGACGTGGTTCGGCCGCCATCTTGGAAAAACCGAAAAACTTTGCACTTCTATATCTCCGAAAGTACTGAACAGAAAAAATTGAGACATGGCTCATTGTAAAGAACTCTCCATGGGGAATAAAATATGTTAATGATGACATCATCAGTCACGTGGTCGGCCGCCATCTTGGAAAAACGGCAAAACTTTGCACCACGAAATCTCCAAAAGTGCTGAACAGAAAAAATTGAGACATGGCTCATTGTAAAGAACTCTCCATGGGGAATAGAAGATGTTAATGATGACGTCATCAGTCACGTGGTCGGCCGCCATCTTGGAAAAACGGCAAAACTTTGCACCTCCATATCTCTGAAAGTACTGAATAGAAAAAATTGAGACATGGCTCATTGTAAAGAACTCTCCATGGGGAATAAAATATGTGAATGATGACGTCATCAGTCACGTGGTCGGCCGCCATCTTGGAAAAACGGCAAAACTTTGCACCACGATATCTCCAAAAGTGCTGAACAGAAAAAATTGAGACATGGCTCATTGTAAAGAACTCTCCATGGGGAATAGAATATGTTAATGATGACGTCATATGTCATGTGGTCGGTCGCCATCTTGGAAAAACGGCAAAACTTTGCACCACTATATCTCCAAAAGTGCTGAACAGAAAAAATTGAGACATGGCTCATTGTAAAGAACTCTCCATGGGGAATAGAATATGTTAATGATGACGTCATATGTCACGTGGTTCGGCCGCCATCTTGGAAAAACCGAAAAATTTTGCACCTCCATATCTCTGAAAGTGCTGAATATAAAAAATTGAGACATGGCTCATTGTAAAGAACTCTCCATGGGGAATAAAATATGTTAATGATGACATCATAGGTCACGTGGTTCGGCCGCCATCTTGGAAAAACCGAAAAACGTAGCACCTCCATATCTCCAAAAGTGCTGAATAGAAAAAGTTGAGACATGGCTCTTTGTAAAGAACTCTCCATGGGGAATAATATATGTATGTTAATGATGACGTCATCGGTCACGTGGTTCGGCCGCCATATTTGTCCAAAATGGCCGACAAAAAAGTACATTCCGGCAAGTCCTCGGTCTCTGACCGATTTTTCATTTGTTTGTCTGTCTGTCTGTTTGTCTGTCTGTTTGCAGCACTGCGTCTACACCGTTGCACGTAGAATCGCCAAACTTTGCACACGTATTTGTCTTGACCTGGAATAGACTGTGCCCAATTGATGACGTCATCGGTCACGTGGTTCGGCCGCCATCTTGGAAAAACCGAAAAACTTTGCACCTCCATATCTCTGAAAGTGCTGAACAGAAAAAATTGAGACGGCTCATTGTAAAGAACTCTCCATGGGGAATAAAATGTTAATGTTGACGTCATAGGTCACGTGGTTCGGCCGCCATCTTGGAAAAACCGAAAAATTTTGCACCTCCATATCTCCAAAAGTGCTGAATAGAAAAAATTGAGACATGGCTCATTGTGAAGAACTCTCCATGGGGAATAAAATATGTTAATGATGACGTCATCGGTCACGTGGTTTGGCCGCCATCTTGGAAAAACGGCAAAACTTTGCACCTCCATATCTCTGAAAGTACTGAATAGAAAAAATTGAGACATGGCTCATTGTAAAGAACTCTCCATGTGGAATAAAAAATGTTAATGATGGCGTCATCGGTCACGTGGTTCGGCCGCCATCTTGGAAAAGCTTTGCACCTCTATATCTCCGAAAGTGCTGAACAGAAAAAATTGAGACATGGCTCATTGGAAAGAAATGTCCATGGGAAATAAAATATGTTAATGATGACGTCATAGGTCACGTGGTTCGGCCGCCATCTTGGAAAAACCGAAAACTTTTGCACCTCCATATCTCTGAATGTGCTGAATTGAAAAATTTGAGACATGGCTCATTGTAAAGAACTCTCCATGGGGAATAAAATACGTTAATGATGACGTCATCAGTCATGTGGTCGGCCGCCATCTTGGAAAAACCGAAAAACTTAGCACCTCCATATCTCCGAAAGTGCTGAATAGAAAAAATTGAGACATGGCTCATTGTAAAGAACTCTCCATGGGGAATAAAATATGTTAATGATGATGTCATCGGTCACGTGGTTCGGCCGCCATCTTGGAAAAACCGAAAAACTCTGCACCTCCACATCTCCAAAAGTCCTGAATAGAAAAAATTGAGGTATGGCTCATTGTAAAGAACTCTCCATGGGGAATAAAATATGTTAATGATGACGTCATCGGTCACGTGGTTCGGCCGCCATATTTGTCCTAAATGGCCGATAAAAAAGTACATTCCGGCAAGTCCTCGGTCTCTGACCGATTTTTCATCTGTTTGTTACTTGCCGGAAAAATTTTCCGGCAAGTATGTTGATCTGTTCGTTTGTTTGTTACTTGCCGGAAAAGATTCCGGCAAGTATGTTGATCTGTTCGTTTGTCTGTTTGTCTGTTTGTCTGTTTGTCTGTTTGTCTGTTTGCAGCACTACATCCACACCGTTGCACGTAGAATCGCCAAACTTTGCACACGTATTTGTCTTGCCCTCTAATATACTGTGCCCAAACGATGACGTCATCAGTCACGTGGTTCGGCCGCCATCTTGGAAAATCCGAAAAACGTTGCACCTCTATCTCCAAAAGTGCTGAACAGAAAAAATTGAGACATGGCTCATTGGAAAGAACTCTCCAGGGGGAATAAAATATGTTAATGATGTCGTCATCGGTCACGTGGTTCGGCCGCCATCTTGGAAAATCCGAAAAACGTTGCACCTCTATCTCCAAAAGTGCTGAACAGAAAAAATTGAGACATGGCTCATTGTAAAGAACTCTCCGTGGGGAATAAAATATGTTAATGATGATGTCATCGGTCAGGTGGTTCAGCCGCCATATTTGTCCTAAATGGCCGATAAAAAAGTAAATTCCGGCAAGTCCTCGGTCTCTGACCGATTTTCTGTTTGTCTGTCTGTTTGTCTGTCTGTCTGTTTGCAGCACTGCGTCTACACCGTTGCACGTAGAATCGCCAAACTTTGCACACTTATTGGTCTTGCCCTGGAATAGACTGTGCCCAATTGATGACGTCATCGGTGACGTGGTTCGGCCGCCATCTTGGAAAAACCGAAAAACTTTGCACCTCTATATCTCCGAAAGTACTGAACAGAAAAAATTGAGACATGGCTCATTGTAAAGAACTCGCCATGGGGAATAAAATATGTAAATGATGACGTCATCAGTCACGTGCTTCGGTCGCCATCTTGGAAAAACGGCAAAACGTTGCGCCACTATA
Source organism: Myxine glutinosa (assembly GCF_964187855.1). Taxonomy (NCBI): domain Eukaryota; kingdom Metazoa; phylum Chordata; class Myxini; order Myxiniformes; family Myxinidae; genus Myxine; species Myxine glutinosa. Next base: position 33,201,798 of record NC_136267.1, read on the forward strand.
TCTCCAAAAGTGCTGAACAGAAAAAATTGAGACATGGCTCATTGTAAAGAACTCTCCATGGGGAATAAAATATGTTGATGATGACGTCATATGTCACGTGGTCGGCCGCCATCTTGGAAAAACGGCAAAACTTTGCACCACCATATCTCCAAAAGTGCTGAACAGAAAAAATTGAGACATGGCTCATTGTAAAGAACTCTCCATGGGGAATAAAATATGTTAATGATGACGTCATCAGTCACGTGGTCGGCCGCCATCTTGGAAAAACGGCAAAACTTTGCACCACTAAATCTCCAAAAGTGCTGAACAGAAAAAATTGAGACATGGCTCATTGTAAAGAACTCTCCATGGGGAATAAAATATGTTAATGATGATGTCATATGTCACGTGGTCGGCCACCATCTTGGAAAAACGGCAAAACTTTGCACCACTATATCTCTGAATGTGCTGAATATAAAAAATTGAGACATGGCTCATTGTAAAGAACTCTCCATGGGCAATAAAATATGTTAATGATGACGTCATCAGTCACGTGGTTCGGTCGCCATCTTGGAAAAACCGAAAAACTTTGCACCTCTATATCTCCGAAAGTACTGAATAGAAAAAATTGACACATGGCTCGTTGTAAAGAACTCTCCATGGGGAATAAAATATGTTAATGATGACGTCATCGGTCACGTGGTTCGACCACCATATTTGTCATCAATGGCCAATAAAAAAGTACATTCCGGCAAGTCCTCGGTCTCTGACCGATTTTTCATCTGTCTGTCTGTCTGTTTGCAGCACTGCGTCTACACCGTTGCACGTAGAATCGCCAAACTTTGCACACATATTGGTCTTGCCCTGGAATAGACTGTGCCCAATTGATGACGTCATCGGTGACGTGGTTCGGCCGCCATCTTGGAAAAACCGAAAAACTTTGCACTTCTATATCTCCGAAAGTACTGAACAGAAAAAATTGAGACATGGCTCATTGTAAAGAACTCTAGATGGGGAATAAAATATGTTAATGATGACGTCATTGGTCACGTGGTTCGGCCGCCATCTTGGAAAAACCGGAAAACTTTCTATATGTAGAATCTTTCTATACGTAGAATAGCCAAACTTTGCACACTTATTTGGCTTGCCCTCTAATATACTGTGCCCAAATGATGACGTCATCGGTCACGTGGTTCGGCCGCCATCTTTGAAAAAATTTGCACCTCCATATCTCCAAAAGTGCTGAATAGAAAAAATTGAGACATGGCTCATTGTAAAGAACTGTCCATGGGGAATAAAATATGTTAATGATGACGTCATCAGTCACGTGGTTCGGCGGCCATCTTGGAAAAAACCGAAAAAATTTTGCACCTCTATATCTCCGAAAGTACTGAACAGAAAAAATTGCTACATGGCTCATTGTAAAGAACTCTCCATGGGGAATAAAATATGTTAATGATGACATCATCAGTCACGTGGTCGGCCGCCATCTTGGAAAAACGGCAAAAGGTTGCGCCACTATATCTCCAAAAGTGCTGAACAGAAAAAATTGAGACATGGCTCACTGTAAAGAACTCTCCATGGGGAATAAAATATGTTAATGATGACATCATCAGTCACGTGGTCGGCCGCCATCTTGGAAAAACGGCAAAACTTTGCACCACGAAATCTCCAAAAGTGCTGAACAGAAAAAATTGAGACATGGCTCATTGTAAAGAACTCTCCATGCGGAATAAAATAGGTTAATGATGACGTCATATGTCACGTGGTCGGCCGCCATCTTGGAAAAACGGCAAAACTTTGCACCTCCATATCTCTGAAAGTACTGAATATAAAAAATTGAGACATGGCTCATTGTAATGAACTCTCCATGGGGAATAAAATATGTTAATGATGACGTCACCGGTCACGTGGTCGGCTGCCATCTTGGAAAAACGGCAAAACTTTGCACCACGAAATCTCCAAAAGTGCTGAACAGAAAAAATTGAGACATGGCTCATTGTAAAGAACTCTCCATGGGGAATAAAATATGTTAACGATGATGTCATATGTCACGTGGTCGGCCGCCATCTTGGAAAAACGGCAAAACTTTGCACCACTATATCTCCAAAAGTGCTGAACAGAAAAAATTGAGACATGGCTCATTGTAAAGAACTCCCCATGGGGAATAAAATATGTTAATGATGATGTCATATGTCACGTGGTTCGGCCGCCATCTTGGAAAAACGGCAAAACTTTGCACCTCCATATCTCTGAAAGTACTGAATAGAAAAAATTGAGACATGGCTCATTGTAAAGAACTCTCCATGTGGAATAAAAAATGTTAATGATGACGTCATCGGTCACGTGGTTCGGCCGCCATCTTGGAAAAGCTTTGCACCTCTATATCTCCGAAAGTGCTGAACAGAAAAAATTGAGACATGGCTCATTGGAAAGAAATGTCCATGGGGAATAAAATATGTTAATGATGACGTCATAGGTCACGTGGTTCGGCCGCCATCTTGGAAAAACCGAAAAAATTCGCATCTCCAAAAGTGCTGAATAGAAAAAATTGAGACATGGCTCATTGGAAAGAAATGTCCATGGGGAATAAAATATGTTAATGATGACGTCATCGGTCACGTGGTTCGGCCGCCATATTTGTCCTAAATCCCCAATGAAAAAGTAAATTCCGGCAAGTCCTCGGTCTCTGACCGATTTTTCATTTGTCTGTTTGTCTGTTTGTCTGTCTGTTTGTCTGTTTGTCTGTCTGTTTGCAGCACTGCGTCTACACCGTTGCACGGAGAATCGCCAAACTTTGCACACATATTGGTCTTGCCCTGGAATAGACTGTGCCCAATTGATGACGTCATCGGTGACGTGGTTCGGCCGCCATCTTGGAAAAACCGAAAAACTTTGCACTTCTATATCTCCGAAAGTACTGAACAGAAAAAATTGAGACATGGTTCATTGTAAAGAACTCTCCATGGGGAATAAAATATGTTAATGATGACATCATCAGTCACGTGGTCGGCCGCCATCTTGGAAAAACGGCAAAACTTTGCACCACAAAATCTCCAAAAGTGCTGAACAGAAAAAATTGAGACATGGCTCATTGTAAAGAACTCTCCATGCGGAATAAAATATGTTAATGATGATGTCATATGTCACGTGGTCGGCCGCCATCTTGGAAAAACGGCAAAACTTTGCACCGCTATATCTCCAAAAGTGCTGAACAGAAAAAATTGAGACATGGCTCATTGTAAAGAACTCTCCATGGGTAATAAAATTTGTTAATGATGATGTCATATGTCACGTGGTTCGGCCGCCATCTTGGAAAAACCGAAAAATTTTGCACCTCCATATCTCTGAATGTGCTGAATAGAAAAAATTGGGACATGGCTCATTGTAAAGAACTCTCCATGGGGAATAAAATATGTTAATGATGATGCCGTCGGTCACGTGGTACGGCCGCCATCTTGGAAAAACGGCAAAAACTTTGCACCACTATATCTCAAAAGGTGCAGAATGGAAAAAATTGAGACATGGCTCATTGTCAAGAACTCTCCATGCGGAATAAAATATGTTAATGATGACGTCATCGGTCAGGTGGTTCGGCCGCCATCTTGGAAAAACCCAAAAACTTTGCACCTCCATATCTCCGAAAGTGCTGAATAGAAAAAATTGAGACATGGCTCATTGTAAAGAACTCTCCATGGGGAATAAAATATGTTAATGATGACGTCATCGGTCACGTGGTTCGACTGCCTTATTTGTCTAAAATGGCCGATAAAAAAGTAAATTCCGGCAGGTCCTCGGTCTCTGACCGATTTTTCATTACTTGCCGGAAAAAATTTCCGGCAAGTATGTTGATCTGTTCGTTTGTTACTTGCCGGAAAAGATTCCGGCAAGTATGTTGATCTGTTCGTTTGTTTGTCTGTTTGTCTGTTTGTTACTTGCCGGAAAAAATTTCCGGCAAGTATGTTGATCTGTTCGTTTGTTTGTCTGTTTGTCTGTCTGTTTGTCTGTCTGTTTGTCTGTCTGTCTGTTTGCAGCACTGCGTCTACACTGTTGCACGTAGAATCGCCAAACTTTGCACACATATTGGTCTTGCCCTGGAATAGACTGTGCCCAATTGATGACGTCATCGGTGACGTGGTTCGGCCGCCATCTTGGAAAAACCGAAAAACTTTGCACCTCTATATCTCCGAAAGTACTGAACAGAAAAAATTGAGACATGGCTCATTGTAAAGAACTCTCCATGGGGAATAAAATACGTAAATGATGACGTCATCAGTCACGTGGTTCTGGCGCCATCTTGGAAAAACCGAAAAACGTTGCGCCACTATATCTCCAAAAGTGCTGAACAGAAAAAATTGAGACTTGGCTCATTGTAAAGAACTCTCCATGGGGAATAAAATATGTTAATGATGACGTCATATGTCACGTGGTCGGCCGCCATCTTGGAAAAACGGCAAAAATTTTCACCACTATATCTCCAAAAGTGCTGAACAGAAAAAATTGAGACATGGCTCATTGTAAAGAACTCTCCATGGGGAATAAAATATGTTACTGATGATGTCATTGGTGACGTGGTTCGGCCGCCATATTTGTCCTAAATGGCCGATAAAAAAGTACATTCCGGCAAGTCCTCGGTCTCTGACCGATTTTTCATCTGTTTGTTACTTGCCGGAAAAATTTTCCGGCAAGTATGTTGATCTGTTCGTTTGTTTGTTACTTGCCGGAAAAGATTCCGGCAAGTATGTTGATCTGTTCGTTTGTCTGTTTGTCTGTTTGTCTGTTTGTCTGTTTGTCTGTTTGCAGCACTACATCCACACCGTTGCACGTAGAATCGCCAAACTTTGCACACGTATTTGTCTTGCCCTCTAATATACTGTGCCCAAACGATGACGTCATCAGTCACGTGGTTCGGCCGCCATCTTGGAAAAACGGCAAAACTTTGCACCACTATATCTCCAAAAGTGCTGAACAGAAAAAATTGAGACATGGCTCATTGTAAAGAACACTCCATGGAGAATAAAATATGTTAATGATGACGTCATAGATAACGTGGTTCGGCCGCCATTTTGGAAAAACCGAAAAACTTAGCACCTCCATATCTCCGAAAGTGCTGAATAGAAAAAATTGAGACATGGCTCATTGAAAAGAACTCTCCATGGGGAACAAAATATGTTAATGATGACGTCATCAGTCACGTGGTTCGGTCGCCATCTTGGAAAAACGTCAAAAATTTGCACCACCATATCTCCAAAAGTGCTGAACAGAAAAAATTGAGACATGGCTCATTGTAAAGAACACTCCATGGAGAATAAAATATGTTAATGATGACGTCATAGATAACGTGGTTCGGCCGCCATTTTGGAAAAACCGAAAAACTTAGCACCTCCATATCTCCGAAAGTCCTGAATAGAAAAAATTGAGACATGGCTCATTGTAAAGAAATCTCCATGGGGAATAAAATATGTTAATGATGATGTCATCAGTCACGTGGTTTGGCCGCCATCTTGGAAAAACCGAAAAACTTTGCACGTCCATATCTCCGAAAGTGCTGAATAGAAAAAATTGAGACATGGCTTATTGAAAAGAACTCTCCATGGGGAATAAAATATGTTTATGATGACGTCATCGTTCACGTGTTTCGGCCGCCATATTTGTCCAAAATGGCCGATAAAAAGTACATTCCGGCAAGTCTTCGGTCTCTGACCGATTTTTCATTACTTGCCGGAAAAGATTCCGGCAAGTATGTTGATCTGTTCGTTTGTTTGTCTGTTTGTCTGTCTGTCTGTTTGTTACTTGCCGGAAAAGATTCCGGCAAGTATGTTGATCTGTTCGTTTGTTTGTTACTTGCCGGAAAAGATTCCGGCAAGTATGTTGATCTGTTCGTTTGTTTGTCTGTTTGTCTGTCTGTCTGTTTGTCTGTTTGTCTGTCTGTTTGCAGCACTGCGTCTACACCGTTGCACGGAGAATCGCCAAACTTTGCACACATATTGGTCTTGCCCTGGAATAGACTGTGCCCAATTGATGACGTCATCGGTGACGTGGTTCGGCCGCCATCTTGGAAAAACCGAAAAACTTTGCACCTCTATATCTCCGAAAGTACTGAACAGAAAAAATGGAGACATGGCTCATTGTAAAGAACTCTCCATGGGGAATAAAATATGTTAATGATGACGTCATATGTCACGTGGTCGGCCGCCATCTTGGAAAAACGGCAAAAATTTGCACCACTATATCTCCAAAAGTGCTGAACAGAAAAAATTGAGACATGGCTCATTGTAAAGAACTCTCCATGGGGAATAAAATATGTTAACGATGACGTCCTATGTCACGTGGTCGGCCGCCATCTTGGAAAAACGGCAAAAATTTGCACCACTATATCTCCAAAAGTGCTGAACAGAAAAAATTGAGACATGGCTCATTGTAAAGAACTCTCCATGGGGAATAAAATATGTTAATGATGACGTCATCAGTCACGTGGTCGGCCGCCATCTTGGAAAAACGGCAAAACTTTGCACCACGATATCTCCAAAAGTGCTGAACAGAAAAAATTGAGACATGGCTCATTGTAAAGAACGCTCCATGGGGAATAAAATATGTTAATGATGACGTCATATGTCACGTGGTCGGCCGCCATCTTGGAAAAACGGCAAAACTTTGCACCACTATATCTCCAAAAGTGCTGAACAGAAAAAATTGAGACATTGCTCATTGTAAAGAACTCTCCATGGGGAATAAAATATGTTAATGATGACGTCATCGGTCACGTGGTTCAGCCGCCATATTTGTCCTAAATGGCCGATAAACAAGTAAATTCCGGCAAGTCCTCGGTCTCTGACCGATTTTTCATCTGTCTGTCTGTCTGTCTGTTTGTCTGTCTGTCTGTCTGTTTGCAGCACTGCGTCTACACCGTTGCACGTAGAATCGCCAAACTTTGCACACACATTGGTCTTGCCCTGGAATAGACTGTGCCCAATTGATGACGTCATCGGTGACGTGGTTCGGCCGCCATCTTGGAAAAACCAAAAAACGTTGCACCTCTATATCTCCGAAAGTACTGAACAGAAAAAATTGAGACATGGCTCATTGTAAAGAACTCTCCATGCAGAATAAAATATGTAAATGATGACGTCATCAGTCACGTGGTTCGGTCGCCATCTTGGAAAAACGGCAAAACGTTGCGCCACGATATCTCCAAAAGTGCTGAACAGAAAAAATTGAGACATGGCTCATTGTAAAGAACTCTCCATGGGGAATAAAATATGTTAATGATGACGTCATATGTCACGTGGTCGGCCGCCATCTTGGAAAAACGGCAAAACTTTGCACCACTATATCTCCAAAAGTGCTGAACAGAAAAAATTGAGACATGGCTCATTGTAAAGAACTCTCCATGGGGAATAAAATATGTTAATGATGACGTCATCAGTCACGTGGTCGGCCGCCATCTTGGAAAAACGGCAAAACTTTGCACCACAAAATCTCCAAAAGTGCTGAACAGAAAAAATTGAGACATGGCTCATTGTAAAGAACTCTCCATGGGGAATAAAATATGTTAATGATGACGTCATATGTCACGTGGTCGGCCGCCATTTTGGAAAAACGGCAAAACTTTGCACCACTATATCTCCAAAAGTGCTGAACAGAAAAAATTGAGACATGGCTCATTGTAAAGAACTCTCCATGGGGAATAAAATATGTTAATGATGACGTCATCAGTCACGTGGTCGGCCGCCATCTTGGAAAAACGGCAAAACTTTGCACCACAAAATCTCCAAAAGTGCTGAACAGAAAAAATTTAGACATGGCTCATTGTAAAGAACTCTCCATGGGGAATAAAATATGTTAATGATGACGTCATATGTCACGTGGTCGGCCGCCATTTTGGAAAAACGGCAAAACTTTGCACCACTATATCTCCAAAAGTGCTGAACAGAAAAAATTGAGACATGGCTCATTGTAAAGAACTCTCCATGGGGAATAAAATATGTTAATGATGATGTCATCAGTCAAGTGGTCGGCCGCCATCTTGGAAAAACGGCAAAACTTTGCACCACAAAATCTCCAAAAGTGCTGAACAGAAAAAATTGAGACATGGCTCATTGTAAAGAACTCCATGGGGAATAAAATATGTTAATGATGATGTCATATGTCACGTGGTTCGGCCGCCATCTTGGAAAAACCGAAAATTTTTGCACCTCCATATCTCTGAAAGTGCTGAATAGAACAAATTGAGACATGGCTCATTGTAAAGAACTCTACATGGGGAATAAAATATGTTAATGATGACGTCATAGGTCACGTGGTTCGGCCACCATCTTGGAAAAACCGAAAAACCTAGCACCTCCATATCTCCGAAAGTGCTGAATAGAAAAAATTGAGACATGGCTCATTGTAAAGAACTCTCCATGGGGAATAAAATATGTTAATGATGACGTCATCGGTCACTTGGTTCGGCCGCCATATTTGTCCTAAATGGTCGATAAAAAAGTACATCCCGGCAAGTCCTCGGTCTCTGACCGATTTTTCATCTGTCTGTTTGTCTGTCTGTCTGTATGTTTGCAGCACTGCGTCTACACCGTTGCACGTAGAATCGCCAAACTTTGCACACATATTGGTCTTGCCCTGGAATAGACTGTGCCCAATTGATGACGTCATCGGTGACGTGGTTCGGCCGCCATCTTGGAAAAACCGAAAAACTTTGCACTTCTATATCTCCGAAAGTACTGAACAGAAAAAATTGAGACATGGCTCATTGTAAAGAACTCTAGATGGGGAATAAAATATGTTAATGATGACGTCATTGGTCACGTGGTTCGGCCGCCATCTTGGAAAAACCGGAAAACTTTCTATATGTAGAATCTTTCTATACGTAGAATAGCCAAACTTTGCACACTTATTTGGCTTGCCCTCTAATATACTGTGCCCAAATGATGACGTCATCGGTCACGTGGTTCGGCCGCCATCTTTGAAAAAATTTGCACCTCCATATCTCCAAAAGTGCTGAATAGAAAAAATTAAGACATGGCTCATTGTAAAGAACTGTCCATGGGGAATAAAATATGTTAATGATGACGTCATCAGTCACGTGGTTCGGCGGCCATCTTGGAAAAACCGAAAAAATTTTGCACCTCTATATCTCCGAAAGTACTGAACAGAAAAAATTGCTACATGGCTCATTGTAAAGAACTCTCCATGGGGAATAAAATATGTTAATGATGACATCATCAGTCACGTGGTCGGCCGCCATCTTGGAAAAACGGCAAAAGGTTGCGCCACTATATCTCCAAAAGTGCTGAACAGAAAAAATTGAGACATGGCTCATTGTAAAGAACTCTCCATGGGGAATAAAATATGTTAATGATGACATCATCAGTCACGTGGTCGGCCGCCATCTTGGAAAAACGGCAAAACTTTGCACCACGAAATCTCCAAAAGTGCTGAACAGAAAAAATTGAGACATGGCTCATTGTAAAGAACTCTCCATGCGGAATAAAATAGGTTAATGATGACGTCATATGTCACGTGGTCGGTCGCCATCTTGGAAAAACGGCAAAACTTTGCACCTCCATATCTCTGAAAGTACTGAATATAAAAAATTGAGACATGGCTCATTGTAATGAACTCTCCATGGGGAATAAAATATGTTAATGATGACGTCACCGGTCACGTGGTCGGCTGCCATCTTGGAAAAACGGCAAAACTTTGCACCACGAAATCTCCAAAAGTGCTGAACAGAAAAAATTGAGACATGGCTCATTGTAAAGAACTCTCCATGGGGAATAAAATATGTTAACGATGATGTCATATGTCACGTGGTCGGCCGCCATCTTGGAAAAACGGCAAAACTTTGCACCACTATATCTCCAAAAGTGCTGAACAGAAAAAATTGAGACATGGCTCATTGTAAAGAACTCCCCATGGGGAATAAAATATGTTAATGATGATGTCATATGTCACGTGGTTCGGCCGCCATCTTGGAAAAACGGCAAAACTTTGCACCTCCATATCTCTGAAAGTACTGAATAGAAAAAATTGAGACATGGCTCATTGTAAAGAACTCTCCATGTGGAATAAAAAATGTTAATGATGACGTCATCGGTCACGTGGTTCGGCCGCCATCTTGGAAAAGCTTTGCACCTCTATATCTCCGAAAGTGCTGAACAGAAAAAATTGAGACATGGCTCATTGGAAAGAAATGTCCATGGGGAATAAAATATGTTAATGATGACGTCATAGGTCACGTGGTTCGGCCGCCATCTTGGAAAAACGGCAAAACGTTGCGCCACGATATCTCCAAAAGTGCTGAACAGAAAAAATTGAGACATGGCTCATTGTAAAGAACTCTCCATGGGGAATAAAATATGTTAATGATGACGTCATATGTCACGTGGTCGGCCGCCATCTTGGAAAAACGGCAAAACTTTGCACCACTATATCTCCAAAAGTGCTGAACAGAAAAAATTGAGACATGGCTCATTGTAAAGAACTCTCCATGGGGAATAAAATATGTTACTGATGATGTCATTGGTGACGTGGTTCGGCCGCCATATTTGTCCTAAATGGCCGATAAAAAAGTACATTCCGGCAAGTCCTCGGTCTCTGACCGATTTTTCATCTGTTTGTTACTTGCCGGAAAAATTTTCCGGCAAGTATGTTGATCTGTTCGTTTGTTTGTCTGTCTGTCTGTCTGTCTGTTTGTCTGTCTGTCTGTCTGTTTGCAGCACTGCGTCTACACCGTTGCACGTAGAATCGCCAAACTTTGCACACACATTGGTCTTGCCCTGGAATAGACTGTGCCCAATTGATGACGTCATCGGTGACGTGGTTCGGCCGCCATCTTGGAAAAACCAAAAAACGTTGCACCTCTATATCTCCGAAAGTACTGAACAGAAAAAATTGAGACATGGCTCATTGTAAAGAACTCTCCATGCAGAATAAAATATGTAAATGATGACGTCATCAGTCACGTGGTTCGGTCGCCATCTTGGAAAAACGGCAAAACGTTGCGCCACGATATCTCCAAAAGTGCTGAACAGAAAAAATTGAGACATGGCTCATTGTAAAGAACTCTCCATGGGGAATAAAATATGTTAATGATGACGTCATATGTCACGTGGTCGGCCGCCATCTTGGAAAAACGGCAAAACTTTGCACCACTATATCTCCAAAAGTGCTGAACAGAAAAAATTGAGACATGGCTCATTGTAAAGAACTCTCCATGGGGAATAAAATATGTTAATGATGACGTCATCAGTCACGTGGTCGGCCGCCATCTTGGAAAAACGGCAAAACTTTGCACCACAAAATCTCCAAAAGTGCTGAACAGAAAAAATTGAGACATGGCTCATTGTAAAGAACTCTCCATGGGGAATAAAATATGTTAATGATGACGTCATATGTCACGTGGTCGGCCGCCATTTTGGAAAAACGGCAAAACTTTGCACCACTATATCTCCAAAAGTGCTGAACAGAAAAAATTGAGACATGGCTCATTGTAAAGAACTCTCCATGGGGAATAAAATATGTTAATGATGACGTCATCAGTCACGTGGTCGGCCGCCATCTTGGAAAAACGGCAAAACTTTGCACCACAAAATCTCCAAAAGTGCTGAACAGAAAAAATTTAGACATGGCTCATTGTAAAGAACTCTCCATGGGGAATAAAATATGTTAATGATGACGTCATATGTCACGTGGTCGGCCGCCATTTTGGAAAAACGGCAAAACTTTGCACCACTATATCTCCAAAAGTGCTGAACAGAAAAAATTGAGACATGGCTCATTGTAAAGAACTCTCCATGGGGAATAAAATATGTTAATGATGACGTCATCAGTCAAGTGGTCGGCCGCCATCTTGGAAAAACGGCAAAACTTTGCACCACAAAATCTCCAAAAGTGCTGAACAGAAAAAATTGAGACATGGCTCATTGTAAAGAACTCCATGGGGAATAAAATATGTTAATGATGATGTCATATGTCACGTGGTTCGGCCGCCATCTTGGAAAAACCGAAAATTTTTGCACCTCCATATCTCTGAAAGTGCTGAATAGAACAAATTGAGACATGGCTCATTGTAAAGAACTCTACATGGGGAATAAAATATGTTAATGATGACGTCATAGGTCACGTGGTTCGGCCACCATCTTGGAAAAACCGAAAAACCTAGCACCTCCATATCTCCGAAAGTGCTGAATAGAAAAAATTGAGACATGGCTCATTGTAAAGAACTCTCCATGGGGAATAAAATATGTTAATGATGACGTCATCGGTCACTTGGTTCGGCCGCCATATTTGTCCTAAATGGTCGATAAAAAAGTACATCCCGGCAAGTCCTCGGTCTCTGACCGATTTTTCATCTGTCTGTTTGTCTGTCTGTCTGTCTGTTTGCAGCACTGCGTCTACACCGTTGCACGTAGAATCGCCAAACTTTGCACACATATTGGTCTTGCCCTGGAATAGACTGTGCCCAATTGATGACGTCATCGGTGACGTGGTTCGGCCGCCATCTTGGAAAAACCGAAAAACTTTGCACTTCTATATCTCCGAAAGTACTGAACAGAAAAAATTGAGACATGGCTCATTGTAAAGAACTCTAGATGGGGAATAAAATATGTTAATGATGACGTCATTGGTCACGTGGTTCGGCCGCCATCTTGGAAAAACCGGAAAACTTTCTATATGTAGAATCTTTCTATACGTAGAATAGCCAAACTTTGCACACTTATTTGGCTTGCCCTCTAATATACTGTGCCCAAATGATGACGTCATCGGTCACGTGGTTCGGCCGCCATCTTTGAAAAAATTTGCACCTCCATATCTCCAAAAGTGCTGAATAGAAAAAATTGAGACATGGCTCATTGTAAAGAACTGTCCATGGGGAATAAAATATGTTAATGATGACGTCATCAGTCACGTGGTTCGGCGGCCATCTTGGAAAAACCGAAAAAATTTTGCACCTCTATATCTCCGAAAGTACTGAACAGAAAAAATTGCTACATGGCTCATTGTAAAGAACTCTCCATGGGGAATAAAATATGTTAATGATGACATCATCAGTCACGTGGTCGGCCGCCATCTTGGAAAAACGGCAAAAGGTTGCGCCACTATATCTCCAAAAGTGCTGAACAGAAAAAATTGAGACATGGCTCATTGTAAAGAACTCTCCATGGGGAATAAAATATGTTAATGATGACATCATCAGTCACGTGGTCGGCCGCCATCTTGGAAAAACGGCAAAACTTTGCACCACGAAATCTCCAAAAGTGCTGAACAGAAAAAATTGAGACATGGCTCATTGTAAAGAACTCTCCATGCGGAATAAAATAGGTTAATGATGACGTCATATGTCACGTGGTCGGTCGCCATCTTGGAAAAACGGCAAAACTTTGCACCTCCATATCTCTGAAAGTACTGAATATAAAAAATTGAGACATGGCTCATTGTAATGAACTCTCCATGGGGAATAAAATATGTTAATGATGACGTCACCGGTCACGTGGTCGGCTGCCATCTTGGAAAAACGGCAAAACTTTGCACCACGAAATCTCCAAAAGTGCTGAACAGAAAAAATTGAGACATGGCTCATTGTAAAGAACTCTCCATGGGGAATAAAATATGTTAACGATGATGTCATATGTCACGTGGTCGGCCGCCATCTTGGAAAAACGGCAAAACTTTGCACCACTATATCTCCAAAAGTGCTGAACAGAAAAAATTGAGACATGGCTCATTGTAAAGAACTCCCCATGGGGAATAAAATATGTTAATGATGATGTCATATGTCACGTGGTTCGGCCGCCATCTTGGAAAAACGGCAAAACTTTGCACCTCCATATCTCTGAAAGTACTGAATAGAAAAAATTGAGACATGGCTCATTGTAAAGAACTCTCCATGTGGAATAAAATATGTAAATGATGACGTCATCAGTCACGTGGTTCGGTCGCCATCTTGGAAAAACGGCAAAACGTTGCGCCTCTATATCTCCGAAAGTACTGAACAGAAAAAATTGAGACATGGCTCATTGTAAAGAACTCTCCATGCAGAATAAAATATGTAAATGATGACGTCATCAGTCACGTGGTTCGGTCGCCATCTTGGAAAAACGGCAAAACGTTGCGCCACGATATCTCCAAAAGTGCTGAACAGAAAAAATTGAGACATGGCTCATTGTAAAGAACTCTCCATGGGGAATAAAATATGTTAATGATGACGTCATATGTCACGTGGTCGGCCGCCATCTTGGAAAAACGGCAAAACTTTGCACCACTATATCTCCAAAAGTGCTGAACAGAAAAAATTGAGACATGGCTCATTGTAAAGAACTCTCCATGGGGAATAAAATATGTTAATGATGACGTCATCAGTCACGTGGTCGGCCGCCATCTTGGAAAAACGGCAAAACTTTGCACCACAAAATCTCCAAAAGTGCTGAACAGAAAAAATTGAGACATGGCTCATTGTAAAGAACTCTCCATGGGGAATAAAATATGTTAATGATGACGTCATATGTCACGTGGTCGGCCGCCATTTTGGAAAAACGGCAAAACTTTGCACCACTATATCTCCAAAAGTGCTGAACAGAAAAAATTGAGACATGGCTCATTGTAAAGAACTCTCCATGGGGAATAAAATATGTTAATGATGACGTCATCAGTCACGTGGTCGGCCGCCATCTTGGAAAAACGGCAAAACTTTGCACCACAAAATCTCCAAAAGTGCTGAACAGAAAAAATTTAGACATGGCTCATTGTAAAGAACTCTCCATGGGGAATAAAATATGTTAATGATGACGTCATATGTCACGTGGTCGGCCGCCATTTTGGAAAAACGGCAAAACTTTGCACCACGAAATCTCCAAAAGTGCTGAACAGAAAAAATTGAGACATGGCTCATTGTAAAGAACTCTCCATGGGGAATAAAATATGTTAATGATGACGTCATCAGTCAAGTGGTCGGCCGCCATCTTGGAAAAACGGCAAAACTTTGCACCACAAAATCTCCAAAAGTGCTGAACAGAAAAAATTGAGACATGGCTCATTGTAAAGAACTCCATGGGGAATAAAATATGTTAATGATGATGTCATATGTCACGTGGTTCGGCCGCCATCTTGGAAAAACCGAAAATTTTTGCACCTCCATATCTCTGAAAGTGCTGAATAGAACAAATTGAGACATGGCTCATTGTAAAGAACTCTACATGGGGAATAAAATATGTTAATGATGACGTCATAGGTCACGTGGTTCGGCCACCATCTTGGAAAAACCGAAAAACCTAGCACCTCCATATCTCCGAAAGTGCTGAATAGAAAAAATTGAGACATGGCTCATTGTAAAGAACTCTCCATGGGGAATAAAATATGTTAATGATGACGTCATCGGTCACTTGGTTCGGCCGCCATATTTGTCCTAAATGGTCGATAAAAAAGTACATCCCGGCAAGTCCTCGGTCTCTGACCGATTTTTCATCTGTCTGTTTGTCTGTCTGTCTGTCTGTTTGCAGCACTGCGTCTACACCGTTGCACGTAGAATCGCCAAACTTTGCACACATATTGGTCTTGCCCTGGAATAGACTGTGCCCAATTGATGACGTCATCGGTGACGTGGTTCGGCCGCCATCTTGGAAAAACCGAAAAACTTTGCACTTCTATATCTCCGAAAGTACTGAACAGAAAAAATTGAGACATGGCTCATTGTAAAGAACTCTAGATGGGGAATAAAATATGTTAATGATGACGTCATTGGTCACGTGGTTCGGCCGCCATCTTGGAAAAACCGGAAAACTTTCTATATGTAGAATCTTTCTATACGTAGAATAGCCAAACTTTGCACACTTATTTGGCTTGCCCTCTAATATACTGTGCCCAAATGATGACGTCATCGGTCACGTGGTTCGGCCGCCATCTTTGAAAAAATTTGCACCTCCATATCTCCAAAAGTGCTGAATAGAAAAAATTGAGACATGGCTCATTGTAAAGAACTGTCCATGGGGAATAAAGTATGTTAATGATGACGTCATCAGTCACGTGGTTCGGCGGCCATCTTGGAAAAACCGAAAAAATTTTGCACCTCTATATCTCCGAAAGTACTGAACAGAAAAAATTGCTACATGGCTCATTGTAAAGAACTCTCCATGGGGAATAAAATATGTTAATGATGACATCATCAGTCACGTGGTCGGCCGCCATCTTGGAAAAACGGCAAAAGGTTGCGCCACTATATCTCCAAAAGTGCTGAACAGAAAAAATTGAGACATGGCTCATTGTAAAGAACTCTCCATGGGGAATAAAATATGTTAATGATGACATCATCAGTCACGTGGTCGGCCGCCATCTTGGAAAAACGGCAAAACTTTGCACCACGAAATCTCCAAAAGTGCTGAACAGAAAAAATTGAGACATGGCTCATTGTAAAGAACTCTCCATGCGGAATAAAATAGGTTAATGATGACGTCATATGTCACGTGGTCGGTCGCCATCTTGGAAAAACGGCAAAACTTTGCACCTCCATATCTCTGAAAGTACTGAATATAAAAAATTGAGACATGGCTCATTGTAATGAACTCTCCATGGGGAATAAAATATGTTAATGATGACGTCACCGGTCACGTGGTCGGCTGCCATCTTGGAAAAACGGCAAAACTTTGCACCACGAAATCTCCAAAAGTGCTGAACAGAAAAAATTGAGACATGGCTCATTGTAAAGAACTCTCCATGGGGAATAAAATATGTTAACGATGATGTCATATGTCACGTGGTCGGCCGCCATCTTGGAAAAACGGCAAAACTTTGCACCACTATATCTCCAAAAGTGCTGAACAGAAAAAATTGAGACATGGCTCATTGTAAAGAACTCCCCATGGGGAATAAAATATGTTAATGATGATGTCATATGTCACGTGGTTCGGCCGCCATCTTGGAAAAACGGCAAAACTTTGCACCTCCATATCTCTGAAAGTACTGAATAGAAAAAATTGAGACATGGCTCATTGTAAAGAACTCTCCATGTGGAATAAAAAATGTTAATGATGACGTCATCGGTCACGTGGTTCGGCCGCCATCTTGGAAAAGCTTTGCACCTCTATATCTCCGAAAGTGCTGAACAGAAAAAATTGAGACATGGCTCATTGGAAAGAAATGTCCATGGGGAATAAAATATGTTAATGATGACGTCATAGGTCACGTGGTTCGGCCGCCATCTTGGAAAAACCGAAAAAATTCGCATCTCCAAAAGTGCTGAATAGAAAAAATTGAGACATGGCTCATTGGAAAGAAATGTCCATGGGGAATAAAATATGTTAATGATGACGTCATCGGTCACGTGGTTCGGCCGCCATATTTGTCCTAAATCCCCAATGAAAAAGTAAATTCCGGCAAGTCCTCGGTCTCTGACCGATTTTTCATTTGTTACTTGCCGGAAAAGATTCCGGCAAGTATGTTGATCTGTTCGTTTGTCTGTCTGTTTGTCTGTCTGTCTGTCTGTCTGTCTGTCTGTCTGTCTGTTTGCAGCACTGCGTCTACACCGTTGCACGTAGAATCGCCAAACTTTGCACACATATTGGTCTTGCCCTGGAATAGACTGTGCCCAATTGATGACGTCATCGGTGACGTGGTTCGGCCGCCATCTTGGAAAAACCGAAAAACTTTGCACCTCTATATCTCCGAAAGTACTGAACAGAAAAAATTGAGACATGGCTCATTGTAAAGAACTCTCCATGGGGAATAAAATATGTTAATGATGACGTCATATGTCACGTGGTCGGCCGCCATCTTGGAAAAACGGCAAAAATTTTCACCACTATAACTCCAAAAGTGCTGAACAGAAAAAATTGAGACATGGCTCATTGTAAAGAACTCTCCATGGGGAATAAAATATGTTAATGATGACGTCATCAGTCACGTGGTCGGCCGCCATCTTGGAAAAACCGAAAAACTCTGCACCTCCACATCTCCAAAAGTCCTGAACAGAAAAAATTGAGGTATGGCTCATTGTAAAGAACTCTCCATGGGGAATAAAATATGTTAATGATGACGTCATGTATCACATAGTTCGGCCGCCATATTTGTTCTAAATGGCCGATAAAAAAGTACATTCCGGCAAGTCCTCGGTCTCTGACCGATTTTTCATTTGTTTGTCTGTTTGTCTGTTTGTCTGTTTGTCTGTTTGTCTGTTTGCAGCACTACGTCTACACCGTTGCACGTAGAATCACCAAACTTTGCACACGTATTTGTCTTGCCCTCTAATATACTGTGCCCAAATGATGACGTCATCGGTCACGTGGTTCGGCCGCCATCTTGGAAAAACCGAAAATTTTTGCACCTCGATATCTCAAAGTGCGGAACAGAAAAAATTGAGACATGGCTCATTGTAAAGAACTCTCCATGGGGAATAAATATGTTAATGATGACGTCATCGGTCACGTGGTTCGGCCGCCATCTTGGAAAAACCGAAAATTTTTGCACCTCCATATCTCCGAAAGTCCTGAACAGAAAAAATTGAGACATGGCTCATTGTAAAGAACTCTCCATGGGGAATAAAATATGTTAATGATGACGTCATCAGTCACGTGGTCGGCCGCCATCTTGGAAAAACGGCAAAACTTTGCACCACGATATCTCCAAAAGTGCTGAACAGAAAAAATTGAGACATGGCTCATTGCAAAGAACGCTCCATGGGGAATAAAATATGTTAATGATGACGTCATATGTCACGTGGTCGGCCGCCATCTTGGAAAAACGGCAAAACTTTGCACCACTATATCTCCAAAAGTGCTGAACAGAAAAAATTGAGACATTGCTCATTGTAAAGAACTCTCCATGGGGAATAAAATAGGTTAATGATGACGTCATATGTCACGTGGTTCGGCCGCCATCTTGGAAAAACCGAAAAATTTTGCACCTCCATATCTCTGAATGTGCTGAATAGAAAAAATTGGGACATGGCTCATTGTAAAGAACTCTCCATGGGGAATAAAATATGTTAATGATGATGCCGTCGGTCACGTGGTACGGCCGCCATCTTGGAAAAACGGCAAAAACTTTGCACCACTATATCTCCAAAGGTGCAGAATGGAAAAAATTGAGACATGGCTCATTGTCAAGAACTCTCCATGCGGAATAAAATATGTTAATGATGACGTCATCGGTCAGGTGGTTCGGCCGCCATCTTGGAAAAACCCAAAAACTTTGCACCTCCATATCTCCGAAAGTGCTGAATAGAAAAAATTGAGACATGGCTCATTGTAAAGAACTCTCCATGGGGAATAAAATATGTTAATGATGACGTCATCGGTCACGTGGTTCGACTGCCTTATTTGTCTAAAATGGCCGATAAAAAAGTAAATTCCGGCAGGTCCTCGGTCTCTGACCGATTTTTCATTACTTGCCGGAAAAAATTTCCGGCAAGTATGTTGATCTGTTCGTTTGTTACTTGCCGGAAAAGATTCCGGCAAGTATGTTGATCTGTTCGTTTGTTTGTCTGTTTGTCTGTTTGTTACTTGCCGGAAAAAATTTCCGGCAAGTATGTTGATCTGTTCGTTTGTTTGTCTGTTTGTCTGTCTGTTTGTCTGTCTGTTTGTCTGTCTGTCTGTTTGCAGCACTGCGTCTACACTGTTGCACGTAGAATCGCCAAACTTTGCACACATATTGGTCTTGCCCTGGAATAGACTGTGCCCAATTGATGACGTCATCGGTGACGTGGTTCGGCCGCCATCTTGGAAAAACCGAAAAACTTTGCACCTCTATATCTCCGAAAGTACTGAACAGAAAAAATTGAGACATGGCTCATTGTAAAGAACTCTCCATGGGGAATAAAATACGTAAATGATGACGTCATCAGTCACGTGGTTCTGGCGCCATCTTGGAAAAACCGAAAAACGTTGCGCCACTATATCTCCAAAAGTGCTGAACAGAAAAAATTGAGACTTGGCTCATTGTAAAGAACTCTCCATGGGGAATAAAATATGTTAATGATGACGTCATATGTCACGTGGTCGGCCGCCATCTTGGAAAAACGGCAAAAATTTTCACCACTATATCTCCAAAAGTGCTGAACAGAAAAAATTGAGACATGGCTCATTGTAAAGAACTCTCCATGGGGAATAAAATATGTTACTGATGATGTCATTGGTGACGTGGTTCGGCCGCCATATTTGTCCTAAATGGCCGATAAAAAAGTACATTCCGGCAAGTCCTCGGTCTCTGACCGATTTTTCATCTGTTTGTTACTTGCCGGAAAAATTTTCCGGCAAGTATGTTGATCTGTTCGTTTGTTTGTTACTTGCCGGAAAAGATTCCGGCAAGTATGTTGATCTGTTCGTTTGTCTGTTTGTCTGTTTGTCTGTTTGTCTGTTTGTCTGTTTGCAGCACTACATCCACACCGTTGCACGTAGAATCGCCAAACTTTGCACACGTATTTGTCTTGCCCTCTAATATACTGTGCCCAAACGATGACGTCATCAGTCACGTGGTTCGGCCGCCATCTTGGAAAAACGGCAAAACTTTGCACCACTATATCTCCAAAAGTGCTGAACAGAAAAAATTGAGACATGGCTCATTGTAAAGAACACTCCATGGAGAATAAAATATGTTAATGATGACGTCATAGATAACGTGGTTCGGCCGCCATTTTGGAAAAACCGAAAAACTTAGCACCTCCATATCTCCGAAAGTGCTGAATAGAAAAAATTGAGACATGGCTCATTGAAAAGAACTCTCCATGGGGAACAAAATATGTTAATGATGACGTCATCAGTCACGTGGTTCGGTCGCCATCTTGGAAAAACGTCAAAAATTTGCACCACCATATCTCCAAAAGTGCTGAACAGAAAAAATTGAGACATGGCTCATTGTAAAGAACACTCCATGGAGAATAAAATATGTTAATGATGACGTCATAGATAACGTGGTTCGGCCGCCATTTTGGAAAAACCGAAAAACTTAGCACCTCCATATCTCCGAAAGTCCTGAATAGAAAAAATTGAGACATGGCTCATTGTAAAGAAATCTCCATGGGGAATAAAATATGTTAATGATGATGTCATCAGTCACGTGGTTTGGCCGCCATCTTGGAAAAACCGAAAAACTTTGCACGTCCATATCTCCGAAAGTGCTGAATAGAAAAAATTGAGACATGGCTTATTGAAAAGAACTCTCCATGGGGAATAAAATATGTTTATGATGACGTCATCGTTCACGTGTTTCGGCCGCCATATTTGTCCAAAATGGCCGATAAAAAGTACATTCCGGCAAGTCTTCGGTCTCTGACCGATTTTTCATTACTTGCCGGAAAAGATTCCGGCAAGTATGTTGATCTGTTCGTTTGTTTGTCTGTTTGTCTGTCTGTCTGTTTGTTACTTGCCGGAAAAGATTCCGGCAAGTATGTTGATCTGTTCGTTTGTTTGTTACTTGCCGGAAAAGATTCCGGCAAGTATGTTGATCTGTTCGTTTGTTTGTCTGTTTGTCTGTCTGTCTGTTTGTCTGTTTGTCTGTCTGTTTGCAGCACTGCGTCTACACCGTTGCACGGAGAATCGCCAAACTTTGCACACATATTGGTCTTGCCCTGGAATAGACTGTGCCCAATTGATGACGTCATCGGTGACGTGGTTCGGCCGCCATCTTGGAAAAACCGAAAAACTTTGCACCTCTATATCTCCGAAAGTACTGAACAGAAAAAATGGAGACATGGCTCATTGTAAAGAACTCTCCATGGGGAATAAAATATGTTAATGATGACGTCATATGTCACGTGGTCGGCCGCCATCTTGGAAAAACGGCAAAAATTTGCACCACTATATCTCCAAAAGTGCTGAACAGAAAAAATTGAGACATGGCTCATTGTAAAGAACTCTCCATGGGGAATAAAATATGTTAACGATGACGTCCTATGTCACGTGGTCGGCCGCCATCTTGGAAAAACGGCAAAAATTTGCACCACTATATCTCCAAAAGTGCTGAACAGAAAAAATTGAGACATGGCTCATTGTAAAGAACTCTCCATGGGGAATAAAATATGTTAATGATGACGTCATCAGTCACGTGGTCGGCCGCCATCTTGGAAAAACGGCAAAACTTTGCACCACGATATCTCCAAAAGTGCTGAACAGAAAAAATTGAGACATGGCTCATTGTAAAGAACGCTCCATGGGGAATAAAATATGTTAATGATGACGTCATATGTCACGTGGTCGGCCGCCATCTTGGAAAAACGGCAAAACTTTGCACCACTATATCTCCAAAAGTGCTGAACAGAAAAAATTGAGACATTGCTCATTGTAAAGAACTCTCCATGGGGAATAAAATATGTTAATGATGACGTCATCGGTCACGTGGTTCAGCCGCCATATTTGTCCTAAATGGCCGATAAACAAGTAAATTCCGGCAAGTCCTCGGTCTCTGACCGATTTTTCATCTGTCTGTCTGTCTGTCTGTTTGTCTGTCTGTCTGTCTGTTTGCAGCACTGCGTCTACACCGTTGCACGTAGAATCGCCAAACTTTGCACACACATTGGTCTTGCCCTGGAATAGACTGTGCCCAATTTATGACGTCATCGGTGACGTGGTTCGGCCGCCATCTTGGAAAAACCAAAAAACGTTGCACCTCTATATCTCCGAAAGTACTGAACAGAAAAAATTGAGACATGGCTCATTGTAAAGAACTCTCCATGCAGAATAAAATATGTAAATGATGACGTCATCAGTCACGTGGTTCGGTCGCCATCTTGGAAAAACGGCAAAACGTTGCGCCACGATATCTCCAAAAGTGCTGAACAGAAAAAATTGAGACATGGCTCATTGTAAAGAACTCTCCATGGGGAATAAAATATGTTAATGATGACGTCATATGTCACGTGGTCGGCCGCCATCTTGGAAAAACGGCAAAACTTTGCACCACTATATCTCCAAAAGTGCTGAACAGAAAAAATTGAGACATGGCTCATTGTAAAGAACTCTCCATGGGGAATAAAATATGTTAATGATGACGTCATCAGTCACGTGGTCGGCCGCCATCTTGGAAAAACGGCAAAACTTTGCACCACAAAATCTCCAAAAGTGCTGAACAGAAAAAATTGAGACATGGCTCATTGTAAAGAACTCTCCATGGGGAATAAAATATGTTAATGATGACGTCATATGTCACGTGGTCGGCCGCCATTTTGGAAAAACGGCAAAACTTTGCACCACTATATCTCCAAAAGTGCTGAACAGAAAAAATTGAGACATGGCTCATTGTAAAGAACTCTCCATGGGGAATAAAATATGTTAATGATGACGTCATCAGTCACGTGGTCGGCCGCCATCTTGGAAAAACGGCAAAACTTTGCACCACAAAATCTCCAAAAGTGCTGAACAGAAAAAATTTAGACATGGCTCATTGTAAAGAACTCTCCATGGGGAATAAAATATGTTAATGATGACGTCATATGTCACGTGGTCGGCCGCCATTTTGGAAAAACGGCAAAACTTTGCACCACTATATCTCCAAAAGTGCTGAACAGAAAAAATTGAGACATGGCTCATTGTAAAGAACTCTCCATGGGGAATAAAATATGTTAATGATGATGTCATCAGTCAAGTGGTCGGCCGCCATCTTGGAAAAACGGCAAAACTTTGCACCACAAAATCTCCAAAAGTGCTGAACAGAAAAAATTGAGACATGGCTCATTGTAAAGAACTCCATGGGGAATAAAATATGTTAATGATGATGTCATATGTCACGTGGTTCGGCCGCCATCTTGGAAAAACCGAAAATTTTTGCACCTCCATATCTCTGAAAGTGCTGAATAGAACAAATTGAGACATGGCTCATTGTAAAGAACTCTACATGGGGAATAAAATATGTTAATGATGACGTCATAGGTCACGTGGTTCGGCCACCATCTTGGAAAAACCGAAAAACCTAGCACCTCCATATCTCCGAAAGTGCTGAATAGAAAAAATTGAGACATGGCTCATTGTAAAGAACTCTCCATGGGGAATAAAATATGTTAATGATGACGTCATCGGTCACTTGGTTCGGCCGCCATATTTGTCCTAAATGGTCGATAAAAAAGTACATCCCGGCAAGTCCTCGGTCTCTGACCGATTTTTCATCTGTCTGTTTGTCTGTCTGTCTGTATGTTTGCAGCACTGCGTCTACACCGTTGCACGTAGAATCGCCAAACTTTGCACACATATTGGTCTTGCCCTGGAATAGACTGTGCCCAATTGATGACGTCATCGGTGACGTGGTTCGGCCGCCATCTTGGAAAAACCGAAAAACTTTGCACTTCTATATCTCCGAAAGTACTGAACAGAAAAAATTGAGACATGGCTCATTGTAAAGAACTCTAGATGGGGAATAAAATATGTTAATGATGACGTCATTGGTCACGTGGTTCGGCCGCCATCTTGGAAAAACCGGAAAACTTTCTATATGTAGAATCTTTCTATACGTAGAATAGCCAAACTTTGCACACTTATTTGGCTTGCCCTCTAATATACTGTGCCCAAATGATGACGTCATCGGTCACGTGGTTCGGCCGCCATCTTTGAAAAAATTTGCACCTCCATATCTCCAAAAGTGCTGAATAGAAAAAATTAAGACATGGCTCATTGTAAAGAACTGTCCATGGGGAATAAAATATGTTAATGATGACGTCATCAGTCACGTGGTTCGGCGGCCATCTTGGAAAAACCGAAAAAATTTTGCACCTCTATATCTCCGAAAGTACTGAACAGAAAAAATTGCTACATGGCTCATTGTAAAGAACTCTCCATGGGGAATAAAATATGTTAATGATGACATCATCAGTCACGTGGTCGGCCGCCATCTTGGAAAAACGGCAAAAGGTTGCGCCACTATATCTCCAAAAGTGCTGAACAGAAAAAATTGAGACATGGCTCATTGTAAAGAACTCTCCATGGGGAATAAAATATGTTAATGATGACATCATCAGTCACGTGGTCGGCCGCCATCTTGGAAAAACGGCAAAACTTTGCACCACGAAATCTCCAAAAGTGCTGAACAGAAAAAATTGAGACATGGCTCATTGTAAAGAACTCTCCATGCGGAATAAAATAGGTTAATGATGACGTCATATGTCACGTGGTCGGTCGCCATCTTGGAAAAACGGCAAAACTTTGCACCTCCATATCTCTGAAAGTACTGAATATAAAAAATTGAGACATGGCTCATTGTAATGAACTCTCCATGGGGAATAAAATATGTTAATGATGACGTCACCGGTCACGTGGTCGGCTGCCATCTTGGAAAAACGGCAAAACTTTGCACCACGAAATCTCCAAAAGTGCTGAACAGAAAAAATTGAGACATGGCTCATTGTAAAGAACTCTCCATGGGGAATAAAATATGTTAACGATGATGTCATATGTCACGTGGTCGACCGCCATCTTGGAAAAACGGCAAAACTTTGCACCACTATATCTCCAAAAGTGCTGAACAGAAAAAATTGAGACATGGCTCATTGTAAAGAACTCCCCATGGGGAATAAAATATGTTAATGATGATGTCATATGTCACGTGGTTCGGCCGCCATCTTGGAAAAACGGCAAAACTTTGCACCTCCATATCTCTGAAAGTACTGAATAGAAAAAATTGAGACATGGCTCATTGTAAAGAACTCTCCATGTGGAATAAAAAATGTTAATGATGACGTCATCGGTCACGTGGTTCGGCCGCCATCTTGGAAAAGCTTTGCACCTCTATATCTCCGAAAGTGCTGAACAGAAAAAATTGAGACATGGCTCATTGGAAAGAAATGTCCATGGGGAATAAAATATGTTAATGATGACGTCATAGGTCACGTGGTTCGGCCGCCATCTTGGAAAAACGGCAAAACGTTGCGCCACGATATCTCCAAAAGTGCTGAACAGAAAAAATTGAGACATGGCTCATTGTAAAGAACTCTCCATGGGGAATAAAATATGTTAATGATGACGTCATATGTCACGTGGTCGGCCGCCATCTTGGAAAAACGGCAAAACTTTGCACCACTATATCTCCAAAAGTGCTGAACAGAAAAAATTGAGACATGGCTCATTGTAAAGAACTCTCCATGGGGAATAAAATATGTTACTGATGATGTCATTGGTGACGTGGTTCGGCCGCCATATTTGTCCTAAATGGCCGATAAAAAAGTACATTCCGGCAAGTCCTCGGTCTCTGACCGATTTTTCATCTGTTTGTTACTTGCCGGAAAAATTTTCCGGCAAGTATGTTGATCTGTTCGTTTGTTTGTCTGTCTGTCTGTCTGTCTGTTTGTCTGTCTGTCTGTCTGTTTGCAGCACTGCGTCTACACCGTTGCACGTAGAATCGCCAAAGTTTGCACACACATTGGTCTTGCCCTGGAATAGACTGTGCCCAATTGATGACGTCATCGGTGACGTGGTTCGGCCGCCATCTTGGAAAAACCAAAAAACGTTGCACCTCTATATCTCCGAAAGTACTGAACAGAAAAAATTGAGACATGGCTCATTGTAAAGAACTCTCCATGCAGAATAAAATATGTAAATGATGACGTCATCAGTCACGTGGTTCGGTCGCCATCTTGGAAAAACGGCAAAACGTTGCGCCACGATATCTCCAAAAGTGCTGAACAGAAAAAATTGAGACATGGCTCATTGTAAAGAACTCTCCATGGGGAATAAAATATGTTAATGATGACGTCATATGTCACGTGGTCGGCCGCCATCTTGGAAAAACGGCAAAACTTTGCACCACTATATCTCCAAAAGTGCTGAACAGAAAAAATTGAGACATGGCTCATTGTAAAGAACTCTCCATGGGGAATAAAATATGTTAATGATGACGTCATCAGTCACGTGGTCGGCCGCCATCTTGGAAAAACGGCAAAACTTTGCACCACAAAATCTCCAAAAGTGCTGAACAGAAAAAATTGAGACATGGCTCATTGTAAAGAACTCTCCATGGGGAATAAAATATGTTAATGATGACGTCATATGTCACGTGGTCGGCCGCCATTTTGGAAAAACGGCAAAACTTTGCACCACTATATCTCCAAAAGTGCTGAACAGAAAAAATTGAGACATGGCTCATTGTAAAGAACTCTCCATGGGGAATAAAATATGTTAATGATGACGTCATCAGTCACGTGGTCGGCCGCCATCTTGGAAAAACGGCAAAACTTTGCACCACAAAATCTCCAAAAGTGCTGAACAGAAAAAATTTAGACATGGCTCATTGTAAAGAACTCTCCATGGGGAATAAAATATGTTAATGATGACGTCATATGTCACGTGGTCGGCCGCCATTTTGGAAAAACGGCAAAACTTTGCACCACTATATCTCCAAAAGTGCTGAACAGAAAAAATTGAGACATGGCTCATTGTAAAGAACTCTCCATGGGGAATAAAATATGTTAATGATGACGTCATCAGTCAAGTGGTCGGCCGCCATCTTGGAAAAACGGCAAAACTTTGCACCACAAAATCTCCAAAAGTGCTGAACAGAAAAAATTGAGACATGGCTCATTGTAAAGAACTCCATGGGGAATAAAATATGTTAATGATGATGTCATATGTCACGTGGTTCGGCCGCCATCTTGGAAAAACCGAAAATTTTTGCACCTCCATATCTCTGAAAGTGCTGAATAGAACAAATTGAGACATGGCTCATTGTAAAGAACTCTACATGGGGAATAAAATATGTTAATGATGACGTCATAGGTCACGTGGTTCGGCCACCATCTTGGAAAAACCGAAAAACCTAGCACCTCCATATCTCCGAAAGTGCTGAATAGAAAAAATTGAGACATGGCTCATTGTAAAGAACTCTCCATGGGGAATAAAATATGTTAATGATGACGTCATCGGTCACTTGGTTCGGCCGCCATATTTGTCCTAAATGGTCGATAAAAAAGTACATCCCGGCAAGTCCTCGGTCTCTGACCGATTTTTCATCTGTCTGTTTGTCTGTCTGTCTGTCTGTTTGCAGCACTGCGTCTACACCGTTGCACGTAGAATCGCCAAACTTTGCACACATATTGGTCTTGCCCTGGAATAGACTGTGCCCAATTGATGACGTCATCGGTGACGTGGTTCGGCCGCCATCTTGGAAAAACCGAAAAACTTTGCACTTCTATATCTCCGAAAGTACTGAACAGAAAAAATTGAGACATGGCTCATTGTAAAGAACTCTAGATGGGGAATAAAATATGTTAATGATGACGTCATTGGTCACGTGGTTCGGCCGCCATCTTGGAAAAACCGGAAAACTTTCTATATGTAGAATCTTTCTATACGTAGAATAGCCAAACTTTGCACACTTATTTGGCTTGCCCTCTAATATACTGTGCCCAAATGATGACGTCATCGGTCACGTGGTTCGGCCGCCATCTTTGAAAAAATTTGCACCTCCATATCTCCAAAAGTGCTGAATAGAAAAAATTGAGACATGGCTCATTGTAAAGAACTGTCCATGGGGAATAAAATATGTTAATGATGACGTCATCAGTCACGTGGTTCGGCGGCCATCTTGGAAAAACCGAAAAAATTTTGCACCTCTATATCTCCGAAAGTACTGAACAGAAAAAATTGCTACATGGCTCATTGTAAAGAACTCTCCATGGGGAATAAAATATGTTAATGATGACATCATCAGTCACGTGGTCGGCCGCCATCTTGGAAAAACGGCAAAAGGTTGCGCCACTATATCTCCAAAAGTGCTGAACAGAAAAAATTGAGACATGGCTCATTGTAAAGAACTCTCCATGGGGAATAAAATATGTTAATGATGACATCATCAGTCACGTGGTCGGCCGCCATCTTGGAAAAACGGCAAAACTTTGCACCACGAAATCTCCAAAAGTGCTGAACAGAAAAAATTGAGACATGGCTCATTGTAAAGAACTCTCCATGCGGAATAAAATAGGTTAATGATGACGTCATATGTCACGTGGTCGGTCGCCATCTTGGAAAAACGGCAAAACTTTGCACCTCCATATCTCTGAAAGTACTGAATATAAAAAATTGAGACATGGCTCATTGTAATGAACTCTCCATGGGGAATAAAATATGTTAATGATGACGTCACCGGTCACGTGGTCGGCTGCCATCTTGGAAAAACGGCAAAACTTTGCACCACGAAATCTCCAAAAGTGCTGAACAGAAAAAATTGAGACATGGCTCATTGTAAAGAACTCTCCATGGGGAATAAAATATGTTAACGATGATGTCATATGTCACGTGGTCGGCCGCCATCTTGGAAAAACGGCAAAACTTTGCACCACTATATCTCCAAAAGTGCTGAACAGAAAAAATTGAGACATGGCTCATTGTAAAGAACTCCCCATGGGGAATAAAATATGTTAATGATGATGTCATATGTCACGTGGTTCGGCCGCCATCTTGGAAAAACGGCAAAACTTTGCACCTCCATATCTCTGAAAGTACTGAATAGAAAAAATTGAGACATGGCTCATTGTAAAGAACTCTCCATGTGGAATAAAATATGTAAATGATGACGTCATCAGTCACGTGGTTCGGTCGCCATCTTGGAAAAACGGCAAAACGTTGCGCCTCTATATCTCCGAAAGTACTGAACAGAAAAAATTGAGACATGGCTCATTGTAAAGAACTCTCCATGCAGAATAAAATATGTAAATGATGACGTCATCAGTCACGTGGTTCGGTCGCCATCTTGGAAAAACGGCAAAACGTTGCGCCACGATATCTCCAAAAGTGCTGAACAGAAAAAATTGAGACATGGCTCATTGTAAAGAACTCTCCATGGGGAATAAAATATGTTAATGATGACGTCATATGTCACGTGGTCGGCCGCCATCTTGGAAAAACGGCAAAACTTTGCACCACTATATCTCCAAAAGTGCTGAACAGAAAAAATTGAGACATGGCTCATTGTAAAGAACTCTCCATGGGGAATAAAATATGTTAATGATGACGTCATCAGTCACGTGGTCGGCCGCCATCTTGGAAAAACGGCAAAACTTTGCACCACAAAATCTCCAAAAGTGCTGAACAGAAAAAATTGAGACATGGCTCATTGTAAAGAACTCTCCATGGGGAATAAAATATGTTAATGATGACGTCATATGTCACGTGGTCGGCCGCCATTTTGGAAAAACGGCAAAACTTTGCACCACTATATCTCCAAAAGTGCTGAACAGAAAAAATTGAGACATGGCTCATTGTAAAGAACTCTCCATGGGGAATAAAATATGTTAATGATGACGTCATCAGTCACGTGGTCGGCCGCCATCTTGGAAAAACGGCAAAACTTTGCACCACAAAATCTCCAAAAGTGCTGAACAGAAAAAATTTAGACATGGCTCATTGTAAAGAACTCTCCATGGGGAATAAAATATGTTAATGATGACGTCATATGTCACGTGGTCGGCCGCCATTTTGGAAAAACGGCAAAACTTTGCACCACTATATCTCCAAAAGTGCTGAACAGAAAAAATTGAGACATGGCTCATTGTAAAGAACTCTCCATGGGGAATAAAATATGTTAATGATGACGTCATCAGTCAAGTGGTCGGCCGCCATCTTGGAAAAACGGCAAAACTTTGCACCACAAAATCTCCAAAAGTGCTGAACAGAAAAAATTGAGACATGGCTCATTGTAAAGAACTCCATGGGGAATAAAATATGTTAATGATGATGTCATATGTCACGTGGTTCGGCCGCCATCTTGGAAAAACCGAAAATTTTTGCACCTCCATATCTCTGAAAGTGCTGAATAGAACAAATTGAGACATGGCTCATTGTAAAGAACTCTACATGGGGAATAAAATATGTTAATGATGACGTCATAGGTCACGTGGTTCGGCCACCATCTTGGAAAAACCGAAAAACCTAGCACCTCCATATCTCCGAAAGTGCTGAATAGAAAAAATTGAGACATGGCTCATTGTAAAGAACTCTCCATGGGGAATAAAATATGTTAATGATGACGTCATCGGTCACTTGGTTCGGCCGCCATATTTGTCCTAAATGGTCGATAAAAAAGTACATCCCGGCAAGTCCTCGGTCTCTGACCGATTTTTCATCTGTCTGTTTGTCTGTCTGTCTGTCTGTTTGCAGCACTGCGTCTACACCGTTGCACGTAGAATCGCCAAACTTTGCACACATATTGGTCTTGCCCTGGAATAGACTGTGCCCAATTGATGACGTCATCGGTGACGTGGTTCGGCCGCCATCTTGGAAAAACCGAAAAACTTTGCACTTCTATATCTCCGAAAGTACTGAACAGAAAAAATTGAGACATGGCTCATTGTAAAGAACTCTAGATGGGGAATAAAATATGTTAATGATGACGTCATTGGTCACGTGGTTCGGCCGCCATCTTGGAAAAACCGGAAAACTTTCTATATGTAGAATCTTTCTATACGTAGAATAGCCAAACTTTGCACACTTATTTGGCTTGCCCTCTAATATACTGTGCCCAAATGATGACGTCATCGGTCACGTGGTTCGGCCGCCATCTTTGAAAAAATTTGCACCTCCATATCTCCAAAAGTGCTGAATAGAAAAAATTGAGACATGGCTCATTGTAAAGAACTGTCCATGGGGAATAAAATATGTTAATGATGACGTCATCAGTCACGTGGTTCGGCGGCCATCTTGGAAAAACCGAAAAAATTTTGCACCTCTATATCTCCGAAAGTACTGAACAGAAAAAATTGCTACATGGCTCATTGTAAAGAACTCTCCATGGGGAATAAAATATGTTAATGATGACATCATCAGTCACGTGGTCGGCCGCCATCTTGGAAAAACGGCAAAAGGTTGCGCCACTATATCTCCAAAAGTGCTGAACAGAAAAAATTGAGACATGGCTCATTGTAAAGAACTCTCCATGGGGAATAAAATATGTTAATGATGACATCATCAGTCACGTGGTCGGCCGCCATCTTGGAAAAACGGCAAAACTTTGCACCACGAAATCTCCAAAAGTGCTGAACAGAAAAAATTGAGACATGGCTCATTGTAAAGAACTCTCCATGCGGAATAAAATAGGTTAATGATGACGTCATATGTCACGTGGTCGGTCGCCATCTTGGAAAAACGGCAAAACTTTGCACCTCCATATCTCTGAAAGTACTGAATATAAAAAATTGAGACATGGCTCATTGTAATGAACTCTCCATGGGGAATAAAATATGTTAATGATGACGTCACCGGTCACGTGGTCGGCTGCCATCTTGGAAAAACGGCAAAACTTTGCACCACGAAATCTCCAAAAGTGCTGAACAGAAAAAATTGAGACATGGCTCATTGTAAAGAACTCTCCATGGGGAATAAAATATGTTAACGATGATGTCATATGTCACGTGGTCGGCCGCCATCTTGGAAAAACGGCAAAACTTTGCACCACTATATCTCCAAAAGTGCTGAACAGAAAAAATTGAGACATGGCTCATTGTAAAGAACTCCCCATGGGGAATAAAATATGTTAATGATGATGTCATATGTCACGTGGTTCGGCCGCCATCTTGGAAAAACGGCAAAACTTTGCACCTCCATATCTCTGAAAGTACTGAATAGAAAAAATTGAGACATGGCTCATTGTAAAGAACTCTCCATGTGGAATAAAATATGTAAATGATGACGTCATCAGTCACGTGGTTCGGTCGCCATCTTGGAAAAACGGCAAAACGTTGCGCCTCTATATCTCCGAAAGTACTGAACAGAAAAAATTGAGACATGGCTCATTGTAAAGAACTCTCCATGCAGAATAAAATATGTAAATGATGACGTCATCAGTCACGTGGTTCGGTCGCCATCTTGGAAAAACGGCAAAACGTTGCGCCACGATATCTCCAAAAGTGCTGAACAGAAAAAATTGAGACATGGCTCATTGTAAAGAACTCTCCATGGGGAATAAAATATGTTAATGATGACGTCATATGTCACGTGGTCGGCCGCCATCTTGGAAAAACGGCAAAACTTTGCACCACTATATCTCCAAAAGTGCTGAACAGAAAAAATTGAGACATGGCTCATTGTAAAGAACTCTCCATGGGGAATAAAATATGTTAATGATGACGTCATCAGTCACGTGGTCGGCCGCCATCTTGGAAAAACGGCAAAACTTTGCACCACAAAATCTCCAAAAGTGCTGAACAGAAAAAATTGAGACATGGCTCATTGTAAAGAACTCTCCATGGGGAATAAAATATGTTAATGATGACGTCATATGTCACGTGGTCGGCCGCCATTTTGGAAAAACGGCAAAACTTTGCACCACTATATCTCCAAAAGTGCTGAACAGAAAAAATTGAGACATGGCTCATTGTAAAGAACTCTCCATGGGGAATAAAATATGTTAATGATGACGTCATCAGTCACGTGGTCGGCCGCCATCTTGGAAAAACGGCAAAACTTTGCACCACAAAATCTCCAAAAGTGCTGAACAGAAAAAATTTAGACATGGCTCATTGTAAAGAACTCTCCATGGGGAATAAAATATGTTAATGATGACGTCATATGTCACGTGGTCGGCCGCCATTTTGGAAAAACGGCAAAACTTTGCACCACTATATCTCCAAAAGTGCTGAACAGAAAAAATTGAGACATGGCTCATTGTAAAGAACTCTCCATGGGGAATAAAATATGTTAATGATGACGTCATCAGTCAAGTGGTCGGCCGCCATCTTGGAAAAACGGCAAAACTTTGCACCACAAAATCTCCAAAAGTGCTGAACAGAAAAAATTGAGACATGGCTCATTGTAAAGAACTCCATGGGGAATAAAATATGTTAATGATGATGTCATATGTCACGTGGTTCGGCCGCCATCTTGGAAAAACCGAAAATTTTTGCACCTCCATATCTCTGAAAGTGCTGAATAGAACAAATTGAGACATGGCTCATTGTAAAGAACTCTACATGGGGAATAAAATATGTTAATGATGACGTCATAGGTCACGTGGTTCGGCCACCATCTTGGAAAAACCGAAAAACCTAGCACCTCCATATCTCCGAAAGTGCTGAATAGAAAAAATTGAGACATGGCTCATTGTAAAGAACTCTCCATGGGGAATAAAATATGTTAATGATGACGTCATCGGTCACTTGGTTCGGCCGCCATATTTGTCCTAAATGGTCGATAAAAAAGTACATCCCGGCAAGTCCTCGGTCTCTGACCGATTTTTCATCTGTCTGTTTGTCTGTCTGTCTGTCTGTTTGCAGCACTGCGTCTACACCGTTGCACGTAGAATCGCCAAACTTTGCACACATATTGGTCTTGCCCTGGAATAGACTGTGCCCAATTGATGACGTCATCGGTGACGTGGTTCGGCCGCCATCTTGGAAAAACCGAAAAACTTTGCACTTCTATATCTCCGAAAGTACTGAACAGAAAAAATTGAGACATGGCTCATTGTAAAGAACTCTAGATGGGGAATAAAATATGTTAATGATGACGTCATTGGTCACGTGGTTCGGCCGCCATCTTGGAAAAACCGGAAAACTTTCTATATGTAGAATCTTTCTATACGTAGAATAGCCAAACTTTGCACACTTATTTGGCTTGCCCTCTAATATACTGTGCCCAAATGATGACGTCATCGGTCACGTGGTTCGGCCGCCATCTTTGAAAAAATTTGCACCTCCATATCTCCAAAAGTGCTGAATAGAAAAAATTGAGACATGGCTCATTGTAAAGAACTGTCCATGGGGAATAAAATATGTTAATGATGACGTCATCAGTCACGTGGTTCGGCGGCCATCTTGGAAAAACCGAAAAAATTTTGCACCTCTATATCTCCGAAAGTACTGAACAGAAAAAATTGCTACATGGCTCATTGTAAAGAACTCTCCATGGGGAATAAAATATGTTAATGATGACATCATCAGTCACGTGGTCGGCCGCCATCTTGGAAAAACGGCAAAAGGTTGCGCCACTATATCTCCAAAAGTGCTGAACAGAAAAAATTGAGACATGGCTCATTGTAAAGAACTCTCCATGGGGAATAAAATATGTTAATGATGACATCATCAGTCACGTGGTCGGCCGCCATCTTGGAAAAACGGCAAAACTTTGCACCACGAAATCTCCAAAAGTGCTGAACAGAAAAAATTGAGACATGGCTCATTGTAAAGAACTCTCCATGCGGAATAAAATAGGTTAATGATGACGTCATATGTCACGTGGTCGGTCGCCATCTTGGAAAAACGGCAAAACTTTGCACCTCCATATCTCTGAAAGTACTGAATATAAAAAATTGAGACATGGCTCATTGTAATGAACTCTCCATGGGGAATAAAATATGTTAATGATGACGTCACCGGTCACGTGGTCGGCTGCCATCTTGGAAAAACGGCAAAACTTTGCACCACGAAATCTCCAAAAGTGCTGAACAGAAAAAATTGAGACATGGCTCATTGTAAAGAACTCTCCATGGGGAATAAAATATGTTAACGATGATGTCATATGTCACGTGGTCGGCCGCCATCTTGGAAAAACGGCAAAACTTTGCACCACTATATCTCCAAAAGTGCTGAACAGAAAAAATTGAGACATGGCTCATTGTAAAGAACTCCCCATGGGGAATAAAATATGTTAATGATGATGTCATATGTCACGTGGTTCGGCCGCCATCTTGGAAAAACGGCAAAACTTTGCACCTCCATATCTCTGAAAGTACTGAATAGAAAAAATTGAGACATGGCTCATTGTAAAGAACTCTCCATGTGGAATAAAAAATGTTAATGATGACGTCATCGGTCACGTGGTTCGGCCGCCATCTTGGAAAAGCTTTGCACCTCTATATCTCCGAAAGTGCTGAACAGAAAAAATTGAGACATGGCTCATTGGAAAGAAATGTCCATGGGGAATAAAATATGTTAATGATGACGTCATAGGTCACGTGGTTCGGCCGCCATCTTGGAAAAACCGAAAAAATTCGCATCTCCAAAAGTGCTGAATAGAAAAAATTGAGACATGGCTCATTGGAAAGAAATGTCCATGGGGAATAAAATATGTTAATGATGACGTCATCGGTCACGTGGTTCGGCCGCCATATTTGTCCTAAATCCCCAATGAAAAAGTAAATTCCGGCAAGTCCTCGGTCTCTGACCGATTTTTCATTTGTTACTTGCCGGAAAAGATTCCGGCAAGTATGTTGATCTGTTCGTTTGTCTGTCTGTTTGTCTGTCTGTCTGTCTGTCTGTCTGTCTGTCTGTCTGTTTGCAGCACTGCGTCTACACCGTTGCACGTAGAATCGCCAAACTTTGCACACATATTGGTCTTGCCCTGGAATAGACTGTGCCCAATTGATGACGTCATCGGTGACGTGGTTCGGCCGCCATCTTGGAAAAACCGAAAAACTTTGCACCTCTATATCTCCGAAAGTACTGAACAGAAAAAATTGAGACATGGCTCATTGTAAAGAACTCTCCATGGGGAATAAAATATGTTAATGATGACGTCATATGTCACGTGGTCGGCCGCCATCTTGGAAAAACGGCAAAAATTTTCACCACTATAACTCCAAAAGTGCTGAACAGAAAAAATTGAGACATGGCTCATTGTAAAGAACTCTCCATGGGGAATAAAATATGTTAATGATGACGTCATCAGTCACGTGGTCGGCCGCCATCTTGGAAAAACCGAAAAACTCTGCACCTCCACATCTCCAAAAGTCCTGAACAGAAAAAATTGAGGTATGGCTCATTGTAAAGAACTCTCCATGGGGAATAAAATATGTTAATGATGACGTCATGTATCACATAGTTCGGCCGCCATATTTGTTCTAAATGGCCGATAAAAAAGTACATTCCGGCAAGTCCTCGGTCTCTGACCGATTTTTCATTTGTTTGTCTGTTTGTCTGTTTGTCTGTTTGTCTGTTTGTCTGTTTGCAGCACTACGTCTACACCGTTGCACGTAGAATCACCAAACTTTGCACACGTATTTGTCTTGCCCTCTAATATACTGTGCCCAAATGATGACGTCATCGGTCACGTGGTTCGGCCGCCATCTTGGAAAAACCGAAAATTTTTGCACCTCGATATCTCAAAGTGCGGAACAGAAAAAATTGAGACATGGCTCATTGTAAAGAACTCTCCATGGGGAATAAATATGTTAATGATGACGTCATCGGTCACGTGGTTCGGCCGCCATCTTGGAAAAACCGAAAATTTTTGCACCTCCATATCTCCGAAAGTCCTGAACAGAAAAAATTGAGACATGGCTCATTGTAAAGAACTCTCCATGGGGAATAAAATATGTTAATGATGACGTCATCAGTCACGTGGTCGGCCGCCATCTTGGAAAAACGGCAAAACTTTGCACCACGATATCTCCAAAAGTGCTGAACAGAAAAAATTGAGACATGGCTCATTGCAAAGAACGCTCCATGGGGAATAAAATATGTTAATGATGACGTCATATGTCACGTGGTCGGCCGCCATCTTGGAAAAACGGCAAAACTTTGCACCACTATATCTCCAAAAGTGCTGAACAGAAAAAATTGAGACATTGCTCATTGTAAAGAACTCTCCATGGGGAATAAAATAGGTTAATGATGACGTCATATGTCACGTGGTTCGGCCGCCATCTTGGAAAAACCGAAAAATTTTGCACCTCCATTTCTCTGAAAGTGCTGAATAGAAAAAATTGAGACATGGCTCATTGTAAAGAACTCTCCATGGGGAATAAAATATGTTAATGATGATGCCATCGGTCACGTGGTTCGGCCGCCATCTTGGAAAAACGGGAAAACTTTGCACCACTATATCTCCAAAAGTGCAGAATGGAAAAAATTGAGACATGGCTCATTGTAAAGAACTCTCCATGGGGAATAAAATATGTTAATGATGACGTCATCGGTCACGTGGTTCGGCCGCCATATTTGTCCTAAATGGCCGATAAAAAAGTAAATTCCGGCAAGTCCTCGGTCTCTGACCGATTTTTCATTTGTCTGTTTGTCTGTCTGTCTGTTTGTCTGTCTGTCTGTTTGCAGCACTGCGTCTACACCGTTGCACGGAGATTCGCCAAACTTTGCACACATATTGGTCTTGCCCTGGAATAGACTGTGCCCAATTGATGACGTCATCGGTGACGTGGTTCGGCCGCCATCTTGGAAAAACCGAAAAACTTTGCACTTCTATATCTCCGAAAGTACTGAACAGAAAAAATTGAGACATGGCTCATTGTAAAGAACTCTCCATGGGGAATAAAATATGTTAATGATGACATCATCAGTCACGTGGTCGGCCGCCATCTTGGAAAAACGGCAAAACTTTGCACCACGAAATCTCCAAAAGTGCTGAACAGAAAAAATTGAGACATGGCTCATTGTAAAGAACTCTCCATGCGGAATAAAATACGTTAATGATGATGTCATACGTCACGTGGTCGGCCGCCATCTTGGAAAAACGGCAAAACTTTGCACCGCTATATCTCCAAAAGTGCTGAACAGAAAAAATTGAGACATGTCTCATTGTAAAGAACTCTCCATGGGTAATAAAATTTGTTAATGATGATGTCATATGTCACGTGGTTCGGCCGCCATCTTGGAAAAACCGAAAAATTTTGCACCTCCATATCTCTGAAAGTGCTGAATAGAAAAAATTGAGACATGGCTCATTGTAAAGAACTCTCCATGGGGAATAAAATATGTTAATGATGACATCATAGGTCACGTGGTTCGGCCGCCATCTTGGAAAAACCGAAAAACGTAGCACCTCCATATCTCCAAAAGTGCTGAATAGAAAAAATTGAGACATGGCTCTTTGTAAAGAACTCTCCATGGGGAATAATATATGTTAATGATGACGTCATCTATCACGTGGTTCGGCCGCCATATTTGTCCTAAATGGCCGATAAAAAAGTACATTCCGGCAAGTCCTCGGTCTCTGACCGATTTTTCATCTGTTTGGCTGTTTGTTACTTGCCGGAAAAGATTCCGGCAAGTATGTTGATCGGTTGGTTTGTTACTTGCCAGAAAAGATTCCGGCAAGTATGTTGATCGGTTGGTTTGTTACTTGCCAGAAAAGATTCCGGCAAGTATGTTGATCGGTTGGTTTGTTACTTGCCAGAAAAGATTCCGGCAAGTTTGTTGATCGGTTGGCTTGTTACTTGCCGGAAAAATTTTCCGGCAAGTATGTTGATCTGTTCGTTTGTTTGTTACTTGCCGGAAAAGATTCCGGCAAGTATGTTGATCTGTTCGTTTGTTTGTCTGTCTGTTTGTCTGTCTGTCTGTCTGTTTGCAGCACTGCGTCTACACCGTTGCACGTAGAATCGCCAAACTTTGCACACATATTGGTCTTGCCCTGGAATAGACTGTGCCCAATTGATGACGTCATCGGTCACGTGGTTTAGCCGCCATCTTGGAAAAACCTAGCACCTCCATATCTCCGAAAGTGCTGAATAGAAAAAATTGAGACAAGGCTCATTGTAAAGAACTCTCCATGGGGAATAAAATATGTTAATAATGACGTCATCGGTCACGTGGTTTAGCCGCCATCTTGGAAAAACCTAGCACCTCCATATCTCCGAAAGTGCTGAATAGAAAAAATTGAGACATGACTCATTGTAAAGAACTCTCCATGGGGAATAAAATATGTTAATGATGACGTCATCGGTCACGTGGTTCAGCCGCCATATTTGTCCTAAATGGCCGATAAAAAAGTAAATTCCGGCAAGTCCTCGGTCTCTGACCGATTTTTCATCTGTCTGTCTGTCTGTCTGTCTGTTTGTCTGTCTGTCTGTTTGCAGCACTGCGTCTACACCGTTGCACGTAGAATCGCCAAACTTTGCACACATATTGGTCTTGCCCTGGAATAGACTGTGCCCAATTGATGACGTCATCGGTGACGTGGTTCGGCCGCCATCTTGGAAAAACCGAAAAACTTTGCACCTCTATATCTCCGAAAGTACTGAACAGAAAAAATTGAGACATGGCTCATTGTAAAGAACTCTCCATGGGGAATAAAACATGTAAATGATGACGTCATCAGTCACGTGGTTCGGTCGCCATCTTGGAAAAACGGCAAAACGTTGCGCCACTATATCTCCAAAAGTGCTGAACAGAAAAAATTGAGACATGGCTCATTGTAAAGAACTCTCCATGGGGAATAAAAGATGTTAATGATGACGTCATATGTCACGTGGTCGGCCGCCATCTTGGAAAAACGGCAAAACTTTGCACCACTATATCTCCAAAAGTGCTGAACAGAAAAAATTGAGACATGGCTCATTGTAAAGAACTCTCCATGGGGAATAAAATATGTTAATGATGACGTCATCAGTCACGTGGTCGGCCGCCATCTTGGAAAAACGGCAAAACTTTGCACCACGAAATCTCCAAAAGTGCTGAACAGAAAAAATTGAGACATGGCTCATTGTAAAGAACTCTCCATGGGGAATAAAATATGTTAATGATGATGTCATATGTCACGTGGTCGGCCGCCATCTTGGAAAAATGGCAAAACTTTGCACCACTATATCTCCAAAAGTGCTGAACAGAAAAAATTGAGACATGGCTCATTGTAAAGAACTCTCCATGGGGAATAAAATTTGTTAATGATGACGTCATATGTCACGTCGTTCGGCCGCCATCTTGGAAAAACCGAAAAACTTAGCACCTCTATGTGTCCAAAAGTGCTGAATAGAAAAAATTGAGACATGCCTCATTGTAAAGAACTCTCCATGGGGAATAAAATATGTTAATGCTGACGTCATCGGTCACGAGGTTCGGCCGCCATATTTGTCCTAAATGGCGGATAAAAAAGTACATTCTGGCAAGTCCTCGGTCTCTGACCGATTTTTCATCTGTCTGTTTGTCTGTTTGTCTGTCTGTGCGCAGCACTACGTCTACACCGTTGCACGTAGAATCGCCAAACTTTACACACATATTTGTCTTGCCCTGGAATAGACTGTGCCCAATTGATGACGTCATCGATCACGTAGTTCGGCCGCCATCTTGGAAAAACCGAAAAACTTTGCACCTCTATATCTCCGAAAGTGCTGAATAGAAAGAATTGAGACATGGCTCATTGTAAAGAACTCTCCATGGGGAATAAAATATGTTAATGATGATGGAATAGGTGCGTCCATTATGACGTCATAATTCGACAAGTACAAAACTTCATCCGATCAAGCTGAAATTTCTTGAGCATAATCTAGGAATAAATTAGTTTCGATAATGATGACAAAATAGATGATAGTAAACAAATAATGATGACGTCATCGGTCACGTGGTTCGGCCGCCATATTTGTCCAAAATGGCCGATAAAAAAAAGTATATTCCGGTAAGTCCTCGGTCTCTGACCGATTTTTCATTTGTCTGTCTGTTTGTCTGTTTGTCTGTCTGTTTGCAGCACTGCGTCTACACCGTTGGACGTAGAATCGCCAAACTTTGCACACATATTGGTCTTACCCTGGAATAGACTGTGCCCAATTGATGACGTCATCCGTGACGTGGTTCGGCCGCCATCTTGGAAAAACCGAAAAAAATTTGCACCTCTATATCTCCGAAAGTACTGAACAGACAAACTTGAGACATGGCTCATTGTAAAGAACTCTCCATGGGGAATAAAATATGTAAATGATGACGTCATCAGTCACGTGGTTCGGGCGCCATCTTGGAAAAACGGCAAAACGTTGCGCCACTATATCTCCAAAAGTGCTGAACAGAAAAAATTGAGACATGTCTCATTGTAAAGAACTCTCCATGGGGAATAAAATATGTTAATGATGACGTCATATGTCACGTGGTCGGCCGCCATCTTGGAAAAACGGCAAAACTGTGCACCACTATATCTCCAAATGTGCTGAACAGATAAAAATTGAGACATGGCTCATTGTAAAGAACTCTCAATGGGGAATAAAATATGTTAATGATGACGTCATATGTCACGTGGTTCGGCCGCCATCTTGGAAAAACCGAAAAATTTTGCACCTCCATATCTCTGAAAGTGCTGAATAGAAAAAATTGAGACATGGCTCGTTGTAAAGAACTCTCCATGGCGAATAAAATATGTTAATGATGACATCATAGGTCACGTGGTTCGGCCGCCATCTTGGAAAAACCGAAAAACGGAGCACCTCCATATCTCCAAAAGTGCTGAATAGAAAAAGTTGAGACATGGCTCTTTGTAAAGAACTCTCCATGGGGAATAATATATGTTAATGATGACGTCATCTATCACGTGGTTCGGCCGCCATATTTGTCCTAAATGGCCGATAAAAAAGTACATTCCGGCAAGTCCTCGGTCTCTGACCGATTTTTCATCTGTCTGTTTGTCTGTTTGTCTGTCTGTTTGCAGCACTGCGTCTACACCGTTGCACGGAGAATCGCCAAACTTTGCACACATATTGGTCTTGCCCTGGAATAGACTGTGCCCAATTGATGACGTCATCGGTGACGTTGTTCGGCCGCCATCTTGGAAAAACCGAAAAACTTTGCACTTCTATATCTCCGAAAGTACTGAACAGAAAAAATTGAGACATGGTTCATTGTAAAGAACTCTCCATGGGGAATAAAATATGTTAATGATGACATCATCAGTCACGTGGTCGGCCGCCATCTTGGAAAAACGGCAAAACTTTGCACCACAAAATCTCCAAAAGTGCTGAACAGAAAAAATTGAGACATGGCTCATTGTAAAGAACTCTCCATGCGGAATAAAATATGTTAATGATGATGTCATATGTCACGTGGTCGGCCGCCATCTTGGAAAAACGGCAAAACTTTGCACCGCTATATCTCCAAAAGTGCTGAACAGAAAAAATTGAGACATGGCTCATTGTAAAGAACTCTCCATGGGTAATAAAATTTGTTAATGATGATGTCATATGTCACGTGGTTCGGCCGCCATCTTGGAAAAACCGAAAAATTTTGCACCTCCATATCTCTGAATGTGCTGAATAGAAAAAATTGGGACATGGCTCATTGTAAAGAACTCTCCATGGGGAATAAAATATGTTAATGATGATGCCGTCGGTCACGTGGTACGGCCGCCATCTTGGAAAAACGGCAAAAACTTTGCACCACTATATCTCCAAAAGTGCAGAATGGAAAAAATTGAGACATGGCTCATTGTCAAGAACTCTCCATGCGGAATAAAATATGTTAATGATGACGTCATCGGTCAGGTGGTTCGGCCGCCATCTTGGAAAAACCGAAAAATTTTGCACCTCCATATCTCCGAAAGTGCTGAATAGAAAAAATTGAGACATGGCTCATTGTAAAGAACTCTCCATGGGGAATAAAATATGTTAATGATGATGTCATAGGTTCCTCCATTATGACGTCACAATTCGCCAAGTACAAAACTTCATCCGATCAAGATGAAATTTCTTGAGCATCATCAAGGAATAAATTAGTTTAGAAAACAAGTAATGATGACTTCATTGGTCACGTGGTTTGGCCGCCATATTTGTCCTAAATGGCCGATAAAAAAGTAAATTCCAGCAAGTCCTCGGTCTCTGACCGATTTTTCATTTGTTACTTGCCGGAAAAAATTTTTCGGCAAGTATGTTGAGCTGTTCGTTTGTTACTTGCCGGAAAAATTTCCGGCAAGTATGTTGATCTGTTCGTTTGTTTGTCTGTTTGTCTGTTTGTCTGTTTGTCTGTCTGTCTGTCTGTTTGCAGCACTGCGTCTACACCGTTGCACGTAGAATCGCCAAACTTTGCACACATATTGGTCTTGCCCTGGAATAGACTGTGCCCAATTGATGACGTCATCGGTGACGTGGTTCGGCCGCCATCTTGGAAAAACCGAAAAACTTTGCACCTCTATATCTCCGAAAGTACTGTAGAGAAAAAATTGAGACATGGCTCATTGTAAAGAACTCTCCATGGGGAATAAAATATGTTAATGATGACGTCATCAGTCACGTGGTCGGCCGCCATCTTGGAAAAACAGCAAAACTTTGCACCACTATATCTCCAAAAGTGCTGAACAGAAAAAATTGAGACATGGCTCATTGTAAAGAACTCTCCATGGGGAATAAAATATGTTAATGATGACGTCATCAGTCACGTGGTCGGCCGCCATCTTGGAAAAACCGAAAAACCTAGCACCTCCATATCTCCGAAAGTGCTGAATAGAAAAAATTGTGACATGGCTCATTGTAAAGAACTCTATGGGAAATAAAATATGTTAATGATGACGTCATCGGTGACGTGGTTCGGCCGCCATATTTGTCCTAAATGGCCGATAAAGTAAATTCCGGCAAGTTCTCGGTCTCTGACCGATTTTTCATCTGTTTGTCTGTCTGTTTGTCTGTTTGTCTGTCTGTCTGTCTGTTTGCAGCACTGCGTCTACACCGTTGCACGGAGAATCGCCAAACTTTGCACACATATTCGTCTTGCCCTGGAATAGACTGTGCCCAATTGATGACGTCATCGGTGACGTGGTTCGGCCGCCATCTTGGAAAAACCGAAAAACCTTGCACCTCTATATCTCCGAAAGTACTGAACAGAAAAAATTGAGACATGGCTCATTGTAAAGAACTCTCCATGGGGAATAAAATATGTAAATGATGACGTCATCAGTCACGTGGTTCGGTCGCCATCTTGGAAAAACGGCAAAACGTTGCGCCACTATATCTCCAAAAGTGCTGAACAGAAAAAATTGAGACATGGCTCATTGTAAAGAACTCTCCATGGGGAATAAAATATGTTAATGATGACGTCATATGTCACGTGGTCGGCCGCCATCTTGGAAAAACGGCAAAACTTTGCACCACTATATCTCCAAAAGTGCTGAACAGAAAAAATTGAGACATGGCTCATTGTAAAGAACTCTCCATGGGGAATAAAATA
The DNA here is from genome assembly GCF_964187855.1 of Myxine glutinosa. Classification (NCBI taxonomy): domain Eukaryota; kingdom Metazoa; phylum Chordata; class Myxini; order Myxiniformes; family Myxinidae; genus Myxine; species Myxine glutinosa. The sequence continues at coordinate 33,246,532 of NC_136267.1, forward strand.
TGTTAATGATGACGTCATCAGTCGCGTGGTCGGCCGCCATCTTGGAAAAACCGAAAAACCTAGCACCTCCATATCTCCGAAAGTGCTGAATAGAAAAAATTGAGACATGGCTCATTGTCAAGAACTCTCCATGTGGAATAAAATATGTTAATGATGACGTCATCGGTCACGTGGTGCGGCCGCCATCTTGGAAAAACGGGAAAAAAAATCACCTCCATATCTCCGAAAGTGCTGAATAGAAAAAATTGAGACATGGCTCATTGGAAAGAACTCTCCAGGGGGAATAAAATATGTTAATGATGACGTCATCGGTCACGTGGTTCGGCCGCCATCTTGGAAAATCCGAAAAACGTTGCACCTCTATCTCCAAAAGTGCTGAACAGAAAAAATTGAGACATGGCTCATTGGAAAGAACTCTCCAGGGGGAATAAAATATGTTAATGATGATGTCATCGGTCAGGTGGTTCAGCCGCCATATTTGTCCTAAATGGCCGATAAAAAAGTAAATTCCGGCAAGTCCTCGGTCTCTGACCGATTTTTCATCTGTTTGTCTGTCTGTCTGTCTGTCTGTTTGCAGTACTGCGTCTACACCGTTGCACGTAGAATCGCCAAACTTTGCACACTTATTGGTCTTGCCCTGGAATAGACTGTGCCCAATTGATGACGTCATCGATGACGTGGTTCGGCCGCCATCTTGGAAAAACTTTGCACCTCTATATCTCCAAAAGTACTGAATAGAAAAAATTGAGACATGGATCTTTGTAAAGAACTCTCCATTGGGAATAAAACATGTTAATGATGACATCATAGGTCACGTGGTTCGGCCGCCATCTTGGAAAAACCGAAGAAAATTTGCACCTCCATATCTCCGAAAGTACTGAATAGAAAAAATTGAGGCATGGCTCATTGTAAAGAACTCTCCATTGGAAATAAAACATGTTAATGATGACGTCATAGGTCACGTGGTTCGGCCGCCATCTTGGAAAAACCGAAAAACTTTGCACCTCTATATCTCCAAAAGTACTGAACAGAAAAAATTGAGACATGGCTCATTGTAAAGAACTCTCCATGGGGAATAAAATATGTAAATGATGACGTCATCAGTCACGTGGTTCGGTCGCCATCTTGGAAAAACGGCAAAACGTTGCGCCACTATATCTCCAAAAGTGCTGAACAGAAAGAATTGAGACATTGGTCATTGTAAAGAACTCTCCATGGGGAATAAAATATGTTAATGATGACGTCATATGTCACGTGGTCGGCCGCCATCTTGGAAAAACGGCAAAACTTTGCACCACTATATCTCCAAAAGTTCTGAACAGAAAAAATTGAGACATGGCTCATTGTAAAGAACTCCATGGGGAATAAAATATGTTAATGATGATGTCATCAGTCACGTGGTCGGCCGCCATCTTGGAAAAACCGAAAAACCTAGCACCTCCATATCTCCTAAAGTGCTGAATAGAAAAAATTGAGACATGGCTCATTGTAAAGAACTCTCCATGGGGAATAAAATATGTTAATGATGATGTCATCGGTCACGTGGTTCGGCCGCCATCTTGGAAAAACCGAAAAACTCTGCACCTCCACATCTCCAAAAGTCCTGAATAGAAAAAATTGAGGCATGGCTCATTGTAAAGAACTTTCCATGGGGAATAAAATATGTTAATGATGACGTCATCAGTCACGTGGTTCGGCCGCCATATTTGTCCTAAATGGCCGATAAAAAAGTACATTCCGGCAAGTCCTCGGTCTCTGACCGATTTTTCATTACTTGCCGGAAAAATTTTCCGGCAAGTATGTTGAGCTGTTCGTTTGTCTGTTTGTTACTTGCCGGAAAATTTTTCCGGCAAGTATGTTGATCTGTTCGTTTGTTTGTCTGTCTGTCTGTCTGTCTGTCTGTTTGTCTGTCTGTTTGCAGCACTGCGTCTACACCGTTGCACGTAGAATCGCCAAACTTTGCACACATATTGGTCTTGCCCTGGAATAGACTGTGCCCAATTGATGACGTCATCGGTGACGTGGTTCGGCCGCCATCTTGGAAAAACCGAAAAACTTTGCACCTCTATATCTCCGAAAGTACTGAACAGAAAAAATTGAGACATGGCTCATTGTAAAGAACTCTCCATGGGGAATAAAATATGTTAATGATGACGTCATCAGTCACGTGGTTCGGTCGCCATCTTGGAAAAACGGCAAAACGTTGCGCCACTATATCTCCAAAAGTGCTGAACAGAAAAAATTGAGACATGGCTCATTGTAAAGAACTCTCCATGGGGAATAAAATATGTTAATGATGACGTCATATGTCACGTGGTCGGCCGCCATCTTGGAAAAACGGCAAAACTTTGCACCACTATATCTCCAAAAGTGCTGAACAGAAAAAATTGAGACATGGCTCATTGTAAAGAACTCTCCATGGGGAATAAAATATGTTAATGATGACGTCATCAGTCACGTGGTCGGCCGCCATCTTGGAAAAACGGCAAAACTTTGCACCACGAAATCTCCAAAAGTGCTGAACAGAAAAAATTGAGACATGGCTCATTGTAAAGAACTCTCCATGGGGAATAAAATATGTTAATGATGATGTCATATGTCACGTGGTCGGCCGCCATCTTGGAAAAATGGCAAAACTTTGCACCACTATATCTCCAAAAGTGCTGAACAGAAAAAATTGAGACATGGCTCATTGTAAAGAACTCTCCATGGGGAATAAAATTTGTTAATGATGACGTCATATGTCACGTGGTTCGGCCGCCATCTTGGAAAAACCGAAAAACTTAGCACCTCTATGTGTCCAAAAGTGCTGAATAGAAAAAATTGAGACATGCCTCATTGTAAAGAACTCTCCATGGGGAATAAAATATGTTAATGATGACGTCATCGGTCACGTGGTTCGGCCGCCATATTTGTCCTAAATGGCGGATAAAAAAGTACATTCCGGCAAGTCCTCGGTCTCTGACCGATTTTTCATCTGTTTGTCTGTCTATCTGTTTGTCTGTCTGTCTGTCTGTTTGCAGCACTGCGTCTACACCGTTGCACGTAGAATCGCCAAACTTTGCACACATATTGGTCTTGCCCTGGAATAGACTGTGCCCAATTGATGACGTCATCGGTGACGTGGTTCGGCCGCCATCTTGGAAAAACCGAAAAAACTTTGCACCTCTATATCTCCGAAAGTACTGAACAGAAAAAATTGACACATGGCTCATTGTAAAGAACTCTCCATGGGGAATAAAATATGTAAATGATGACGTCATCAGTCACGTGGTTCGGGCGCCATCTTGGAAAAACGGCAAAACGTTGCGCCACTATATCTCCAAAAGTGCTGAACAGAAAAAATTGAGACATGGCTCATTGTAAAGAACTCTCCATGGGGAATAAAATATGTTAATGATGATGTCATATGTCACGTGGTCGGCCGCCATTTTGGGAAAACGGCAAAACTTTGCACCACTATCTCCAAAAGTGCTGAACAGAAAAAATTGAGACATGGCTCATTGTAAAGAACTCTCCATGGGGAATAAAATATGTTAATGATGATGTCATCGGTCACGTGGTTCGGCCGCCATCTTGGAAAAACCGAAAAACTGCACCTCCACATCTCCTAAAGTCCTGAATAGAAAAAATTGAGGCATGGCTCATTGTAAAGAACTCTTCATGGGGAATAAAATATGTTAATGATGACGTCATCGGTCACGTGGTTCGGCCGCCGTATTTGTCCTAAATGGCCGATAAAAAAGTACATTCCGGCAAGTCCTCGGTCTCTGACCGATTTTTCATTACTTGCCGGAAAATTTTTTCCGGCAAGTATGTTGATCTGTTCGTTTGTCTGTTTGTCTGTTTGTCTGTTTGTCTGTTTGCAGCACTGCGTCTACACCGTTGCACGGAGAATCGCCAAACTTTGCACACATATTGGTCTTGCCCTGGAATAGACTGTGCCCAATTGATGACGTCATCGGTGACGTGGTTCGGCCGCCATCTTGGAAAAACCGAAAAACTTGGCACCTCTATATCTCCGAAAGTACTGTACAGAAAAAATTGAGACATGGCTCATTGTAAAGAACTCTCCATGGGGAATAAAATATGTTACTGATGACGTCATATGTCACGTGGTTCTGCCGCCATCTTGGAAAATCCGAAAAACTTTGCACCTCCATATCTCCGAAGGTGCTGAACAGAAAAAATTGAGACATGGCTCATTGGAAAGAACTCTCCATGGGGAATAAAATATGTTAATGATGAGGTCATCGGTCACGTGGTTCGGCCGCCATCTTGGAAAATCCGAAAAACGTTGCACCTCTATCTCCAAAAGTGCTGAACAGAAAAAATTGAGACATGGCTCATTGTAAAGAACTCTCCGTGGGGAATAAAATATGTTAGTGATGACGTCATCGGTCAGGTGGTTCAGCCGCCATATTTGTCCTAAATGGCCGATAAAAAAGTAAATTCCGGCAAGTCCTCGGTCTCTGACCGATTTTTCATCTGTTTGTCTGTTTGTCTGTTTGTCTGTTTGTCTGTTTGTCTGTTTGCAGCACTGCGTCTACACCGTTGCACGGAGAATCGCCAAACTTTGCACACATATTGGTCTTGCCCTGGAATAGACTGTGCCCAATTGATGACGTCATCGGTGACGTGGTTCGGCCGCCATCTTGGAAAAACCGAAAAACTTTGCACCTCTATATCTCCGAAAGTACTGTACAGAAAAAATTGAGACATGGCTCATTGTAAAGAACTCTCCATGGGGAATAAAATATGTTTATGATGACGTCATATGTCACGTGGTCGGCCGCCATCTTGGAAAAACGGCAAAACTTTGCACCGCTATATCTCCAAAAGTGCTGAACAGAAAAAATTGAGACATGGCTCATTGTAAAGAACTCTCCATGGGTAATAAAATATGTTAATGATGACGTCATCAGTCACGTGGTTCGGCCGCCATCTTGGAAAATGGCAAAATTTTGCACCACTATATCTCCAAAAGTGCTGAACAGAAAAAATTGAGCTCATTGTAAAGAACTCTCCATGGGGAATAAAATGTTAGTGATGACGTCATTGGTCACGTGGTTCGGCCGCCATCTTGGAAAAAGTTTGCAACTCTATATCTCCGAAAGTGCTGAACAGAAAAAATTGAGACATGGCTCATTGTAAAGAACTCTCCATGGGGAATAAAATATGTTAATGATGACGTCATCAGTCACGTGGTTCGGCCGCCATCTTGGAAAAACCTAAAAATTTTGCACCTCCATATCTCTGAAAGTACTGAATAGAAAAAATTGAGACATGGCTCATTGTAAAGAACTCTTGATGGGGAATAAAATATGTTAATGATGACGTCATCAGTTACGTAGTTCGGCCGCCATCTTGGAAAAACGGAAAAACCTACCACCTCCATATCTCCCAAAGTGCTGAATAGAAAAAATTGAGATGTGACTCATTGTAAAGAACTCTCCATGGGGAATAAAATATGTTAATGATGACGTCATAGGTAACGTGGTTCGGCCGCCATCTTGGAAAAACCGAAAAACGTTGCACCTCCATATCTCCAAAAATGCTCAATATAAAAAATTGAGACATGGCTTATTGTAAAGAACTCTCCATGGGGAATAAAATATGTTCATGATGACATCATCGGTCACGTGGTTCGGCCGCCATATTTGTCCTAAATGGCCGATAAAAAAGTAAATTCCGGCAAGTCCTCGGTCTCTGACCGATTTTTCATCTGTTTGTCTGTCTGTCTGTTTGCAGCACTGCGTCTACACCGTTGCACGTAGAATCGCCAAACTTTGCACACATATTGGTCTTGCCCTGGAATAGACTGTGCCCAATTGATGACGTCATCGGTGACGTGGTTCGGCCGCCATCTTGGAAAAAACGAAAAACTTTGCACCTCTATATCTCCGAAAGTACTGAACAGAAAAAATTGAGACATGGCTCATTGTAAAGAACTCTCCATGGGGAATAAAATACGTAAATGATGACGTCATCAGTCACGTGGTTCGGTCGCCATCTTGGAAAAACGGCAAAACGTTGCGCCACTATATCTCCAAAAGTGCTGAACAGAAAAAATTGAGACATGGCTCATTGTAAAGAACTCTCCATGGGGAATAAAATATGTTAATGATGACGTCATATGTCACGTGGTCGGCCGCCATCTTGGAAAAACGGCAAAACTTTGCACCACTATATCTCCAAAAGTGCTGAACAGAAAAAATTGAGACATGGCTCATTGTAAAGAACTCTCCATGGGGAATAAAATATGTTAATGATGACGTCATCAGTCACGTGGTCGGCCGCCATCTTGGAAAAACGGCAAAACTTTGCACCACGAAATCTCCAAAAGTGCTGAACAGAAAAAATTGAGACATGGCTCATTGTAAAGAACTCTCCATGGGGAATAAAATATGTTAATGATGATGTCATATGTCACGTGGTCGGCCGCCATCTTGGAAAAATGGCAAAACTTTGCACCACTATATCTCCAAAAGTGCTGAACAGAAAAAATTGAGACATGGCTCATTGTAAAGAACTCTCCATGGGGAATAAAATTTGTTAATGATGACGTCATATGTCACGTGGTTCGGCCGCCATCTTGGAAAAACCGAAAAACTTAGCACCTCTATGTGTCCAAAAGTGCTGAATAGAAAAAATTGAGACATGCCTCATTGTAAAGAACTCTCCATGGGGAATAAAATATGTTAATGATGACGTCATCGGTCACGTGGTTCGGCCGCCATATTTGTCCTAAATGGCGGATAAAAAAGTACATTCCGGCAAGTCCTCGGTCTCTGACCGATTTTTCATCTGTTTGTCTGTCTATCTGTTTGTCTGTCTGTCTGTCTGTTTGCAGCACTGCGTCTACACCGTTGCACGTAGAATCGCCAAACTTTGCACACATATTGGTCTTGCCCTGGAATAGACTGTGCCCAATTGATGACGTCATCGGTGACGTGGTTCGGCCGCCATCTTGGAAAAACCGAAAAAACTTTGCACCTCTATATCTCCGAAAGTACTGAACAGAAAAAATTGACACATGGCTCATTGTAAAGAACTCTCCATGGGGAATAAAATATGTAAATGATGACGTCATCAGTCACGTGGTTCGGGCGCCATCTTGGAAAAACGGCAAAACGTTGCGCCACTATATCTCCAAAAGTGCTGAACAGAAAAAATTGAGACATGGCTCATTGTAAAGAACTCTCCATGGGGAATAAAATATGTTAATGATGATGTCATATGTCACGTGGTCGGCCGCCATTTTGGGAAAACGGCAAAACTTTGCACCACTATCTCCAAAAGTGCTGAACAGAAAAAATTGAGACATGGCTCATTGTAAAGAACTCTCCATGGGGAATAAAATATGTTAATGATGATGTCATCGGTCACGTGGTTCGGCCGCCATCTTGGAAAAACCGAAAAACTGCACCTCCACATCTCCTAAAGTCCTGAATAGAAAAAATTGAGGCATGGCTCATTGTAAAGAACTCTTCATGGGGAATAAAATATGTTAATGATGACGTCATCGGTCACGTGGTTCGGCCGCCGTATTTGTCCTAAATGGCCGATAAAAAAGTACATTCCGGCAAGTCCTCGGTCTCTGACCGATTTTTCATTTGTCTGTTTGTCTGTTTGTCTGTTTGTCTGTTTGTCTGTTTGCAGCACTGCGTCTACACCGTTGCACGGAGAATCGCCAAACTTTGCACACATATTGGTCTTGCCCTGGAATAGACTGTGCCCAATTGATGACGTCATCGGTGACGTGGTTCGGCCGCCATCTTGGAAAAACCGAAAAACTTGGCACCTCTATATCTCCGAAAGTACTGTACAGAAAAAATTGAGACATGGCTCATTGTAAAGAACTCTCCATGGGGAATAAAATATGTTACTGATGACGTCATATGTCACGTGGTTCTGCCGCCATCTTGGAAAATCCGAAAAACTTTGCACCTCCATATCTCCGAAGGTGCTGAACAGAAAAAATTGAGACATGGCTCATTGGAAAGAACTCTCCATGGGGAATAAAATATGTTAATGATGAGGTCATCGGTCACGTGGTTCGGCCGCCATCTTGGAAAATCCGAAAAACGTTGCACCTCTATCTCCAAAAGTGCTGAACAGAAAAAATTGAGACATGGCTCATTGTAAAGAACTCTCCGTGGGGAATAAAATATGTTAGTGATGACGTCATCGGTCAGGTGGTTCAGCCGCCATATTTGTCCTAAATGGCCGATAAAAAAGTAAATTCCGGCAAGTCCTCGGTCTCTGACCGATTTTTCATCTGTTTGTCTGTTTGTCTGTTTGTCTGTTTGTCTGTTTGTCTGTTTGCAGCACTGCGTCTACACCGTTGCACGGAGAATCGCCAAACTTTGCACACATATTGGTCTTGCCCTGGAATAGACTGTGCCCAATTGATGACGTCATCGGTGACGTGGTTCGGCCGCCATCTTGGAAAAACCGAAAAACTTTGCACCTCTATATCTCCGAAAGTACTGTACAGAAAAAATTGAGACATGGCTCATTGTAAAGAACTCTCCATGGGGAATAAAATATGTTTATGATGACGTCATATGTCACGTGGTCGGCCGCCATCTTGGAAAAACGGCAAAACTTTGCACCGCTATATCTCCAAAAGTGCTGAACAGAAAAAATTGAGACATGGCTCATTGTAAAGAACTCTCCATGGGTAATAAAATATGTTAATGATGACGTCATCAGTCACGTGGTTCGGCCGCCATCTTGGAAAATGGCAAAATTTTGCACCACTATATCTCCAAAAGTGCTGAACAGAAAAAATTGAGCTCATTGTAAAGAACTCTCCATGGGGAATAAAATGTTAGTGATGACGTCATTGGTCACGTGGTTCGGCCGCCATCTTGGAAAAAGTTTGCAACTCTATATCTCCGAAAGTGCTGAACAGAAAAAATTGAGACATGGCTCATTGTAAAGAACTCTCCATGGGGAATAAAATATGTTAATGATGACGTCATCAGTCACGTGGTTCGGCCGCCATCTTGGAAAAACCTAAAAATTTTGCACCTCCATATCTCTGAAAGTACTGAATAGAAAAAATTGAGACATGGCTCATTGTAAAGAACTCTTGATGGGGAATAAAATATGTTAATGATGACGTCATCAGTTACGTAGTTCGGCCGCCATCTTGGAAAAACGGAAAAACCTACCACCTCCATATCTCCCAAAGTGCTGAATAGAAAAAATTGAGATGTGACTCATTGTAAAGAACTCTCCATGGGGAATAAAATGTTAGTGATGACGTCATTGGTCACGTGGTTCGGCCGCCATCTTGGAAAAAGTTTGCAACTCTATATCTCCGAAAGTGCTGAACAGAAAAAATTGAGACATGGCTCATTGTAAAGAACTCTCCATGGGGAATAAAATATGTTAATGATGACGTCATCAGTCACGTGGTTCGGCCGCCATCTTGGAAAAACCTAAAAATTTTGCACCTCCATATCTCTGAAAGTACTGAATAGAAAAAATTGAGACATGGCTCATTGTAAAGAACTCTTGATGGGGAATAAAATATGTTAATGATGACGTCATCAGTTACGTAGTTCGGCCGCCATCTTGGAAAAACGGAAAAACCTACCACCTCCATATCTCCCAAAGTGCTGAATAGAAAAAATTGAGATGTGACTCATTGTAAAGAACTCTCCATGGGGAATAAAATATGTTAATGATGACGTCATAGGTAACGTGGTTCGGCCGCCATCTTGGAAAAACCGAAAAACGTTGCACCTCCATATCTCCAAAAATGCTCAATATAAAAAATTGAGACATGGCTTATTGTAAAGAACTCTCCATGGGGAATAAAATATGTTCATGATGACATCATCGGTCACGTGGTTCGGCCGCCATATTTGTCCTAAATGGCCGATAAAAAAGTAAATTCCGGCAAGTCCTCGGTCTCTGACCGATTTTTCATCTGTTTGTCTGTCTGTCTGTTTGCAGCACTGCGTCTACACCGTTGCACGTAGAATCGCCAAACTTTGCACACATATTGGTCTTGCCCTGGAATAGACTGTGCCCAATTGATGACGTCATCGGTGACGTGGTTCGGCCGCCATCTTGGAAAAAACGAAAAACTTTGCACCTCTATATCTCCGAAAGTACTGAACAGAAAAAATTGAGACATGGCTCATTGTAAAGAACTCTCCATGGGGAATAAAATACGTAAATGATGACGTCATCAGTCACGTGGTTCTGGCGCCATCTTGGAAAAACCGAAAAACGTTGCGCCACTATATCTCCAAAAGTGCTGAACAGAAAAAATTGAGACTTGGCTCATTGTAAAGAACTCTCCATGGGGAATAAAATATGTTAATGATGACGTCATATGTCACGTGGTCGGCCGCCATCTTGGAAAAACGGCAAAAATTTTCACCACTATATCTCCAAAAGTGCTGAACAGAAAAAATTGAGACATGGCTCATTGTAAAGAACTCTCCATGGGGAATAAAATATGTTACTGATGATGTCATTGGTGACGTGGTTCGGCCGCCATATTTGTCCTAAATGGCCGATAAAAAAGTACATTCCGGCAAGTCCTCGGTCTCTGACCGATTTTTCATCTGTTTGTCTGTCTGTTTGTTACTTGCCGGAAAAGATTCCGGCAAGTATGTTGATCTGTTCGTTTGTCTGCCTGTCTGTTTGTCTGTTTGTCTGTTTGCAGCACTACGTCTACACCGTTGCACATAGAATCGCCAAACTTTGCGAAAGTATTTGTCTTGCCCTCTAATATACTGTGCCAAAATGATGACGTCATCGGCCATGTGGTTTGGCCGCCATCTTGGAAAAACCGAAAAACTTCGCACCTCTATATCTCCGAAAGTGCTGAACAGAAAAAATTGAGACATGGCTCATTGCAAAGAACTCTCCATGGGGAATAAAATATGTTAATGATGACGTCATCGGTCACGTGGTTCGGCCGCCATCTTGGAAAAACTTAAAAACTTTGCACCTCCACATCTCCGAAAGTGCCAAATAGAAAAAATTGAGACATGGCTCATTGTAAAGAACTCTCCATGGGGAATAAAATATGTTAATGATGACGTCATCGTTCACGTGTTTCGGCCGCCATATTTGTCCTAAATGGCCGATAAAAAAGTACATTCCTGCAAGTCCTCGGTCTCTGACCGATTTTTCATTACTTGCCGGAAAAATTTTTCCGGCAAGTATGTTGATCTGTTCGTTTGTTACTTGCCGGAAAAATTTCCGGCAAGTATGTTGATCTGTTCGTTTGTTTGTCTGTTTGTCTGTTTGTCTGTTTGTCTGTTTGTCTGTTTGCAGCACTGCGTCTACATCGTTGCACGTAGAATCGCCAAACTTTGCACACATATTGGTCTTGCCCTGGAATAGACTGTGCCCAATTGATGACGTCATCGGTGACGTGGTTCGGCCGCCATCTTGGAAAAAACCGAAAAACTTTGCACCTCTATATCTCCGAAAGTACTGAACAGAAAAAATTGAGACATGGCTCATTGTAAAGAACTCTCCATGGGGAATACAATATGTTAATGATGATGTCATCGGTCACGTGGTTCGGCCGCCATCTTGGAAAAACCGAAAAACTCTGCACCTCCACATCTCCAAAAGTCCTGAATAGAAAAAATTGAGGTATGGCTCATTGTAAAGAACTCTCCATGAGGAATAAAATATGTTAATGATGACGTCATCGGTCACGTGGTTCGGCCGCCATATTTGTCCTAAATGGCCGATAAAAAAGTACATTCCGGCAAGTCCTCGGTCTCTGACCGATTTTTCATCTGTTTGTCTGTCTGTTTGTCTGTCTGTCTGTTTGCAGCACTGCATCTACACCGTTGCACGGAGAATCGCCAAACTTTGCACACATATTGGTCTTGCCCTGGAATAGACTGTGCCCAAATGATGACGTCATCGGTGACGTGGTTCGGCCGCCATCTTGGAAAAACCGAAAAACTTTGCACCTCTATATCTCCGAAAGTACTGTACAGAAAAAATTGACACATGGCTCATTGTAAAGAACTCTCCATGGGGAATAAAATATGTAAATGATGACGTCATCAGTCACGTGGTTCGGTCGCCATCTTGGAAAAACGGCAAAACGTTGCGCCACTATATCTCCAAAAGTGCTGAACAGAAAAAATTGAGACATGGCTCATTGTAAAGAACTCTCCATGGGGAATAAAATATGTTAATGATGACGTCATATGTCACGTGGTCGGCCGCCATCTTGGAAAAACGGCAAAACTTTGCACCACTATATCTCCAAAAGTGCTGAACAGAAAAAATTGAGACATGGCTCATTGTAAAGAACTCTCCATGGGGAATAAAATATGTTAATGATGACGTCATCAGTCACGTGGTCGGCCGCCATCTTGGAAAAACGGCAAAACTTTGCACCACGAAATCTCCAAAAGTGCTGAACAGAAAAAATTGAGACATGGCTCATTGTAAAGAACTCTCCATGGGGAATAAAATATGTTAATGATGATGTCATATGTCACGTGGTCGGCCGCCATCTTGGAAAAACGGCAAAACTTTGCACCACTATATCTCCAAAAGTGCTGAACAGAAAAAATTGAGACATGGCTCATTGTAAAGAACTCTCCATGGGGAATAAAATTTGTTAATGATGACGTCATATGTCACGTGGTTCGGCCGCCATCTTGGAAAAACCGAAAAACCTAGCACCACTATATCTCCAAAAGTGCAGAATGGAAAAAATTGAGACATGGCTCATTGTAAAGAACTCTCCATGGGGAATAAAATATGTTAATGATGATGTCATCAGTCACGTGGTCGGCCGCCATCTTGGAAAAACGGCAAAACTTTGCTCCACTATATCTCCAAAAGTGCTGAATAGAAAAAATGGAGACATGGCTCATTGTAAAGAACTCTCCATGGGGAATAAAATATGTTATTGATGACGTCATCGGTGACGTGGTTCGGCCGCCATCTTGGAAAAACCGAAAAACTTTGCGCCTCCATATCTCCGAAAGTCCTGAACAGAAAAAATTGAGACATGGCTCATTGTAAAGAACTCTCCATGGGGAATAAAATATGTTAATGATGACGTCATCAGTCACGTGGTTCGGCCGCCATCTTGGGAAAACCGAAAAACTTTGCACCACTATATCTCCAAAAGTGCTGAATAGAAAAAATTGAGACATGGCTCATTGTAAAGAACTCTCCATGGGGAATAAAATATGTTATTGATGACGTCATCGTTCACGTGTTTCGACCGCCATCTTGGAAAAACCGAAAAACTTAGCACCTCCATATCTCCGAAAGTGCCGAATAGAAAAAATTGAGACATGGCTCATTGTAAAGAACTCTCCATGGGGAATAAAATATGTTAATGATGATGTCATCGGTCACGTGGTTCGGCCGCCATCTTGGAAAAACCGAAAAACTCTGCACCTCCACATCTCCAAAAGTCCTGAATAGAAAAAATTGAGGTATGGCTCATTGTAAAGAACTCTCCATGGGGAATAAAATATGTTAATGATGACGTCATCGGTCACGTGGTTCGGCCGCCATATTTGTCCTAAATGGCTGATAAAAAAGTACATTCCGGCAAGTCCTCGGTCTCTGACCGATTTTTCATCTGTCTGTCTGTCTGTTTGCAGCACTGCGTCTACACCGTTGCACGTAGAATCGCCAAACTTTGCACACATATTGGTCTTGCCCTGGAATAGACTGTGCCCAATTGATGACGTCATCGGTGACGTGGTTCGGCCGCCATCTTGGAAAAACCGAAAAAATTTGCACTTCTATATCTCCGAAAGTACTGAACAGAAAAAATTGAGACATGGCTCATTGTAAAGAACTCTAGATGGGGAATAAAATATGTTAATGATGACGTCATTGGTCACGTGGTTCGGCCGCCATCTTGGAAAAACCGGAAAACTTTCTATATGTAGAATCTTTCTATACGTAGAATAGCCAAACTTTGCACACTTATTTGGCTTGCCCTCTAATATACTGTGCCCAAATGATGACGTCATCGGTCACGTGGTTCGGCCGCCATCTTTGAAAAAATTTGCACCTCCATATCTCCAAAAGTGCTGAATAGAAAAAATTGAGACATGGCTCATTGTAAAGAACTGTCCATGGGGAATAAAATATGTTAATGATGACGTCATCAGTCACGTGGTTCGGCGGCCATCTTGGAAAAACCGAAAAAATTTTGCACCTCTATATCTCCGAAAGTACTGAACAGAAAAAATTGCTACATGGCTCATTGTAAAGAACTCTCCATGGGGAATAAAATATGTTAATGATGACATCATCAGTCACGTGGTCGGCTGCCATCTTGGAAAAACGGCAAAAGGTTGCGCCACTATATCTCCAAAAGTGCTGAACAGAAAAAATTGAGACATGGCTCATTGTAAAGAACTCTCCATGGGGAATAAAATATGTTAATGATGACATCATCAGTCACGTGGTCGGCCGCCATCTTGGAAAAACGGCAAAACTTTGCACCACGAAATCTCCAAAAGTGCTGAACAGAAAAAATTGAGACATGGCTCATTGTAAAGAACTCTCCATGCGGAATAAAATAGGTTAATGATGACGTCATATGTCACGTGGTCGGCCGCCATCTTGGAAAAACGGCAAAACTTTGCACCTCCATATCTCTGAAAGTACTGAATATAAAAAATTGAGACATGGCTCATTGTAATGAACTCTCCATGGGGAATAAAATATGTTAATGATGACGTCACCGGTCACGTGGTCGGCTGCCATCTTGGAAAAACGGCAAAACTTTGCACCACGAAATCTCCAAAAGTGCTGAACAGAAAAAATTGAGACATGGCTCATTGTAAAGAACTCTCCATGGGGAATAAAATATGTTAACGATGATGTCATATGTCACGTGGTCGGCCGCCATCTTGGAAAAACGGCAAAACTTTGCACCACTATATCTCCAAAAGTGCTGAACAGAAAAAATTGAGACATGGCTCATTGTAAAGAACTCCCCATGGGGAATAAAATATGTTAATGATGATGTCATATGTCACGTGGTTCGGCCGCCATCTTGGAAAAACGGCAAAACTTTGCACCTCCATATCTCTGAAAGTACTGAATAGAAAAAATTGAGACATGGCTCATTGTAAAGAACTCTCCATGTGGAATAAAAAATGTTAATGATGACGTCATCGGTCACGTGGTTCGGCCGCCATCTTGGAAAAGCTTTGCACCTCTATATCTCCGAAAGTGCTGAACAGAAAAAATTGAGACATGGCTCATTGTAAAGAACTCTCCATGTGGAATAAAAAATGTTAATGATGACGTCATAGGTCACGTGGTTCGGCCGCCATCTTGGAAAAACCGAAAAAATTCGCATCTCCAAAAGTGCTGAATAGAAAAAATTGAGACATGGCTCATTGGAAAGAAATGTCCATGGGGAATAAAATATGTTAATGATGACGTCATCGGTCACGTGGTTCGGCCGCCATATTTGTCCTAAATCCCCAATGAAAAAGTAAATTCCGGCAAGTCCTCGGTCTCTGACCGATTTTTCATTTGTCTGTTTGTTACTTGCCGGAAAAAATTTTCCGGCAAGTATGTTGATCTGTTCGTTTGTTACTTGCCGGAAAAAATTTTCCGGCAAGTATGTTGATCTGTTCGTTTGTTACTTGCCGGAATCTTTTCCGGCAAGTATGTTGATCTGTTCGTTACTTGCCGGAAAAATTTTCCGGCAAGTATGTTGATCTGTTCGTTTGTTTGTCTGTCTGTCTGTTTGTCTGTCTGTTTGTCTGTCTGTTTGTCTGTTTGCAGCACTGCGTCTACACCGTTGCACGGAGAATCGCCAAACTTTGCACACATAATGGTCTTGCCCTCTAATATACTGTGCCTCAATGATGACGTCATCAGTGACGTGGTTCGGCCGCCATCTTGGATAAACCGAATAAATTTGCACCTCTATATCTCCGAAAGTACTGAACAGAAAAAATTGAGACATGGCTCATTGTAAAGAACTCTCCATGGGGAATAAAATATGTTAATGATGACGTCATATGTCACGTGGTCGGCCGCCATCTTGGAAAAACGGCAAAAATTTGCACCACTATATCTCCAAAAGTGCTGAACAGAAAAAATTGAGACATGGCTCATTGTAAAGAACTCTCCATGGGGAATAAAATATGTAAATGATGACGTCATCAGTCACGTGGTTCGGTCGCCATCTTGGAAAAACGGCAAATCGTTGCGCCACTATATCTCCAAAAGTGCTGAACAGAAAAAATTGAGACATGGCTCATTGGAAAGAACTCTCCATGGGGAATAAAATATGTTAATGATGACGTCATATGTCACGTGGTCGGCCGCCATCTTGGAAAAACGGCAAAACTTTGCACCACTATATCTCCAAAAGTGCTGAACAGAATAATTGAGACATGGCTCATTGTAAAGAACTCTCCATGGGGAATAAAATATGTTAATGATGACGTCATCAGTCACGTGGTCGGCCGCCATCTTGGAAAAACGGCAAAACTTTGCACCACAAAATCTCCAAAAGTGCTGAACAGAAAAAATTGAGACATGGCTCATTGTAAAGAACTCTCCATGGGGAATAAAATATGTTAATGATGACGCCATCGGTCACGTGGTTCGGCCGCCATATTTGTCCTCAATGGCCAATAAAAAAGTACATTCCGGCAAGTCCTCGGTCTCTGACCGATTTTTCATTTGTCTGTTTGTCTGTTTGTCTGTTTGTCTGTTTGCAGCACTGCGTCTACACCGTTGCACGGAGAATCGCCAAACTTTGCACACATATTGGCCTTGCCCTGGAATAGACTGTGCCCAATTGATGACGTCATCGGTGACGTGGTTCGGCCGCCATCTTGGAAAAACCGAAAAACTTTGCACCTCTATATCTCCGAAAGTACTGTACAGAAAAAATTGAGACATGGCTCATTGTAAAGAACTCTCCATGGGGAATAAATTATGTTTATGATGACGTCATATGTCACGTGGTCGGCCGCCATCTTGGAAAAACGGCAAAACTTTGCACCGCTATATCTCCAAAAGTGCTGAACAGAAAAAATTGAGACATGGCTCATTGTAAAGAACTCTCCATGGGTAATAAAATATGTTAATGATGACGTCATCAGTCACGTGGTTCGGCCGCCATCTTGGAAAATGGCAAAATTTTGCACCACTATATCTCCAAAAGTGCTGAACAGAAAAAATTGAGCTCATTGTAAAGAACTCTCCATGGGGAATAAAATGTTAGTGATGACGTCATTGGTCACGTGGTTCGGCCGCCATCTTGGAAAAAGTTTGCAACTCTATATCTCCGAAAGTGCTGAACAGAAAAAATTGAGACATGGCTCATTGTAAAGAACTCTCCATGGGGAATAAAATATGTTAATGATGACGTCATCAGTCACGTGGTTCGGCCGCCATCTTGGAAAAACCTAAAAACTTTGCACCTCCATATCTCTGAAAGTACTGAATAGAAAAAATTGAGACATGGCTCATTGTAAAGAACTCTTGATGGGGAATAAAATATGTTAATGATGACGTCATCAGTTACGTAGTTCGGCCGCCATCTTGGAAAAACCGAAAAACCTACCACCTCCATATCTCCCAAAGTGCTGAATAGAAAAAATTGAGATGTGACTCATTGTAAAGAACTCTCCATGGGGAATAAAATATGTTAATGATGACGTCATAGGTAACGTGGTTCGGCCGCCATCTTGGAAAAACCGAAAAACGTTGCACCTCCATATCTCCAAAAATGCTCAATATAAAAAATTGAGACATGGCTCATTGTAAAGAACTCTCCATGGGGAATAAAATATGTTCATGATGACATCATCGGTCACGTGGTTCGGCCGCCATATTTGTCCTAAATGGCCGATAAAAAAGTAAATTCCGGCAAGTCCTCGGTCTCTGACCGATTTTTCATTACTTGCCGGAAAAGATTCCGGCAAGTATGTTGATCTGTTCGTTTGTCTGCCTGTCTGTTTGTCTGTTTGTCTGTTTGCAGCACTACGTCTACACCGTTGCACATAGAATCGCCAAACTTTGCGAAAGTATTTGTCTTGCCCTCTAATATACTGTGCCAAAATGATGACGTCATCGGCCATGTGGTTTGGCCGCCATCTTGGAAAAACCGAAAAACTTCGCACCTCTATATCTCCGAAAGTGCTGAACAGAAAAAATTGAGACATGGCTCATTGCAAAGAACTCTCCATGGGGAATAAAATATGTTAATGATGACGTCATCGGTCACGTGGTTCGGCCGCCATCTTGGAAAAACTTAAAAACTTTGCACCTCCACATCTCCGAAAGTGCCAAATAGAAAAAATTGAGACATGGCTTATTGTAAAGAACTCTCCATGGGGAATAAAATATGTTAATGATGACGTCATCGTTCACGTGTTTCGGCCGCCATATTTGTCCTAAATGGCCGATAAAAAAGTACATTCCGGCAAGTCCTCGGTCTCTGACCGATTTTTCATTACTTGCCGGAAAAATTTTTCCGGCAAGTATGTTGATCTGTTCGTTTGTTACTTGCCGGAAAAATTTCCGGCAAGTATGTTGATCTGTTCGTTTGTTTGTCTGTTTGTCTGTTTGTCTGTTTGTCTGTTTGTCTGTTTGCAGCACTGCGTCTACATCGTTGCACGTAGAATCGCCAAACTTTGCACACATATTGGTCTTGCCCTGGAATAGACTGTGCCCAATTGATGACGTCATCGGTGACGTGGTTCGGCCGCCATCTTGGAAAAACCGAAAAACTTTGCACCTCTATATCTCCGAAAGTACTGAACAGAAAAAATTGAGACATGGCTCATTGTAAAGAACTCTCCATGGGGAATACAATATGTTAATGATGATGTCATCGGTCACGTGGTTCGGCCGCCATCTTGGAAAAACCGAAAAACTCTGCACCTCCACATCTCCAAAAGTCCTGAATAGAAAAAATTGAGGTATGGCTCATTGTAAAGAACTCTCCATGAGGAATAAAATATGTTAATGATGACGTCATCGGTCACGTGGTTCGGCCGCCATATTTGTCCTAAATGGCCGATAAAAAAGTACATTCCGGCAAGTCCTCGGTCTCTGACCGATTTTTCATTACTTGCCGGAAAAATTTTTCCGGCAAGTATGTTGATCTGTTCGTTTGTCTGTCTGTTTGTCTGTCTGTCTGTCTGTCTGTCTGTCTGTCTGTTTGCAGCACTGCGTCTACACCGTTGCACGGCGAATCGCCAAACTTTGCACACATATTGGTCTTGCCCTGGAATAGACTGTGCCCAATTGATGACGTCATCGGTGACGTGGTTCGGCCGCCATCTTGGAAAAACTGAAAAACCTTGCACCTCTATATCTCCGAAAGTACTGAACAGAAAAAATTGAGACATGGCTCATTGTAAAGAACTCTCCATGGGGAATAAAATATGTAAATGATGACGTCATCAGTCACGTGGTTCGGTCGCCATCTTGGAAAAACGGCAAAACGTTGCGCCACTATATCTCCAAAAGTGCTGAACAGAAAAAATTGAGACATGGCTCATTGTAAAGAACTCTCCATGGGGAATAAAATATGTTAATGATGACGTCATATGTCACGTGGTCGGCCGCCATCTTGGAAAAACGGCAAAACTTTGCACCACTATATCTCCAAAAGTGCTGAACAGAAAAAATTGAGACATGGCTCATTGTAAAGAACTCTCCATGGGGAATAAAATATGTTAATGATGACGTCATCAGTCGCGTGGTCGGCCGCCATCTTCGAAAAACCGAAAAACCTAGCACCTCCATATCTCCGAAAGTGCTGAATAGAAAAAATTGAGACATGGCTCATTGTCAAGAACTCTCCATGTGGAATAAAATATGTTAATGATGACGTCATCGGTCACGTGGTGCGGCCGCCATCTTGGAAAAACGGGAAAAAAATACACCTCCATATCTCCGAAAGTGCTGAATAGAAAAAATTGAGACATGGCTCATTGGAAAGAACTCTCCAGGGGGAATAAAATAAGTTAATGATGACGTCATTGGTCACGTGGTTCGGCCGCCATCTTGGAAAATCCGAAAAACGTTGCACCTCTATCTCCAAAAGTGCTGAACAGAAAAAATTGAGACATGGCTCATTGGAAAGAACTCTCCAGGGGGAATAAAATATGTTAATGATGTCGTCATCGGTCACGTGGTTCGGCCGCCATCTTGGAAAATCCGAAAAACGTTGCACCTCTATCTCCAAAAGTGCTGAACAGAAAAAATTGAGACATGGCTCATTGTAAAGAACTCTCCGTGGGGAATAAAATATGTTAATGATGATGTCATCGGTCAGGTGGTTCAGCCGCCATATTTGTCCTAAATGGCCGATAAAAAAGTAAATTCCGGCAAGTCCTCGGTCTCTGACCGATTTTTCATTACTTGCCGGAAAAATTTTCCGGCAAGTATGTTGATCTGTTCGTTTGTTACTTGCCGGAAAAATTTTCCGGCAAGTATGTTGATCTGTTCGTTTGTTTGTCTGTCTGTCTGTTTGTCTGTCTGTTTGTCTGTCTGTTTGTCTGTTTGCAGCACTGCGTCTACACCGTTGCACGGAGAATCGCCAAACTTTGCACACATAATGGTCTTGCCCTCTAATATACTGTGCCTCAATGATGACGTCATCAGTGACGTGGTTCGGCCGCCATCTTGGATAAACCGAATAAATTTGCACCTCTATATCTCCGAAAGTACTGAACAGAAAAAATTGAGACATGGCTCATTGTAAAGAACTCTCCATGGGGAATAAAATATGTTAATGATGACGTCATATGTCACGTGGTCGGCCGCCATCTTGGAAAAACGGCAAAAATTTGCACCACTATATCTCCAAAAGTGCTGAACAGAAAAAATTGAGACATGGCTCATTGTAAAGAACTCTCCATGGGGAATAAAATATGTAAATGATGACGTCATCAGTCACGTGGTTCGGTCGCCATCTTGGAAAAACGGCAAATCGTTGCGCCACTATATCTCCAAAAGTGCTGAACAGAAAAAATTGAGACATGGCTCATTGGAAAGAACTCTCCATGGGGAATAAAATATGTTAATGATGACGTCATATGTCACGTGGTCGGCCGCCATCTTGGAAAAACGGCAAAACTTTGCACCACTATATCTCCAAAAGTGCTGAACAGAATAATTGAGACATGGCTCATTGTAAAGAACTCTCCATGGGGAATAAAATATGTTAATGATGACGTCATCAGTCACGTGGTCGGCCGCCATCTTGGAAAAACGGCAAAACTTTGCACCACAAAATCTCCAAAAGTGCTGAACAGAAAAAATTGAGACATGGCTCATTGTAAAGAACTCTCCATGGGGAATAAAATATGTTAATGATGACGCCATCGGTCACGTGGTTCGGCCGCCATCTTGGAAAAATGGGAAAACTTTGCACCTCAACATCTCCGAAAGTGCTGAAATGAAAAAATTGAGACATGGCTCATTGTAAAGAACTCTCCATGGGGAATAAAATATGTTAATGATGACGTCATATGTCACGTGGTCGGCCGCCATCTTGGAAAAACGGCAAAAATTTGCACCACTATATCTCCAAAAGTGCTGAACAGAAAAAATTGAGACATGGCTCATTGTAAAGAACTCTCCATGGGGAATAAAATATGTTAATGATGACGTCATCAGTCACGTGGTCGGCCGCCATCTTGGAAAAACGGCAAAACTTTGCACCACAAAATCTCCAAAAGTCCTGAACAGAAAAAATTGAGACATGGCTCATTGTAAAGAACTCTCCATGGGGAATAAAATATGTTAACGATGATGTCATATGTCACGTGGTCGGCCGCCATCTTGGAAAAACGGCAAAACTTTGCACCACTATATCTCCAAAAGTGCTGAATAGAAAAAATTGAGACATGACTCATTGTAAAGAACTCTCCATGGGGAATAAAATATGTTAATGATGATGTCATAGGTTTCTCCATTATGACGTCATAATTCGCCAAGTACAAAACTTCATCCGATCAAGATGAAATTTCTTGAGCATCATCAAGGAATAAATTAGTTTAGAAAACAAGTAATGATGACTTCATCGGTCACGTGGTTTGGCCGCCATATTTGTCCTAAATGGCCGATAAAAAAGTAAATTCCGGCAAGTCCTCGGTCTCTGACCGATTTTTCATTTGTCTGTTTGTCTGTTTGTCTGTTTGTCTGTTTGTCTGTTTGCAGCACTGCGTCTACACCGTTGCACGGAGAATCGCCAAACTTTGCACACATAATGGTCTTGCCCTCTAATATACTGTGCCCCAATGATGACGTCATCGGTGACGTGGTTCGGCCGCCATCTTGGAAAAACCGAATAAATTTGCACCTCTATATCTCCGAAAGTACTGAACAGAAAAAATTGAGACATGGCTCATTGTAAAGAACTCTCCATGGGGAATAAAATATGTAAATGATGACGTCATCAGTCACGTGGTTCGGTCGCCATCTTGGAAAAACGGCAAATCGTTGCGCCACTATATCTCCAAAAGTGCTGAACAGAAAAAATTGAAACATGGCTCATTGGAAAGAACTCTCCATGGGGAATAAAATATGTTAATGATGACGTCATATGTCACGTGGTCGGCCGCCATCTTGGAAAAACGGCAAAACTTTGCACCACTATATCTCCAAAAGTGCTGAACAGAAATAATTGAGACATGGCTCATTGTAAAGAACTCTCCATGGGGAATAAAATATGTTAATGATGACGTCATCAGTCACGTGGTCGGCCGCCATCTTGGAAAAACGGCAAAACTTTGCACCACGAAATCTCCAAAAGTGCTGAACAGAAAAAATTGAGACATGGCTCATTGTAAAGAACTCTCCATGGGGAATAAAATATGTTAATGATGATGGCATCGGTCACGTGGTTCGGCCGCCATCTTGGAAAAATGGGAAAACTTTGCACCACTATATCTCCAAAAGTGCAGAATGGAAAAAATTGAGACATGGCTCATTGCAAAGAACTCTCAATGGGGAATAAAATATGTTAATGATGACGTCATATGTCACGTGGTTCGGCCGCCATCTTGGAAAAACCGAAAAATTGTGCACCTCCATATCTCTGAAAGTGCTGAATAGAAAAAATTGAGACATGGCTCATTGTAAAGAACTCTCCATGGGGAATAAAATATGTTAATAATGACATCATAGGTCACGTGGTTCGGACGCCATATTTGTCTTAAATGGCCGATAAAAGAGTACATTCCGGCAAGTCCTCGGTCTCTGACCGATTTTTCATTACTTGCCGGAAAAGATTCCGGCAAGTATGTTGATCTGTTCGTTTGTTACTTGCCGGAAAAAATTTTCCGGCAAGTATGTTGATCTGTTCGTTTGTCTGTCTGTTTGTCTGTCTGTCTGTCTGTCTGTCTGTCTGTCTGTCTGTTTGCAGCACTGCGTCTACACCGTTGCACGGCGAATCGCCAAACTTTGCACACATATTGGTCTTGCCCTGGAATAGACTGTGCCCAATTGATGACGTCATCGGTGACGTGGTTCGGCCGCCATCTTGGAAAAACTGAAAAACCTTGCACCTCTATATCTCCGAAAGTACTGAACAGAAAAAATTGAGACATGGCTCATTGTAAAGAACTCTCCATGGGGAATAAAATATGTAAATGATGACGTCATCAGTCACGTGGTTCGGTCGCCATCTTGGAAAAACGGCAAAACGTTGCGCCACTATATCTCCAAAAGTGCTGAACAGAAAAAATTGAGACATGGCTCATTGTAAAGAACTCTCCATGGGGAATAAAATATGTTAATGATGACGTCATATGTCACGTGGTCGGCCGCCATCTTGGAAAAACGGCAAAACTTTGCACCACTATATCTCCAAAAGTGCTGAACAGAAAAAATTGAGACATGGCTCATTGTAAAGAACTCTCCATGGGGAATAAAATATGTTAATGATGACGTCATCAGTCGCGTGGTCGGCCGCCATCTTGGAAAAACCGAAAAACCTAGCACCTCCATATCTCCGAAAGTGCTGAATAGAAAAAATTGAGACATGGCTCATTGTCAAGAACTCTCCATGTGGAATAAAATATGTTAATGATGACGTCATCGGTCACGTGGTGCGGCCGCCATCTTGGAAAAACGGGAAAAAAATTCACCTCCATATCTCCGAAAGTGCTGAATAGAAAAAATTGAGACATGGCTCATTGGAAAGAACTCTCCAGGGGGAATAAAATAAGTTAATGATGACGTCATCGGTCACGTGGTTCGGCCGCCATCTTGGAAAATCCGAAAAACGTTGCACCTCTATCTCCAAAAGTGCTGAACAGAAAAAATTGAGACATGGCTCATTGGAAAGAACTCTCCAGGGGGAATAAAATATGTTAATGATGTCGTCATCGGTCACGTGGTTCGGCCGCCATCTTGGAAAATCCGAAAAACGTTGCACCTCTATCTCCAAAAGTGCTGAACAGAAAAAATTGAGACATGGCTCATTGTAAAGAACTCTCCGTGGGGAATAAAATATGTTAATGATGATGTCATCGGTCAGGTGGTTCAGCCGCCATATTTGTCCTAAATGGCCGATAAAAAAGTAAATTCCGGCAAGTCCTCGGTCTCTGGAAGTCCTGGCTTATTATGTGTCTCCCATTAACTTAAATACTCCATTGTACCAAGTGAAATAAGAATAGGTCCCCTTTCATTTCGTTTCGATGGCCAACTGCATTTTGGGCAGTTTTCTCTTCAACCGCCATTGACCACGAGGCAGGGTCGGAGAAGAAAGGCGTGTCTCCACCTCGTCATAGAGGGGAGGAGTGAGCCAGCCCCACTCGACCAACCATGAGCCAGGGGTTTGGCTAGAGAGGGCGGAGGAAGAGCGATCGGGGAGGTTCGCAAAGGTTGAGGGGCGGGGCCTATATAACCTACGGCAGGGCGTTTCCCGAGGCAGATGAGCTTTTACGGAATGAGCTACGACAAGAGCGGAGTGTGTAGTTTTCTTTGGTCAGAGCTGGGTTGGTCGTCAGTGGTGGTCAGTGTTTGCGTAGAGTGGAGGGGTTGCATTGAGTGGTCGGTGGTGAGGAAGAGTTGGACTAAGCAAGAGAGAAAGAGTCCTGGAGTTAGTGAGAGAGGGAGAGAGAGCCCGTCACGCCAGACCTCCCACCAGCATCGTTGGCTTGGCTCCACCAAGCAGCTCCGACCCGCTACCCCGTGCACACGACAGGATCAGAGGCATCGGTGGCCGTCGAGGTCCAGCCAGACGTCCCGTGCGGGATCAAACTCCAGCCAGCTCCGTGCCTTCCTCCAGGCACCCACCTCCTGTCATTCCTGCCTGCAATTTCCATCCATTTGCGTACGTGAGTTTGTTTTGTTCGTGCTGTCCTGGGTAGTAACAATAAGTCTGTATAAGCTAAAGATTTCACTGTGTCACCTGCGTCTCATGTCCCTATAAATAAACGTGACTGCTTTCTTCTTGCTTATATGTGTGTAAATAATAAACCCAGTTACTCTTCTGTACGTCTTCTTCCTCTTTGCATTCAGTCGCTTTAGAGTTTTCCACATTGGGCAGCTGCGGTGCGATACGGCCAAAGTTTGGGGTAAATCGGGTTTTAGTCAGGGAAGCACTGTTCGGTCGCGGAGCCTCAGCTCGGCAAATATAACATCTTTAACCGTGTCCGTAACAATATTGTTACGGTCCGCGGATAAGGATGTTGTTTGCCGAGCGGAGGCACCGCGGCCGAACTGTTTTTCCCGACTAAACCCGATTCCCGAACGTTGGCCGGATCGCGCCACAGATATTCAATTTGGAAACCTCTAAAGCGACCGAATGTAAAGAGGAAGAAGAAGATGGACAGAAGAGTAACGGGATTTATTATTTACACACACAAACAAAAGGAGCAGTCAAAGTTATATACAGGGAACATGGAAAAAGCAGGTGACACAGTGAAAATACTAGCTTATACAAACTTAATTAAATACCCAGGACAGAACAAACAGAACAAACTCACGTACACAAGAAGGATGGAATGGCAGGAATGAATGCTGGAAGGAGGATTGGGAAGGTTCAGCTGGGGCAGATGGTTCGGGCTTGATCCCGCACGGGACGTCGGCTGGACCTCGACGGCCACCGATGCCACCGCTATCTGGTTCCCACGGGGTACGGGTTGAAGCTGCCTGGTGGAGTCAACGCTGCTTGTGGAGCCAAAGCTGCTTCTCTGGCTCACCTCAGGACGCGTCTGCCGTCTCTGGCGCAACTGCTTGTAATTGACCTTGAACCTTCTCTCTCTTTCGCAGGACCTTGCGCGCGCGCTTTTATAACGCCTCCGGCGATCAAGCCGCCGGCCTTCAGGACACGCCCATCAGGGTGCTCACCTCGGCCCTGGTTGGTCACGCGACCCTCTGGCTCCGCCCTTGATGACGACGGGCGGGCACGCCTTTCTTCCCCGACCCGAGCACATGTTCAATGGTGGTTTTGGAGGGGATGTAATATTGGCAATCGAGGCTTGGCCATGACGAAAGGGGAAATGGAGGTTTTGGGAATGGGAATGAAGAATGAAGGGAATCTATCTTATTTCACTTGGTGCAATGGAGTGTCATTTTAATGGAAGACAAAGCCTTAACCTAATACACAGAATAAGGAAATAAACTACTGAACAAGGGTATTATAGTGTCCTTCAATGTATGCTTTATGGAATTAACTACCGGAACGCCCTTTGACCTTTATACACACTGGAGCAAGGAGGGCTCAGACTAAAACAATAATTCACAACCATTTACTATACAATACAACACAATCAAAAAAAACTCAATCCTCATATCCGCAACAATATATATATATATATATATATATACATATATATATATATGTATATATATATATATATGTATGTATATATATATATCTCTATATATAAAGGAGGAGTGTCTGTGTGTGTGTCTGTCTGGATGTCCGCTTATAACTCAAGAACTACACATCGGAGAAAAGTTTTAGACACAGATTCGGAATCAGCATAAAATCCTGGTGGTTATAGGCTACTTTGTATTTTAATATCAATGGTTTAAAAAACCGGGCCAGCTGCAATTCCATGGTGTAGTTTGTGGCGGCGCTATTGCCCCTTTCTGATCCCTCGGTTGCGCGTACGTACGGTATACTGTACATACATATTTATATATTTTTAATGTGCTTTTTATTGTATTTTAAATTGTTTTTTAGCTTATTTTATTGTTAATTTATGTACTATTGTATTTATTTTAAATATATTTTTAAGGAAAACAAATGTTTTCACGTCCGTAGGAGTGACGTAATGTCACACATAATGACAAAATGCGCGCCATTTTGTCGCGCCAAGAACGAATTAACGGTTTTTTTTTTTAGTTGAGATTTTATTCGAATTCGAATTCCATTAAATTTCAACTGTTGGAAACAATAATTATTTCAACTGTTGGAAATTGAAATAATTATTGTTTCCAACAGTTGAAATTTAATGGAATTCGAATTCGAATAAAATCTCAACTAAAAATAAAAACGTCGCGTTTTAAAATTATGACGTCATCAGCGTATTTCGGAACGTTAATTTTACAACTTCATATTCGGAATCATTACGTCCCAGAGAAACTACAGCACACCTTAAATGTTTAAAAAACCTTCGGGTTTTAAAATTATGACGTCATCAGCGTATTTCGTAACGTTAATGTTTCAACGTTGACGACAATGACTTCCGACTTCCGGGTTCGGAATGCGGGACCAATGCCATTTGACAGGGAATAAAAAATAAATGCGACATTCAATTGACGACAATGACTTTCGACTTGACTCCCCCCTCCCCTTCCTCCCCCCTCCCCTCCACCCTACCCCCTCCCCTTCTCCCCTCCCCTTCTCCCCTCCCCTTCCCCTCCCCCCCACCCCTCCCCCTCCCCCCTTCCCCTCCCCTCCACCCTCCCCCTCCTCCCTTCCCTCCCCCCCCTCCCCTCCCCCTTGCCCCTCCCCCTCCCCCTCCCCCTCCCATCCCTCCACCTCCCCCTCCCAATCCCCCCCTCTCCTCCTCCCCCTCGCCCCTCTTCTCCCCTCCCCCCCTCTTCTCCCCTCCCCCCCCCGTTCCCCTCCCATCCCCTTCCCCCTCCCCTCCCTTCCCCCGCCCAGCAATGCCGGGTACTTCCCATGGCCAGCTGTACGTGGGCTGCTCGAGGGTTGGAAAACCAAGCAATCTTTATGTCTTGGCACCAAGTAAGAAAACCAGAAATGTTGTATACCAAGAGGTTTTGAGAAATTGACAATTGACAAAACATCATGTAGGAAATGTACTGTGATATTGCTCTAAAATATACATGTTCTTTTCATCATATATTTGTCTTATTTTTATTCAACCCGGGCGAAGCCGGGTACCTCAGATAGTATATATATATTTATATATGTGTTAGCCATTAGGGTTTAAACCCCATGACTCAATTGAGTATAACATCTGAAATTATATATCGTGCTTCTGAAAAACTGATTTGAACTCAGCTGCAGGCAGAGGAGAGTGGACAAAATGTGGTTTCGAGGCTCGACGTGCAGGGTGGATCCTTAGCCCAGTAAGCAAGTCCTTGAATGTATGTGCCAAACAGTAGATAATATGCTCGCGACCCACGTACAGGGAAAACATGTCGCCAAACGCCTCCTTCACGAAGGGAATAATTAATTATATATCTTTGTAGTTTCTAGTATGTCTCCTAAAATCAAGGATGTAACCAACCTCGGGAGAAATATAGACATTACATATCCTTGATTTTTATTGTATTCAGCACGTGTATCCAATCATTCATCTACCATTTAGCCTAGTGTATGAGAATATTTTCTTCGACTTGCGCTCGGGTCTGATATGTTTAGATAAAGAGCCAAAAAAGCTCAGCCCATCCAATGCTTACATCTGTTTGTCTAAGTTTGGCCTTCTGTAGGAAGGGACAATGGGAGGTGTTGTCGTTATGGCCCAGGTTTTGCTATGTCTTTAGCGCAGATTCTTGTCTGATATTTTGCTATAAATGAAATGCCTTTTTGCTCATTTTTCAGCGAGTGTCTTGAGAAATTGCCCACTGCGTGTTAGGCGGCGCATTCTTGAGCCTCGCTCCACACTGTGTGTTTGTAATCGATTTTATTAAACATTGTCGCTCTGATTCTTCTTCTTCTTCCTTCCCATGAGGTCTTCGACCGACAATTTTGGTGTCAGAAGTGGGATCATCCAAGTGTGCAGACGAGGCGGACCCTCACGTTCCAGGTCGGGAAGGAGGCCTGCCAGCACCTAATTTGGGTAAGCAATTTTTGCACATCGAAATTGAAGCCTCCTGCCTTGCTTTGGACGTGTGGACCTCTGTCGGCTGTACCACCTGGCTTGCATTCCGAACCATATTTAGTTTAAACCAGAGCAGCAGTGGGTAATGAATCGATTATACAGGGCGCCCGAGATAAGGAGGGATATCCCTCAGGTAAGCTTCCTGCGTGGGAAGCAGGTAGACCCATATGTGGGTGATAGATAATAGGTGTTAAGTTACTCCGGCGTGAGAACTGCGTTTAAGGTTAGGGATCGGGGGGCGACCCGATCTTAGGACTACCAGGAGGGACTAGCCCAAGAAAGGTAGGACGATGAGTATTTTAAGTTAAGCTACGCACTGGATGTGTTGGAGTGAGCACAGGTATTTGTGTATAAGGGAATGAATGATCTGTCATTGCAGCGTGTATTTGTGTTTATGGTGTGAGTCATTGAAGTGTGTCATGGATTGACAAGGGGTTCCCCAAATTGCCTACGGGCGTTGGGCAATCCGGATGAGTAAAATTGGCAGGAAATAATGAGTATGTTATGGAGAGCATGTGTAGACAGGGCTTTAAAACAAGTGTTCAATTACATCCCCACATTAACGGCTCTCCAAATGTAGTAAGGGAGAATGGGAGTGAAAGTCAAAAATCATAGGCTGTCAACCGACTGGGTGTTTATTCAACGGCATGGCCGGGGCTTGTATTTGGCCGACTTGGGATGGCAGAATGCGTTGAATGAAGGCAAGAATGACATGTGATGCTGACGTGAGTCCAATCGGAAGGATGGATGGTTATGGTTTCACCCGGTCCGTTTATCTGTCTGTCTGTCTGTCTGTGAATGGAAATTGAACTGGACTTCGACAGAAGGCAGGTGGGTGGTCACCTGCTGTGAATTGTGGTGGAACATTTGTGACGTCCCCTAATACGAGGGGACGAATTGGTTTGTAAATGTGTTGTGCAGGTACTTTCTCTGTAGGTAGCTAAATTCTACCTGGGATAAGTTCAGGTGGAGAGGGGAGTTGTCTCTGATGCCTTGCTCCACGGGGCAGGAATATTGTTGTCAAGTCTCATGTAACCTTGGTTAACGTATATCTACGGACAAGAGCTGCACTTTATTTTAGTAAGTGACTGGGAAAGTTTGTTTTAAAAGGTGCCAGCGGAGTTGTTTAGAGTTATGGAGGTCACAACTCGCTGGAACCTCTTTATTTATGTTTGGCTGACTTACATTGGCTAGTGTATGAGAAAAGGGGGACTGAAAATGCTTTGATTTTTTCGTGGATTGCCCATTGGGCATGTTTAGGATTTAATAGAGTGGTGGAGTTCTGTGAAATATAATGACGTTGTCTTATGGACACTTTGTGAGTGACTAGACACGTGCCTGAAAGGGGAAATTGTATTCATAACTCATGTGGGTTGTGTCTGAAGAAAAGGTTTAAAAGGAAGTGAGAAGAAGGTCATGGAAAGTGCAAAGATGATTAAATTGGAAAGTCGAATCAGATGGATTACTTGTCAATGACAGGTGACTGCAGGAATTGATGAGAAAGTGGAGGAAAAGGTTATAAAAGTTGATGGAAAAGACAAGAAATAAAAAAACATATGTCACCCACAGGGTGAACCGTATCTTGCCAAGTGACCTTGACCTTTGACCTTGACCTTAATAATTTCGTATGGTGAATAGTATGTCTTCATGACCAACGCACATGAAATATTGAAAGATTTTGATGAGAACTGAGGAAATAATTTTTTCATGAAAATTCCGTTTTTTCGTCATGACGTCATCAAATGACGTCATAGCGTCAAACTGTTTACAGATCTGGGAAGCACTCATCAAGGGCATTCATATGAGGTATTACTCGATATGGTACCTACGATTTCAAAATTTGACCTTGGGGTCAATAATTTTCGACCTCCAGCGCTAACCATGAAGGTCAAGGCCGATCGCCACCAAAAACTAATCAGCTGAGCGCCGGACCATATACTAGATTCCCATGAAGTTTGGAGACGATCCGATCAAAGTTACTCAAAAAATTAGTGTTTCGTCGACCTCCATGATTGGCCGCAAAGTGACCTTGACCTTCATAATTTTGTGTGCTAAAGGGTATCTCTAAAATACTCTGATATGCGAACTTACAAGAGTTTCCAAAGGGAACTGTGCTCTACAGAGTGACCTAAACAATGCGAACTAAAGCAATACAATATACATGAAAAGTGCAGTTTTTTCGTCATAACGCCGTCAAATGACGTCACATTGTCAAACTAGTTATATGTTTGGAAAGCACTCAACAAGGGCTTCAATTTGAGGTACTACTCGATATGGTAACTGAAACTTGAAAATTTTACCTTTTGGTCAAAATTGAATGACCTTCAAAATGACCTTGAAGGTCAAGGCCGATCGACACCAAAAACTAATCAACTGAGCGCCATACCACACCCTATATACCCACCAAGTTTGGAGATCATAAGATCAAAGTTACTCAAAAAATAAGGGTTTCGTAATTTGACCTTGGGGTCAATAATTTTCGACCTCCAGCGCTAACCATGAAGGTCAAGGCCGATCGCCACCAAAAACTAATCAGCTGAGCGCCGGACCATATACTAGATTCTCATGAAGTTTGGAGACGATCCGATCAAAGTTACTCAAAAAATAAGGGTTTCGTTGACCTCCATGATTGACCGCAAAGTGACCTTGACCTTTGACCTTGACCTTCAAAATTTTGTGTGCTGAAGGGTATCTCTATAGGACTCTGATATGCGAAGTTACAGGAGTTTCCAATAATAACTGTGGTCTACAGAGTGATCTAAACGTGAAAAAAAAATGATTAACCACAAACAAAAAAAACAAAAAAATAAAACATCACCCACAGGGTGAACCGTATCTTGCCAGGGTTTCGTTGACCTCCATGATTGACCGCAAAGTGACCTTGACCTTTGACCTTGACCTTAATAATTTCGTATGGTGAATAGTATGTCTTCATGACCAACGCACATGAAATATTGAAAGATTTTGATGAGAACTGAGGAAATAATTTTTTCATGAAAATTCCGTTTTTTCGTCATGACGTCATCAAATGACGTCATAGCGTCAAACTGTTTACAGATCTGGGAAGCACTCATCAAGGGCATTCATATGAGGTATTACTCGATATGGTACCTACGATTTCAAAATTTGACCTTGGGGTCAATAATTTTCGACCTCCAGCGCTAACCATGAAGGTCAAGGCCGATCGCCACCAAAAACTAATCAGCTGAGCGCCGGACCATATACTAGATTCCCATGAAGTTTGGAGACGATCCGATCAAAGTTACTCAAAAAATAAGGATTTCAACATTTGACCTTGGGGTCAATAATTTTCGACCTCCAGCGCTAACCATGAAGGTCAAGGCCGATCGCCACCAAAAACTAATCAGCTGAGCGGCGGACCATATACTAGATTCCCATGAAGTTTGGAGACGATCCGATCAAAGTTACTCAAAAAATAAGGGTTTCGTCGACCTCCATGATTGACCACAAAGTGACCTTGACCTTTGACCTTGACCTTCAAAATTTTGTGTGCTGAAGGGTATCTCTATAGGACTCTGATATGCGAAGTTACATGCGAAGATATGCGAAGATATGGTACCTACGATTTCAACATTTGACCTTGGGGTCAATAATTTTCGACCTCCAGCGCTAACCATGAAGGTCAAGGCCGATCGCCACCAAAAACTAATCAGCTGAGCGCCGGACCATATACTAGATTCCCATGAAGTTTGGAGACGATCCGATCAAAGTTACTCAAAAAATAAGGGTTTCAACATTTGACCTTGGGGTCAATAATTTTCGACCTCCAGCGCTAACCATGAAGGTCAAGGCCGATCGCCACCAAAAACTAATCAGCTGAGCGCCGGACCATATACTAGATTCCCATGAAGTTTGGAGACGATCCGATCAAAGTTACTCAAAAAATAAGGGTTTCGTCGACCTCCATGATTGACCACAAAGTGACCTTGACCTTTGACCTTGACCTTCAAAATTTTGTGTGCTGAAGGGTATCTCTATAGGACTCTGATATGCGAAGTTACAGGAGTTTCCAATAATAACTGTGGTCTACAGAGTGATCTAAACGTGAAAAAAAAATGATTAACCACAAACAAAAAAACAAAAAAATAAAACATCACCCACAGGGTGAACCGTATCTTGCCAGGGTTTCGTTGACCTCCATGATTGACCGCAAAGTGACCTTGACCTTTGACCTTGACCTTAATAATTTCGTATGGTGAATAGTATGTCTTCATGACCAACGCACATGAAATATTGAAAGATTTTGATGAGAACTGAGGAAATAATTTTTTCATGAAAATTCCGTTTTTTCGTCATGACGTCATCAAATGACGTCATAGCGTCAAACTGTTTACAGATCTGGGAAGCACTCATCAAGGGCATTCATATGAGGTATTACTCGATATGGTACCTACGATTTCAAAATTTGACCTTGGGGTCAATAATTTTCGACCTCCAGCGCTAACCATGAAGGTCAAGGCCGATCGCCACCAAAAACTAATCAGCTGAGCGCCGGACCATATACTAGATTCCCATGAAGTTTGGAGACGATCCGATCAAAGTTACTCAAAAAATAAGGATTTCAACATTTGACCTTGGGGTCAATAATTTTCGACCTCCAGCGCTAACCATGAAGGTCAAGGCCGATCGCCACCAAAAACTAATCAGCTGAGCGGCGGACCATATACTAGATTCCCATGAAGTTTGGAGACGATCCGATCAAAGTTACTCAAAAAATAAGGGTTTCGTCGACCTCCATGATTGACCACAAAGTGACCTTGACCTTTGACCTTGACCTTCAAAATTTTGTGTGCTGAAGGGTATCTCTATAGGACTCTGATATGCGAAGTTACATGCGAAGATATGCGAAGGTATGGTACCTACGATTTCAACATTTGACCTTGGGGTCAATAATTTTCGACCTCCAGCGCTAACCATGAAGGTCAAGGCCGATCGCCACCAAAAACTAATCAGCTGAGCGCCGGACCATATACTAGATTCCCATGAAGTTTGGAGACGATCCGATCAAAGTTACTCAAAAAATAAGGGTTTCAACATTTGACCTTGGGGTCAATAATTTTCGACCTCCAGCGCTAACCATGAAGGTCAAGGCCGATCGCCACCAAAAACTAATCAGCTGAGCGCCGGACCATATACTAGATTCCCATGAAGTTTGGAGACGATCCGATCAAAGTTACTCAAAAAATAAGGGTTTCGTCGACCTCCATGATTGACCACAAAGTGACCTTGACCTTTGACCTTGACCTTCAAAATTTTGTGTGCTGAAGGGTATCTCTATAGGACTCTGATATGCGAAGTTACAGGAGTTTCCAATAATAACTGTGGTCTACAGAGTGATCTAAACGTGGAAAAAAAATGATTAACCACAAACAAAAAAACAAAAAAACAAAAAAACAAACATACAAACTGACTAATACATCTTGCAAAAACTTCGTTTTGGCAAGATAATAAAACATCACCCACAGGGTGAACCGTATATTGCCAGGGTTTCGTTGACCTCCATGATTGACCGCAAAGTGACCTTGACCTTTGACCTTGACCTTAATAATTTCGTATGGTGAATAGTATGTCTTCATGACCAACGCACATGAAATATTGAAAGATTTTGATGAGAACTGAGGAAATAATTTTTTCATGAAAATTCCGTTTTTTCGTCATGACGTCATCAAATGACGTCATAGCGTCAAACTGTTTACAGATCTGGGAAGCACTCATCAAGGGCATTCATATGAGGTATTACTCGATATGGTACCTACGATTTCAAAATTTGACCTTGGGGTCAATAATTTTCGACCTCCAGCGCTAACCATGAAGGTCAAGGCCGATCGCCACCAAAAACTAATCAGCTGAGCGCCGGACCATATACTAGATTCCCATGAAGTTTGGAGACGATCCGATCAAAGTTACTCAAAAAATAAGGATTTCAACATTTGACCTTGGGGTCAATAATTTTCGACCTCCAGCGCTAACCATGAAGGTCAAGGCCGATCGCCACCAAAAACTAATCAGCTGAGCGCCGGACCATATACTAGATTCCCATGAAGTTTGGAGACGATCCGATCAAAGTTACTCAAAAAATAAGGGTTTCGTCGACCTCCATGATTGACCACAAAGTGACCTTGACCTTTGACCTTGACCTTCAAAATTTTGTGTGCTGAAGGGTATCTCTATAGGACTCTGATATGCGAAGTTACATGCGAAGATATGCGAAGATATGGTACCTACGATTTCAACATTTGACCTTGGGGTCAATAATTTTCGACCTCCAGCGCTAACCATGAAGGTCAAGGCCGATCGCCACCAAAAACTAATCAGCTGAGCGCCGGACCATATACTAGATTCCCATGAAGTTTGGGGACGATCCGATCAAAGTTACTCAAAAAATAAGGGTTTCAACATTTGACCTTGGGGTCAATAATTTTCGACCTCCAGCGCTAACCATGAAGGTCAAGGCCGATCGCCACCAAAAACTAATCAGCTGAGCGCCGGACCATATACTAGATTCCCATGAAGTTTGGAGACGATCCGATCAAAGTTACTCAAAAAATAAGGGTTTCGTCGACCTCCATGATTGACCACAAAGTGACCTTGACCTTTGACCTTGACCTTCAAAATTTTGTGTGCTGAAGGGTATCTCTATAGGACTCTGATATGCGAAGTTACAGGAGTTTCCAATAATAACTGTGGTCTACAGAGTGATCTAAACGTGGAAAAAAAATGATTAACCACAAACAAAAAAACAAAAAAAAAATAAAACATCACCCACAGGGTGAACCGTATATTGCCAGGGTTTCGTTGACCTCCATGATTGACCGCAAAGTGACCTTGACCTTTGACCTTGACCTTAATAATTTCGTATGGTGAATAGTATGTCTTCATGACCAACGCACATGAAATATTGAAAGATTTTGATGAGAACTGAGGAAATAATTTTTTCATGAAAATTCCGTTTTTTCGTCATGACGTCATCAAATGACGTCATAGCGTCAAACTGTTTACAGATCTGGGAAGCACTCATCAAGGGCATTCATATGAGGTATTACTCGATATGGTACCTACGATTTCAAAATTTGACCTTGGGGTCAATAATTTTCGACCTCCAGCGCTAACCATGAAGGTCAAGGGCGATCGCCACCAAAAACTAATCAGCTGAGCGCCGGACCATATACTAGATTCCCATGAAGTTTGGAGACGATCCGATCAAAGTTACTCAAAAAATAAGGATTTCAACATTTGACCTTGGGGTCAATAATTTTCGACCTCCAGCGCTAACCATGAAGGTCAAGGCCGATCGCCACCAAAAACTAATCAGCTGAGCGCCGGACCATATACTAGATTCCCATGAAGTTTGGAGACGATCCGATCAAAGTTACTCAAAAAATAAGGGTTTCGTCGACCTCCATGATTGACCACAAAGTGACCTTGACCTTTGACCTTGACCTTCAAAATTTTGTGTGCTGAAGGGTATCTCTATAGGACTCTGATATGCGAAGTTACATGCGAAGATATGCGAAGATATGGTACCTACGATTTCAACATTTGACCTTGGGGTCAATAATTTTCGACCTCCAGCGCTAACCATGAAGGTCAAGGCCGATCGCCACCAAAAACTAATCAGCTGAGCGCCGGACCATATACTAGATTCCCATGAAGTTTGGAGACGATCCGATCAAAGTTACTCAAAAAATAAGGGTTTCAACATTTGACCTTGGGGTCAATAATTTTCGACCTCCAGCGCTAACCATGAAGGTCAAGGCCGATCGCCACCAAAAACTAATCAGCTGAGCGCCGGACCATATACTAGATTCCCATGAAGTTTGGAGACGATCCGATCAAAGTTACTCAAAAAATAAGGGTTTCGTCGACCTCCATGATTGACCACAAAGTGACCTTGACCTTTGACCTTGACCTTCAAAATTTTGTGTGCTGAAGGGTATCTCTATAGGACTCTGATATGCGAAGTTACAGGAGTTTCCAATAATAACTGTGGTCTACAGAGTGATCTAAACGTGGAAAAAAAATGATTAACCACAAACAAAAAAACAAAATAAACATATGTCACCCACAGGGTGAACCGTATCTTGCCAAGTGACCTTGACCTTTGACCTTGACCTTCATAATTTTGTGTGCTAAAGGGTATCTCTAAAAGACTCTGATATGCGAACTTACAAGAGTTTCCAAAGGGAACTGTGCTCTACAGAGTGACCTAAACAATGCGAACTAAAGCAATACAATATACATGAAAAGTGCAGTTTTTTCGTCATAACGCCGTCAAATGACGTCACATTGTCAAACTAGTTATATGTTTGGAAAGCACTCAACAAGGGCTTCAATTTGAGGTACTACTCGATATGGTAACTGAAACTTGAAAATTTTACCTTTTGGTCAAAATTGAATGACCTTCAAAATGACCTTGAAGGTCAAGGCCGATCGACACCAAAAACTAATCAGCTGAGCGCCATACCACACCCTATATACCCACCAAGTTTGGAGATCATAAGATCAAAGTTACTCAAAAAATAAGGGTTTCGTTGACCTCCATGATTGACCCAATTGAATGACCTTCAAAATGACCTTGAAGGTCAAGGCCGATCGACACCAAAAACTAATCAGCTGAGCGCCATACCACACCCTATATACCCACCAAGTTTGGAGATCATAAGATCAAAGTTACTCAAAAAATAAGGGTTTCGTTGACCTCCATGGTTGACCGCAAAGTGACCTTGACCTTTGACCTTGACCTTCAAAATTTTGTGTGCTGAAGGGTATCTCTATAGGACTCTGATATGCGAAGTTACAGGAGTTTCCAATAATAACTGTGGTAAATATGGTAACTGAAACTTGAAAATTTTACCTTTTGGTCAAAATTGAATGACCTTCAAAATAACCTTGAAGGTCAAGGCCGATCGACACCAAAAACTAATCAGCTGAGCGCCATACCACACCCTATATACCCACCAAGTTTGGAGATCATAAGATCAAAGTTACTCAAAAAATAAGGGTTTCGTTGACCTCCATGATTGACCCAATTGAATGACCTTCAAAATGACCTTGAAGGTCAAGGCCGATCGCCACCAAAAACTAATCAGCTGAGCGCCGGACCATATACTAGATTCCCATGAAGTTTGGAGACGATCCGATCAAAGTTACTCAAAAAATAAGGGTTTCGTCGACCTCCACGATTGACCGCAAAGTGACCTTGACCTTTGACCTTGACCTTCAAAATTTTGTGTGCTGAAGGGTATCTCTATAGGACTCTGATATGCGAAGTTACAGGAGTTTCCAATAATAACTGTGGTCTACAGAGTGATCTAAACGTGGAAAAAAAATGATTAACCACAAACAAAAAAACAAAAAAAAAAACAAACAAAAAAACAAACATACAAGCTGACTAATACATCTAGCAAAAACTTCGTTTTGGCAAGATAAAAACAAAAAAACAAACATACAAACTGACTAATACATCTTGCAAAAACTTCGTTTTGGCAAGATAATAAAACATCACCCACAGGGTGAACCGTATATTGCCAGGGTTTCGTTGACCTCCATGATTGACCGCAAAGTGACCTTGACCTTTGACCTTGACCTTAATAATTTCGTATGGTGAATAGTATGTCTTCATGACCAACGCACATGAAATATTGAAAGATTTTGATGAGAACTGAGGAAATAATTTTTTCATGAAAATTCCGTTTTTTCGTCATGACGTCATCAAATGACGTCATAGCGTCAAACTGTTTACAGATCTGGGAAGCACTCATCAAGGGCATTCATATGAGGTATTACTCGATATGGTACCTACGATTTCAAAATTTGACCTTGGGGTCAATAATTTTCGACCTCCAGCGCTAACCATGAAGGTCAAGGCCGATCGCCACCAAAAACTAATCAGCTGAGCGCCGGACCATATACTAGATTCCCATGAAGTTTGGAGACGATCCGATCAAAGTTACTCAAAAAATAAGGATTTCAACATTTGACCTTGGGGTCAATAATTTTCGACCTCCAGCGCTAACCATGAAGGTCAAGGCCGATCGCCACCAAAAACTAATCAGCTGAGCGCCGGACCATATACTAGATTCTCATGAAGTTTGGAGACGATCCGATCAAAGTTACTCAAAAAATAAGGGTTTCGTCGACCTCCATGATTGACCACAAAGTGACCTTGACCTTTGACCTTGACCTTCAAAATTTTGTGTGCTGAAGGGTATCTCTATAGGACTCTGATATGCGAAGTTACAGGAGTTTCCAATAATAATTGTGGTCTACAGAGTGATCTAAACGTGGAAAAAAAATGATTAACCACAAACAAAAAAACAAAAAAACAAAAAAACAAACATACAAACGGACTAATACATCTTGCAAAAACTTCGTTTTGGCAAGATAAAAACAAACAAAAAAACAAACATACAAGCTGACTAATACATCTTGCAAAAACTTCGTTTTGGCAAGATAAAAACAAACAAATAAACATATGTCACCCACAGGGTGAACCGTATCTTGCCAAGTGACCTTGACCTTTGACCTTGACCTTAATAATTTCGTATGGTGAATAGTATGTCTTCATGACCAACGCACATGAAATATTGAAAGATTTTGATGAGAACTGAGGAAATAATTTTTTCATGAAAATTCCGTTTTTTCGTCATGACGTCATCAAATGACGTCATAGCGTCAAACTGTTTACAGATCTGGGAAGCACTCATCAAGGGCATTCATATGAGGTATTACTTGATATGGTACCTACGATTTCAAAATTTGACCTTGGGGTCAATAATTTTCGACCTCCAGCGCTAACCATGAAGGTCAAGGCCGATCGCCACCAAAAACTAATCATCTGAGCGCCGGACCATATACTAGATTCCCATGAAGTTTGGAGACGATCCGATCAAAGTTACTCAAACAATTAGTGTTTCGTCGACCTCCATGATTGGCCGCAAAGTGACCTTGACCTTTGACCTTGACCTTCATAATTTTGTGTGCTGAAGGGTATCTCTAAAAGACTCTGATATGCGAACTTACAAGAGTTTCCAAAGGGAACTGTGCTCTACAGAGTGACCTAAACAATGCGAACTAAAGCAATACAATATACATGAAAAGTGCAGTTTTTTCGTCATAACGCCGTCAAATGACGTCACATTGTCAAACTAGTTATATGTTTGGAAAGCACTCAACAAGGGCTTCAATTTGAGGTACTACTCGATATGGTAACTGAAACTTGAAAATTTTACCTTTTGGTCAAAATTGAATGACCTTCAAAATGACCTTGAAGGTCAAGGCCGATCGACACCAAAAACTAATCAACTGAGCGCCATACCACACCCTATATACCCACCAAGTTTGGAGATCATAAGATCAAAGTTACTCAAAAAATAAGGGTTTCGTAATTTGACCTTGGGGTCAATAATTTTCGACCTCCAGCGCTAACCATGAAGGTCAAGGCCGATCGCCACCAAAAACTAATCAGCTGAGCGCCGGACCATATACTAGATTCCCATGAAGTTTGGAGACGATCCGATCAAAGTTACTCAAAAAATAAGGGTTTCAACATTTGACCTTGGGGTCAATAATTTTCGACCTCCAGCGCTAACCATGAAGGTCAAGGCCGATCGCCACCAAAAACTAATCAGCTGAGCGCCGGACCATATACTAGATTCCCATGAAGTTTGGAGACGATCCGATCAAAGTTACTCAAAAAATAAGGGTTTCGTCGACCTCCATGATTGACCACAAAGTGACCTTGACCTTTGACCTTGACCTTCAAAATTTTGTGTGCTGAAGGGTATCTCTATAGGACTCTGATATGCGAAGTTACAGGAGTTTCCAATAATAACTGTGGTCTACAGAGTGATCTAAACGTGGAAAAAAAATGATTAACCACAAACAAAAAAACAAAAAAACAAAAAAACAAACATACAAACTGACTAATACATCTTGCAAAAACTTCGTTTTGGCAAGATAATAAAACATCACCCACAGGGTGAACCGTATCTTGCCAGGGTTTCGTTGACCTCCATGATTGACCGCAAAGTGACCTTGACCTTTGACCTTGACCTTAATAATTTCGTATGGTGAATAGTATGTCTTCATGACCAACGCACATGAAATATTGAAAGATTTTGATGAGAACTGAGGAAATAATTTTTTCATGAAAATTCCGTTTTTTCATCCTGACGTCATCAAATGACGTCATAGCGTCAAACTGTTTACAGATCTGGGAAGCACTCATCAAGGGCATTCATATGAGGTATTACTCGATATGGTACCTACGATTTCAAAATTTGACCTTGGGGTCAATAATTTTCGACCTCCAGCGCTAACCATGAAGGTCAAGGCCGATCGCCACCAAAAACTAATCAGCTGAGCGCCGGACCATATACTAGATTCCCATGAAGTTTGGAGACGATCCGATCAAAGTTACTCAAAAAATAAGGATTTCAACATTTGACCTTGGGGTCAATAATTTTCGACCTCCAGCGCTAACCATGAAGGTCAAGGCCGATCGCCACCAAAAACTAATCAGCTGAGCGCCGGACCATATACTAGATTCCCATGAAGTTTGGAGACGATCCGATCAAAGTTACTCAAAAAATAAGGGTTTCGTCGACCTCCATGATTGACCACAAAGTGACCTTGACCTTTGACCTTGACCTTCAAAATTTTGTGTGCTGAAGGGTATCTCTATAGGACTCTGATATGCGAAGTTACATGCGAAGATATGCGAAGATATGGTACCTACGATTTCAACATTTGACCTTGGGGTCAATAATTTTCGACCTCCAGCGCTAACCATGAAGGTCAAGGCCGATCGCCACCAAAAACTAATCAGCTGAGCGCCGGACCATATACTAGATTCCCATGAAGTTTGGAGACGATCCGATCAAAGTTACTCAAAAAATAAGGGTTTCAACATTTGACCTTGGGGTCAATAATTTTCGACCTCCAGCGCTAACCATGAAGGTCAAGGCCGAT
Source organism: Myxine glutinosa (assembly GCF_964187855.1). NCBI lineage: Eukaryota > Metazoa > Chordata > Myxini > Myxiniformes > Myxinidae > Myxine > Myxine glutinosa. Next base: position 33,288,816 of record NC_136267.1, read on the forward strand.
CGCCACCAAAAACTAATCAGCTGAGCGCCGGACCATATACTAGATTCCCATGAAGTTTGGAGACGATCCGATCAAAGTTACTCAAAAAATAAGGGTTTCGTCGACCTCCATGATTGACCACAAAGTGACCTTGACCTTTGACCTTGACCTTCAAAATTTTGTGTGCTGAAGGGTATCTCTATAGGACTCTGATATGCGAAGTTACAGGAGTTTCCAATAATAACTGTGGTCTACAGAGTGATCTAAACGTGGAAAAAAAATGATTAACCACAAACAAAAAAACAAAAAAAAAATAAAACATCACCCACAGGGTGAACCGAATCTTGCCAGGGTTTCGTTGACCTCCATGATTGACCGCAAAGTGACCTTGACCTTTGACCTTGACCTTAATAATTTCGTATGGTGAATAGTATGTCTTCATGACCAACGCACATGAAATATTGAAAGATTTTGATGAGAACTGAGGAAATAATTTTTTCATGAAAATTCCGTTTTTTCGTCATGACGTCATCAAATGACGTCATAGCGTCAAACTGTTTACAGATCTGGGAAGCACTCATCAAGGGCATTCATATGAGGTATTACTCGATATGGTACCTACGATTTCAAAATTTGACCTTGGGGTCAATAATTTTCGACCTCCAGCGCTAACCATGAAGGTCAAGGCCGATCGCCACCAAAAACTAATCAGCTGAGCGCCGGACCATATACTAGATTCCCATGAAGTTTGGAGACGATCCGATCAAAGTTACTCAAAAAATAAGGGTTTCGTTGACCTCCATGATTGACCACAAAGTGACCTTGACCTTTGACCTTGACCTTCAAAATTTTGTGTGCTGAAGGGTATCTCTATAGGACTCTGATATGCGAAGTTACATGCGAAGATATGCGAAGATATGGTACCTACGATTTCAACATTTGACCTTGGGGTCAATAATTTTCGACCTCCAGCGCTAACCATGAAGGTCAAGGCCGATCGCCACCAAAAACTAATCAGCTGAGCGCCGGACCATATACTAGATTCCCATGAAGTTTGGAGACGATCCGATCAAAGTTACTCAAAAAATAAGGGTTTCAACATTTGACCTTGGGGTCAATAATTTTCGACCTCCAGCGCTAACCATGAAGGTCAAGGCCGATCGCCACCAAAAACTAATCAGCTGAGCGCCGGACCATATACTAGATTCCCATGAAGTTTGGAGACGATCCGATCAAAGTTACTCAAAAAATAAGGGTTTCGTCGACCTCCATGATTGACCACAAAGTGACCTTGACCTTTGACCTTGACCTTCAAAATTTTGTGTGCTGAAGGGTATCTCTATAGGACTCTGATATGCGAAGTTACAGGAGTTTCCAATAATAACTGTGGTCTACAGAGTGATCTAAACGTGGAAAAAAAATGATTAACCACAAACAAAAAAACAAAAAAAAAATAAAACATCACCCACAGGGTGAACCGAATCTTGCCAGGGTTTCGTTGACCTCCATGATTGACCGCAAAGTGACCTTGACCTTTGACCTTGACCTTAATAATTTCGTATGGTGAATAGTATGTCTTCATGACCAACGCACATGAAATATTGAAAGATTTTGATGAGAACTGAGGAAATAATTTTTTCATGAAAATTCCGTTTTTTCGTCATGACGTCATCAAATGACGTCATAGCGTCAAACTGTTTACAGATCTGGGAAGCACTCATCAAGGGCATTCATATGAGGTATTACTCGATATGGTACCTACGATTTCAAAATTTGACCTTGGGGTCAATAATTTTCGACCTCCAGCGCTAACCATGAAGGTCAAGGCCGATCGCCACCAAAAACTAATCAGCTGAGCGCCGGACCATATACTAGATTCCCATGAAGTTTGGAGACGATCCGATCAAAGTTACTCAAAAAATAAGGATTTCAACATTTGACCTTGGGGTCAATAATTTTCGACCTCCAGCGCTAACCATGAAGGTCAAGGCCGATCGCCACCAAAAACTAATCAGCTGAGCGCCGGACCATATACTAGATTCCCATGAAGTTTGGAGACGATCCGATCAAAGTTACTCAAAAAATAAGGGTTTCGTCGACCTCCATGATTGACCACAAAGTGACCTTGACCTTTGACCTTGACCTTCAAAATTTTGTGTGCTGAAGGGTATCTCTATAGGACTCTGATATGCGAAGTTACATGCGAAGATATGCGAAGATATGGTACCTACGATTTCAACATTTGACCTTGGGGTCAATAATTTTCGACCTCCAGCGCTAACCATGAAGGTCAAGGCCGATCGCCACCAAAAACTAATCAGCTGAGCGCCGGACCATATACTAGATTCCCATGAAGTTTGGAGACGATCCGATCAAAGTTACTCAAAAAATAAGGGTTTCAACATTTGACCTTGGGGTCAATAATTTTCGACCTCCAGCGCTAACCATGAAGGTCAAGGCCGATCGCCACCAAAAACTAATCAGCTGAGCGCCGGACCATATACTAGATTCCCATGAAGTTTGGAGACGATCCGATCAAAGTTACTCAAACAATTAGTGTTTCGTCGACCTCCATGATTGGCCGCAAAGTGACCTTGACCTTTGACCTTGACCTTCATAATTTTGTGTGCTGAAGGGTATCTCTAAAAGACTCTGATATGCGAACTTACAAGAGTTTCCAAAGGGAACTGTGCTCTACAGAGTGACCTAAACAATGCGAACTAAAGCAATACAATATACATGAAAAGTGCAGTTTTTTCGTCATAACGCCGTCAAATGACGTCACATTGTCAAACTAGTTATATGTTTGGAAAGCACTCAACAAGGGCTTCAATTTGAGGTACTACTCGATATGGTAACTGAAACTTGAAAATTTTACCTTTTGGTCAAAATTGAATGACCTTCAAAATGACCTTGAAGGTCAAGGCCGATCGACACCAAAAACTAATCAACTGAGCGCCATACCACACCCTATATACCCACCAAGTTTGGAGATCATAAGATCAAAGTTACTCAAAAAATAAGGGTTTCGTAATTTGACCTTGGGGTCAATAATTTTCGACCTCCAGCGCTAACCATGAAGGTCAAGGCCGATCGCCACCAAAAACTAATCAGCTGAGCGCCGGACCATATACTAGATTCCCATGAAGTTTGGAGACGATCCGATCAAAGTTACTCAAAAAATAAGGGTTTCAACATTTGACCTTGGGGTCAATAATTTTCGACCTCCAGCGCTAACCATGAAGGTCAAGGCCGATCGCCACCAAAAACTAATCAGCTGAGCGCCGGACCATATACTAGATTCCCATGAAGTTTGGAGACGATCCGATCAAAGTTACTCAAAAAATAAGGGTTTCGTCGACCTCCATGATTGACCACAAAGTGACCTTGACCTTTGACCTTGACCTTCAAAATTTTGTGTGCTGAAGGGTATCTCTATAGGACTCTGATATGCGAAGTTACAGGAGTTTCCAATAATAACTGTGGTCTACAGAGTGATCTAAACGTGGAAAAAAAATGATTAACCACAAACAAAAAAACAAAAAAACAAAAAAACAAACATACAAACTGACTAATACATCTTGCAAAAACTTCGTTTTGGCAAGATAATAAAACATCACCCACAGGGTGAACCGTATCTTGCCAGGGTTTCGTTGACCTCCATGATTGACCGCAAAGTGACCTTGACCTTTGACCTTGACCTTAATAATTTCGTATGGTGAATAGTATGTCTTCATGACCAACGCACATGAAATATTGAAAGATTTTGATGAGAACTGAGGAAATAATTTTTTCATGAAAATTCCGTTTTTTCATCCTGACGTCATCAAATGACGTCATAGCGTCAAACTGTTTACAGATCTGGGAAGCACTCATCAAGGGCATTCATATGAGGTATTACTCGATATGGTACCTACGATTTCAAAATTTGACCTTGGGGTCAATAATTTTCGACCTCCAGCGCTAACCATGAAGGTCAAGGCCGATCGCCACCAAAAACTAATCAGCTGAGCGCCGGACCATATACTAGATTCCCATGAAGTTTGGAGACGATCCGATCAAAGTTACTCAAAAAATAAGGATTTCAACATTTGACCTTGGGGTCAATAATTTTCGACCTCCAGCGCTAACCATGAAGGTCAAGGCCGATCGCCACCAAAAACTAATCAGCTGAGCGCCGGACCATATACTAGATTCCCATGAAGTTTGGAGACGATCCGATCAAAGTTACTCAAAAAATAAGGGTTTCGTCGACCTCCATGATTGACCACAAAGTGACCTTGACCTTTGACCTTGACCTTCAAAATTTTGTGTGCTGAAGGGTATCTCTATAGGACTCTGATATGCGAAGTTACATGCGAAGATATGCGAAGATATGGTACCTACGATTTCAACATTTGACCTTGGGGTCAATAATTTTCGACCTCCAGCGCTAACCATGAAGGTCAAGGCCGATCGCCACCAAAAACTAATCAGCTGAGCGCCGGACCATATACTAGATTCCCATGAAGTTTGGAGACGATCCGATCAAAGTTACTCAAAAAATAAGGGTTTCAACATTTGACCTTGGGGTCAATAATTTTCGACCTCCAGCGCTAACCATGAAGGTCAAGGCCGATCGCCACCAAAAACTAATCAGCTGAGCGCCGGACCATATACTAGATTCCCATGAAGTTTGGAGACGATCCGATCAAAGTTACTCAAAAAATAAGGGTTTCGTCGACCTCCATGATTGACCACAAAGTGACCTTGACCTTTGACCTTGACCTTCAAAATTTTGTGTGCTGAAGGGTATCTCTATAGGACTCTGATATGCGAAGTTACAGGAGTTTCCAATAATAACTGTGGTCTACAGAGTGATCTAAACGTGGAAAAAAAATGATTAACCACAAACAAAAAAACAAAAAAAAAATAAAACATCACCCACAGGGTGAACCGAATCTTGCCAGGGTTTCGTTGACCTCCATGATTGACCGCAAAGTGACCTTGACCTTTGACCTTGACCTTAATAATTTCGTATGGTGAATAGTATGTCTTCATGACCAACGCACATGAAATATTGAAAGATTTTGATGAGAACTGAGGAAATAATTTTTTCATGAAAATTCCGTTTTTTCGTCATGACGTCATCAAATGACGTCATAGCGTCAAACTGTTTACAGATCTGGGAAGCACTCATCAAGGGCATTCATATGAGGTATTACTCGATATGGTACCTACGATTTCAAAATTTGACCTTGGGGTCAATAATTTTCGACCTCCAGCGCTAACCATGAAGGTCAAGGCCGATCGCCACCAAAAACTAATCAGCTGAGCGCCGGACCATATACTAGATTCCCATGAAGTTTGGAGACGATCCGATCAAAGTTACTCAAAAAATAAGGGTTTCGTTGACCTCCATGATTGACCACAAAGTGACCTTGACCTTTGACCTTGACCTTCAAAATTTTGTGTGCTGAAGGGTATCTCTATAGGACTCTGATATGCGAAGTTACATGCGAAGATATGCGAAGATATGGTACCTACGATTTCAACATTTGACCTTGGGGTCAATAATTTTCGACCTCCAGCGCTAACCATGAAGGTCAAGGCCGATCGCCACCAAAAACTAATCAGCTGAGCGCCGGACCATATACTAGATTCCCATGAAGTTTGGAGACGATCCGATCAAAGTTACTCAAAAAATAAGGGTTTCAACATTTGACCTTGGGGTCAATAATTTTCGACCTCCAGCGCTAACCATGAAGGTCAAGGCCGATCGCCACCAAAAACTAATCAGCTGAGCGCCGGACCATATACTAGATTCCCATGAAGTTTGGAGACGATCCGATCAAAGTTACTCAAAAAATAAGGGTTTCGTCGACCTCCATGATTGACCACAAAGTGACCTTGACCTTTGACCTTGACCTTCAAAATTTTGTGTGCTGAAGGGTATCTCTATAGGACTCTGATATGCGAAGTTACAGGAGTTTCCAATAATAACTGTGGTCTACAGAGTGATCTAAACGTGGAAAAAAAATGATTAACCACAAACAAAAAAACAAAAAAAAAATAAAACATCACCCACAGGGTGAACCGAATCTTGCCAGGGTTTCGTTGACCTCCATGATTGACCGCAAAGTGACCTTGACCTTTGACCTTGACCTTAATAATTTCGTATGGTGAATAGTATGTCTTCATGACCAACGCACATGAAATATTGAAAGATTTTGATGAGAACTGAGGAAATAATTTTTTCATGAAAATTCCGTTTTTTCGTCATGACGTCATCAAATGACGTCATAGCGTCAAACTGTTTACAGATCTGGGAAGCACTCATCAAGGGCATTCATATGAGGTATTACTCGATATGGTACCTACGATTTCAAAATTTGACCTTGGGGTCAATAATTTTCGACCTCCAGCGCTAACCATGAAGGTCAAGGCCGATCGCCACCAAAAACTAATCAGCTGAGCGCCGGACCATATACTAGATTCCCATGAAGTTTGGAGACGATCCGATCAAAGTTACTCAAAAAATAAGGATTTCAACATTTGACCTTGGGGTCAATAATTTTCGACCTCCAGCGCTAACCATGAAGGTCAAGGCCGATCGCCACCAAAAACTAATCAGCTGAGCGCCGGACCATATACTAGATTCCCATGAAGTTTGGAGACGATCCGATCAAAGTTACTCAAAAAATAAGGGTTTCGTCGACCTCCATGATTGACCACAAAGTGACCTTGACCTTTGACCTTGACCTTCAAAATTTTGTGTGCTGAAGGGTATCTCTATAGGACTCTGATATGCGAAGTTACATGCGAAGATATGCGAAGATATGGTACCTACGATTTCAACATTTGACCTTGGGGTCAATAATTTTCGACCTCCAGCGCTAACCATGAAGGTCAAGGCCGATCGCCACCAAAAACTAATCAGCTGAGCGCCGGACCATATACTAGATTCCCATGAAGTTTGGAGACGATCCGATCAAAGTTACTCAAAAAATAAGGGTTTCAACATTTGACCTTGGGGTCAATAATTTTCGACCTCCAGCGCTAACCATGAAGGTCAAGGCCGATCGCCACCAAAAACTAATCAGCTGAGCGCCGGACCATATACTAGATTCCCATGAAGTTTGGAGACGATCAGATCAAAGTTACTCAAAAAATAAGGGTTTCGTCGACCTCCATGATTGACCACAAAGTGACCTTGACCTTTGACCTTGACCTTCAAAATTTTGTGTGCTGAAGGGTATCTCTATAGGACTCTGATATGCGAAGTTACAGGAGTTTCCAATAATAACTGTGGTCTACAGAGTGATCTAAACGTGGAAAAAAAATGATTAACCACAAACAAAAAAACAAAAAAACAAAAAAACAAACATACAAACTGACTAATACATCTTGCAAAAACTTCGTTTTGGCAAGATAATAAAACATCACCCACAGGGTGAACCGTATATTGCCAGGGTTTCGTTGACCTCCATGATTGACCGCAAAGTGACCTTGACCTTTGACCTTGACCTTAATAATTTCGTATGGTGAATAGTATGTCTTCATGACCAACGCACATGAAATATTGAAAGATTTTGATGAGAACTGAGGAAATAATTTTTTCATGAAAATTCCGTTTTTTCGTCATGACGTCATCAAATGACGTCATAGCGTCAAACTGTTTACAGATCTGGGAAGCACTCATCAAGGGCATTCATATGAGGTATTACTCGATATGGTACCTACGATTTCAAAATTTGACCTTGGGGTCAATAATTTTCGACCTCCAGCGCTAACCATGAAGGTCAAGGCCGATCGCCACCAAAAACTAATCAGCTGAGCGCCGGACCATATACTATATTCCCATGAAGTTTGGAGACGATCCGATCAAAGTTACTCAAAAAATAAGGATTTCAACATTTGACCTTGGGGTCAATAATTTTCGACCTCCAGCGCTAACCATGAAGGTCAAGGCCGATCGCCACCAAAAACTAATCAGCTGAGCGCCGGACCATATACTAGATTCCCATGAAGTTTGGAGACGATCCGATCAAAGTTACTCAAAAAATAAGGGTTTCGTCGACCTCCATGATTGACCACAAAGTGACCTTGACCTTTGACCTTGACCTTCAAAATTTTGTGTGCTGAAGGGTATCTCTATAGGACTCTGATATGCGAAGTTACATGCGAAGATATGCGAAGATATGGTACCTACGATTTCAACATTTGACCTTGGGGTCAATAATTTTCGACCTCCAGCGCTAACCATGAAGGTCAAGGCCGATCGCCACCAAAAACTAATCAGCTGAGCGCCGGACCATATACTAGATTCCCATGAAGTTTGGAGACGATCCGATCAAAGTTACTCAAAAAATAAGGGTTTCAACATTTGACCTTGGGGTCAATAATTTTCGACCTCCAGCGCTAACCATGAAGGTCAAGGCCGATCGCCACCAAAAACTAATCAGCTGAGCGCCGGACCATATACTAGATTCCCATGAAGTTTGGAGACGATCCGATCAAAGTTACTCAAAAAATAAGGGTTTCATCGACCTCCATGATTGACCACAAAGTGACCTTGACCTTTGACCTTGACCTTCAAAATTTTGTGTGCTGAAGGGTATCTCTATAGGACTCTGATATGCGAAGTTACAGGAGTTTCCAATAATAACTGTGGTCTACAGAGTGATCTAAACGTGGAAAAAAAATGATTAACCACAAACAAAAAAACAAAAAAACAAAAAAACAAACATACAAACTGACTAATACATCTTGCAAAAACTTCGTTTTGGCAAGATAATAAAACATCACCCACAGGGTGAACCGTATCTTGCCAGGGTTTCGTTGACCTCCATGATTGACCGCAAAGTGACCTTGACCTTTGACCTTGACCTTAATAATTTCGTGTGGTGAATAGTATGTCTTCATGACCAACGCACATGAAATATTGAAAGATTTTGATGAGAACTGAGGAAATAATTTTTTCATGAAAATTCCGTTTTTTCGTCATGACGTCATCAAATGACGTCATAGCGTCAAACTGTTTACAGATCTGGGAAGCACTCATCAAGGGCATTCATATGAGGTATTACTCGATATGGTACCTACGATTTCAAAATTTGACCTTGGGGTCAATAATTTTCGACCTCCAGCGCTAACCATGAAGGTCAAGGCCGATCGCCACCAAAAACTAATCAGCTGAGCGCCGGACCATATACTAGATTCCCATGAAGTTTGGAGACGATCCGATCAAAGTTACTCAAAAAATAAGGATTTCAACATTTGACCTTGGGGTCAATAATTTTCGACCTCCAGCGCTAACCATGAAGGTCAAGGCCGATCGCCACCAAAAACTAATCAGCTGAGCGCCGGACCATATACTAGATTCCCATGAAGTTTGGAGACGATCCGATCAAAGTTACTCAAAAAATAAGGGTTTCGTCGACCTCCATGATTGACCACAAAGTGACCTTGACCTTTGACCTTGACCTTCAAAATTTTGTGTGCTGAAGGGTATCTCTATAGGACTCTGATATGCGAAGTTACATGCGAAGATATGCGAAGATATGGTACCTACGATTTCAACATTTGACCTTGGGGTCAATAATTTTCGACCTCCAGCGCTAACCATGAAGGTCAAGGCCGATCGCCACCAAAAACTAATCAGCTGAGCGCCGGACCATATACTAGATTCCCATGAAGTTTGGAGACGATCCGATCAAAGTTACTCAAAAAATAAGGGTTTCAACATTTGACCTTGGGGTCAATAATTTTCGACCTCCAGCGCTAACCATGAAGGTCAAGGCCGATCGCCACCAAAAACTAATCAGCTGAGCGCCGGACCATATACTAGATTCCCATGAAGTTTGGAGACGATCCGATCAAAGTTACTCAAAAAATAAGGGTTTCGTCGACCTCCATGATTGACCACAAAGTGACCTTGACCTTTGACCTTGACCTTCAAAATTTTGTGTGCTGAAGGGTATCTCTATAGGACTCTGATATGCGAAGTTACAGGAGTTTCCAATAATAACTGTGGTCTACAGAGTGATCTAAACGTGGAAAAAAAATGATTAACCACAAACAAAAAAACAAAAAAACAAAAAAACAAACATACAAACTGACTAATACATCTTGCAAAAACTTCGTTTTGGCAAGATAATAAAACATCACCCACAGGGTGAACCGTATATTGCCAGGGTTTCGTTGACCTCCATGATTGACCGCAAAGTGACCTTGACCTTTGACCTTGACCTTAATAATTTCGTATGGTGAATAGTATGTCTTCATGACCAACGCACATGAAATATTGAAAGATTTTGATGAGAACTGAGGAAATAATTTTTTCATGAAAATTCCGTTTTTTCGTCATGACGTCATCAAATGACGTCATAGCTTCAAACTGTTTACAGATCTGGGAAGCACTCATCAAGGGCATTCATATGAGGTATTACTCGATATGGTACCTACGATTTCAAAATTTGACCTTGGGGTCAATAATTTTCGACCTCCAGCGCTAACCATGAAGGTCAAGGCCGATCGCCACCAAAAACTAATCAGCTGAGCGCCGGACCATATACTAGATTCCCATGAAGTTTGGAGACGATCCGATCAAAGTTACTCAAAAAATAAGGATTTCAACATTTGACCTTGGGGTCAATAATTTTCGACCTCCAGCGCTAACCATGAAGGTCAAGGCCGATCGCCACCAAAAACTAATCAGCTGAGCGCCGGACCATATACTAGATTCCCATGAAGTTTGGAGACGATCCGATCAAAGTTACTCAAAAAATAAGGGTTTCGTTGACCTCCATGATTGACCACAAAGTGACCTTGACCTTTGACCTTGACCTTCAAAATTTTGTGTGCTGAAGGGTATCTCTATAGGACTCTGATATGCGAAGTTACATGCGAAGATATGCGAAGATATGGTACCTACGATTTCAACATTTGACCTTGGGGTCAATAATTTTCGACCTCCAGCGCTAACCATGAAGGTCAAGGCCGATCGCCACCAAAAACTAATCAGCTGAGCGCCGGACCATATACTAGATTCCCATGAAGTTTGGAGACGATCCGATCAAAGTTACTCAAAAAATAAGGGTTTCAACATTTGACCTTGGGGTCAATAATTTTCGACCTCCAGCGCTAACCATGAAGGTCAAGGCCGATCGCCACCAAAAACTAATCAGCTGAGCGCCGGACCATATACTAGATTCCCATGAAGTTTGGAGACGATCCGATCAAAGTTACTCAAAAAATAAGGGTTTCATCGACCTCCATGATTGACCACAAAGTGACCTTGACCTTTGACCTTGACCTTCAAAATTTTGTGTGCTGAAGGGTATCTCTATAGGACTCTGATATGCGAAGTTACAGGAGTTTCCAATAATAACTGTGGTCTACAGAGTGATCTAAACGTGGAAAAAAAATGATTAACCACAAACAAAAAAACAAAAAAACAAAAAAACAAACATACAAACTGACTAATACATCTTGCAAAAACTTCGTTTTGGCAAGATAACAAACAAACATACAAGCTGACTGATACATCTTGCAAAAACTTCGTTTTGGCAAGATAAAAACAAACAAACAAACAAACAAACATACAAGCTGACTGATACATCTTGCAAAAACTTCGTTTTGGCAAGATAAAAAGTGGTTAGTTATGGACTGTTGTTTTGTGATAAGAAGGTGATTGGGGGCTGGTGAAGATTGGATCACGGCTCTGCAGACCAAGTGAACAGAACTCCACCAGGTATATGGGAATCACATCAATTAAATTATTGCTCAAAGGGAGGTGATAGAGCAAAATGAAGAAGATTGTCATGTGGACCGCAAGGCTAACCTCCGCTCTTGCAGGGAAATGGCTTTGGGAGGCTAGTTGTTGTTTTTGGTAGACTCTAGGTTCTAAAACCTAAGGCAAAATGCATAGGAGGGTAAAATTGGTGATTGCGGATGGAGATTAGTTAGAGAACTTGGAGACGATTTCGTTATTTTTCAGATAATTTTTCCAGTGGGTTTATACTGGTGTGAAATTCGCGTATCTAGGAAGGAAGGGAAAAAAATGTCCAGGTATTGATAGGATAACAGTGAAATTTTGAAGTGAAGTGAAGGATAACAGTGAAGTGTTAGTGTGTTCGTTGCGATTTTTGGGAATGTCAGGGTATTGTCGTACATGGATAATTGACTATGCGTTACTAGCAAAACCTCTATATGAGGCGACGAAAAACGACCAGCCACAGATGGTGAACTGGACGGACAATCGAATACGCTGCTATGAAGGACTCAAACGAGCCCTGGTAACGGCCCCAACTTTGGGCCTTCCCGATTATAAAAAGGCCTTCACACTTTTCACCCATGCAGTAGAGGGATTCGCGCAATCCGTATTAACTCAGACTCATGGAGATAGGGAACGTCCAGTAGCCTATTTCAGCAAAAAGCTTGATGCGGTAGAACAAGGCTTTCCGCTGTGTTTACAAGCCGTGGCGGCTGCCCGATACGCAGTTGAGCGGACGGCCGACATAGTAATGGGACATGCTGTCCTTTTACAGGTACCGCATTGCGTCCATACACTACTACAACAGCGAAACACACAGCATCTCACAGCCACTCGACTGATGCAAACAGGGCGCTAAAGCGACTGCCCAGACAGACGTTCCGACATCCGCACCTACAGAGTTCGATGTAATACAATTACAAGCCGCGGCCTCAAACGTAGAACATCAAGATTGGATTAAATTGGGAGCTCAGCGCCCCGCAGAAGGACAAATGTGGACGATTAATGACAAACCCGTGGCACCGCGAGCTTTATTGCCATGGTTGGCACGCATGGCGCATCAAAATGGCCATGTGTGCCATAGGGGGGTGATGAGGCAGGTCACTTCCACCTGGGCAGCACCAGGCCTTTCGACTGTGGTTACCATGGTCTGTCGCTCGTGCGCTATATGTCAACGGCATCGGCGCCAGTGGATATGGCAGCCCTTGAATTACCTATCATGGATGACATGCTTCTAAAGTTTTGCATAGGTTTGTCCCATGTGGCGTGCAGCATACATGAACGCGTTCGGGAGGCCCTACCGGAGCCAGCAAGCAAGCCTATCCACACCTTCGAGGCAGGAGATTACGTGCTGGTGAAGCATTTCACCCGTAAGACTGCGCTCGAACCAAGGTGGACGGGGCCATACCAAGTTCTTCTGATCACACCAACAGCGGTGTTTTGTGAGGGCAAGTCGTCCTGGGTACATGCCACACATTGTAAGTTGGCCATACCCACAAACACAGACACCTCAAACGCACCACCACAGATCGAGGATGCTGCACCACCGCCTGTTAGGGGTGGCAATCACACTTAGTTTAATATACTGCTTTGCCAGCACTGGGGACACGAGGGCATGGGCGAACACGGAGACATATGCATATGGCGACCAAACCGTTAAGGTCTACCGGCAGAGAGTTATCTGGGGTCAGAGGATAAATATACCCTGCTGCCATGTAAAGGAAGACGTATGGACACGGATAATGTGGAGGGCGTTGTACACAGACTCACATGGAAGGAAGACAGGTTTTGCTGCCCTCAGTCGTCTGAAGCAAGCGCCACGACAAGGCAGCGCACCAATAGTAAACATGGCCAGGCCAGGTTACAAATGGGGAAAGGACTCGAACAATTTAACCACGCATGTATTACTGAACAGCGGCACTACTCTGATACTACAATGTGAATTCATGACGTCACAGACCCCCTACGATTATAGGCCACCATGCATCTCACACATATTAATTCCGCACCCACGGATCGAAAGCAAGAAAAAGCCAAAGGAAAATACGTATTGGACAGTGACCCCTGCAATGGCGAAGGTACAGAACCGATCACGTTGTTGGATGTGCATGCATTTTCCTCACACCAGTACGACAGGGATAGAAATGGTAGTGCTGCCCCTGTCCCTACGAGATATGTGCTCAGGACCCTTGCGTACCCCATGTCTGACCACAACCTTGGAACTGATAGGCCCAAAATCCCCAGCAGTGTGTTCCCGGGAGTTTCGATATACCCCACCCATTAAGCAGGCTTTGTTAGACAAACCACCTGATCCAGTCTGGGTGACAGAGCAAAAGGAACGGGTGTGTCTTATAGGAAAGGGACACATTCAGATGGGAACCTCGGAATGTACCCATACCCTGCCATCCGACACCAGAGGGAGAGAAAAGGGAGGCCCCCTTGTAATAACCATAGATGACCAAGCCCAGCATAACGTAACCAAGCTAACCATATCTTGGGGAACACCAAGCGCCACCCGCGTTGAGATCAGTAAATGCATGGCCTCGGCCCTTATCCCACCCCATGGAGTAATGTTTATTTGCGGAAATAAAGCATATCCATACTTACCCGACCAGTGGGGAGGGACTTGTTATCTGGGATCCATTTTTCCCAAGGTAAATTTGGTAAATCATGTATTATTAGATGTAGGGAAGATGATTAAAAGGAAGGTATTTTCGGAAATTGGTGAAAGTAAATATGGCATTTGAATTTCCAGACACGACACAGGAAATGCGGCTATGAATAAGCCAACCATCTGAGAGATAAGGTAACTAAATGCCAATTGGTGGGACGGGGGGGCTAGGAATTTGATCATGGTGTGTGTAAGAAAGTATTTTTCAGGATGGACGATGAAGAAACCGCCGTCGGAAGACCATGATCTTGACCACAGAGGCCGTCGACCTGAATGGGCCCTTCAACAAGGCAGTTGTGACCAGCGCTCCAGAAAATTGTATTGAATTTTGTGATGACTGTGATACTTGTGTTGATCCCATGTGGGAACTGGCTGCTGCCTGTATTGATTTTTGTGATGACTGTGATACTTGTGTGGAAAACCCCTTGCGTGTACTGGCTAACGCCTCTTATGTATTATGAATGATTGGCGAATAGATAGTCTCGCATTAGTAATGGAACGAATTGGAAACGAAACCCGAATCGCAGAACTACAATTGGAAAACGAATTAGTGCATATGCGAACGATGGTGATGCAGAATCAAGTGGCTTTGGATATGTTATTGGCAGAAAAGGAAGGAGTATGTGGGGAAAACGATGAACCTATTGATGCTTGGGATTCTGATAATGATGATTTTAGTTGGGATGATTATACCTGTGATTTAGAAAGTGTAGGTTCTTTTAAAGGTTATTGCTATTATGCCAGCAGTAAGGAGCGGATGGCAAACATGTATCCGGAAGAACCACCCTCACCACCACTTACACCACCCAGCAATCACATGTACAAAGCTTGATGGCATTGGACGTCGATTGTTTGCCCTAATTCGCGAGGACCACGCCTGCATAAAGAGGGCCCCTAAATCTGGCTGGCAACCGGGTCGCACCTATGCCGCTGCGAGGGTGGATTCGGAATCCGGCCGGGCGGCAGCAATCTCTTAAACCAGGCGCCGTCGTCGCGAATGATGGCTAACAATTCATACGTTGAATGTTAGATGGCCAGTTAGGGCCGATATCTTTCTTGAGCATGCGTGATGCTGTATCGCGCCTGGCATGTGACTAATTGGGATGCTGACCACTGGGGTATACGGTGTCTTTCCAAGGAGTTGTCTTGTAAAGACAAAGGAAGGAACTGTTAGCCATTAGGGTTTAAACCCCATGACTCAATTGAGTATAACATCTGAAATTATATATCGTGCTTCTGAAAAACTGATTTGAACTCAGCTGCAGGCAGAGGAGAGTGGACAAAATGTGGTTTCGAGGCTCGACGTGCAGGGTGGATCCTTAGCCCAGTAAGCAAGTCCTTGAATGTATGTGCCAAACAGTAGATAATATGCTCGCGACCCACGTACAGGGAAAACATGTCGCCAAACGCCTCCTTCACGAAGGGAATAATTAATTATATATCTTTGTAGTTTCTAGTATGTCTCCTAAAATCAAGGATGTAACCAACCTCGGGAGAAATATAGACATTACATATCCTTGATTTTTATTGTATTCAGCACGTGTATCCAATCATTCATCTACCATTTAGCCTAGTGTATGAGAATATTTTCTTCGACCTGTGCTCGGGTCTGATATGTTTAGATAAAGAGCCAAAAAAGCTCAGCCCATCCAATGCTTACATCTGTTTGTCTAAGTTTGGCCTTCTGTAGGAAGGGACAATGGGAGGTGTTGTCGTTATGGCCCAGGTTTTGCTATGTCTTTAGCGCAGATTCTTGTCTGATATTTTGCTATAAATGAAATGCCTTTTTGCTCATTTTTCAGCGAGTGTCTTGAGAAATTGCCCACTGCGTGTTAGGCGGCGCATTCTTGAGCCTCGCTCCACACTGTGTGTTTGTAATCGATTTTATTAAACATTGTCGCTCTGATTCTTCTTCTTCTTCCTTCCCATGAGGTCTTCGACCGACATATGTATGTATGTATATATATATATATATATATATATATATATATATAGATATATATATATATATATATATATACATATATATATATATATATATATATATATATATATATATATATATATATATATATATATATATGACAGGTTAGGGTTAGGGTTAGGGTTAGGGTCCCCCTAACCCTAACGTCAACCCTAACCCTAATATATATATATATATATATATATATATATATATATATATATATATATATATATATATATATATATTATAATAGCCGTAGATGATTCTGTCTGTCTGTCTATCTGTTGGGTGTCTGTCCGGGGTATGGCTTACTCGGTTTGCAGAGTAGCTCCACCCATAGCTCCACCCATTCTGGGAGAGGCTTCATGTAATTATAAACAAATATCCACCATTTTATTAACTTGCATAGCTTTGAGGCCTGTTTTGTAGGCCCGTGGTGTGTTGCTCTCTCTCCCAGTTTTATTTCAAATCAAATTCGATATATCATTTCATTTTTCACAGTCGCTAACATAGTTTTAGACTCGGTTGAAAAAAAACGGGAAGAAAATCCGGTGAAAGTTGCCCTTTATAGAACGAAATGAATTCTAAAACGCCTGTAACTTCAAGGCCATTGAGTCTCTCTCACGCCTTTATCTCCAATCTAAGTCACCATATGATTTCATTTTTATCGATGGTTTTGGACTCGGTGTCAGCAATAATTGAGAACATTCCACACACGCGGGAAAATGCAGAGATATATTTTTAAAAATCGCGTCATGGTGTATGATACACCACCCAACATGACACCGCCGGCAACGTGTCGATATATATATTAAAAATTCGCTTTTGCTTTTCCGTTAAGATATATTACTTTTTCGTTTGATGACAGTCGTCACAAAAACATCAACAATGATGCCGACATATATTTCTTCGTTTTAATTTCATTCAACATTATTAGCCAGAAGTAAAATATGTTTCAGGAAATTACCGAGAGATATTTCTTCGTTTTTTTAAATTAGTTATGTGCGCATACACTTTAAATAGGTTTATTTGAAATCTTTAATTTTCCACAATATAATTTACTTGCCATTTATCATTTGATGATTACGAGACAAATTCCTCTTGAGGATCGTGACAATTCATGCGCTGCATGGAAACTTCTATTTCCAAAATGAATGAGACGCTCGATGAAGAACGCAGACTTGAACAGGATGTAGCAAGAAAACGAATGAGACGGGCGAACGAGTCCATCGACGATGTGTGTGTGTGACATTTCGACATATTGAGTTAGATGCTGCACATTCATTTTTACAAAATGGTGACTGGCAAGTCATCAGATCCAGAAATGGTGTAATGAACACAATTTATTTACGCGCAAGCACGAAAGCAAGACGGGCCGATTTCCGATTCCGACGGGCCAACGGGCGAGACGGGCCGATTTGGAGCAAGAAAAAGAATGAGACGGGAGAAAAACGAGAGAAACGAGACAGGGAAAGCCGATTGGAGAGGCGAGTGAGGAGCGATTGGAGAGGAGAGTGAGGCGCGATTGGAGGGGTGTGTGAGGCGCGATTGGAGAGGAGTGTGAGGCACGATTGGAGAGGAGTGTGAGGTGCGATTGGAGAGGAGTGTGAGGCACGATTGGAGAGGAGTGTGAGGCGCAATTGGAGAGGAGTGTGAGGCGCAATTGGAGAGGAGTGTGAGGCGCGATTGGAGAGGAGTGATTGGAGGGGAGTGTGAGGCGCGATTGGAGAGGAGTGTGAGGCGCGATTGGAGAGGAGTGTGAGGCGTGATTGGAGAGGAGTGTGAGGCGCGATTGGAGAGAAGTGTGAGGTGCGATTGGAGAGGCATGTGAGGGATTGGAGAGGAGAGGAGTGTGAGGGATTGGAGAGGTGAGGGATTGGAAAGGAGAGGAATGTGAGGGATTGGAGAGGAGAGGAGTGCTAGGTGGAGAGAGGAGAGTGTCAGGTGGAGACAGGAGAGTATCAGGTGGAGAGGAGTGAGGGGTCACATATTATGTGAAATAAATAAATTGTGTTCATCACACCATTTCTGGATCTGATGACTTGCCAGTAACCATTTTGTAAAAATGAATGTGCAGCATCTAACTCAATATGTCGAAATGTCACACACATCCATGCCCGTGGGATTCCCACGGGTGACCCCGTTAGTGTATATATATAATGTATATATATACAGTCACGTGAAAAAGTAAGCACACCCCATGTAAAGTTTTGACTTTTTCAACATATTTCAACATACAGCTATTTGATCCTCATTTCAACAATATTGATAGATAAAGGTGATATAATATAACAAATATCATGAAACATTTACATTTTGTTGTCCATTGTATAATGTAAATAAACATAAATGCAAATTTTGCATGTGAAAAAGTAAGTACACCCCTACATTTATCACGACTTCAAATACCTAAAATTAGAATCAGGTGCACCAGCTCAGGTGCAAATGATAGAACATCGTTCGAGAGGATCTTGGAGGAACCTGTCTTATTTAAACCTCAGACATTTAGTTTGGTTTGCTCTTTGTTATTGAAGTGTGCGGCGTCACCATGCCTAGATCAAAAGAGCTCTCTGAGGCCTTCAGAAAGAAGGTTATAAATGCCTACGAGTCTGGGAAGGGATTTAAAAAGATCTCCAAACAATGTGAAATCAATCATTCGACTGTCCGGAAAATCATCTACAAGTGGAGAAGATTCCAAACAACTGCCAACTTGCTCAGGCCAGGCCACCCCAGCAAGTTCAGCCAGAGAGCAGACCGCAAGACGCTGAAAGAAGTCTCTAAGAACCCCAGAATGTCATCACAGGACCTACAGGTAGCTCTTGCCACTGTTGATGTCAAAGTGCACGAGTCTACCATTAGAAAGAGGCTGCACAAATTTGATCTACATAGGAGGTGTGCCAGGCGGAAACCTTTGCTGTCCAGAAAGAACATCAGGGCAAGACTAAAGTTTGCCAATGTACACCTCGGCAAAGACCAGCACTTCTGGAACAATGTGCTCTGGACAGATGAGTCAAAGGTAGAGCTATTTGGCCACAGTACCAGAAGACATGTTTGGCAAAAACCAAAGACAGCATTTGACCACAAGAACCTTATACCAACTGTAAAGCATGGTGGTGGAAATATTATGGTTCGGGGCGGCTTTGCTGCATCGGGGCCAGGGCAGCTCACCATCATAGAATCCATGATGAATTCTTCATTGTACCAGAGGGTGCTTGAGAATAATGTGAGGCCATCTGTCGGAAAGTTGAAGCTCAACCGAAGGTGGACCTTGCAACATGACAATGACCCTAAAAATATCAGTAAATCCACCAAGGAATGGCTGAAAAGAAAGAAATGGAGGGTTCTGGAATGGCTAAGTCAAAGCCCGGATCTAAATCCCATCCAGATGTTGTGGGGGGATTTGAAACGAGCTGTGCATGCAAGAAACCCCTCAAACATCGCACAGCTGAAAGAATTCTGCATGGAGGAGTGGGAAAAAATTTCTCCCAGTCGATGTCAGAGACTGGTAGACAGTTATAAGAAACGCCTACTTGAGGTTGTTTCTGCCAAAGGGGGCAATACCACCTATTAGAGCCAAGGGTGTACTTACTTTTTCCACGTGCGAAATTTGCATTTATGTTTATTTAAATGATACAATAGACTCCAAAATGTAAATGTTTCATGATATTTGTTATATTATATCACCTTTATCTTTCAATATTGTTGAAATGAAGATCAAATAGCTGTATGTTGAAATATGTTGAAAAAGTCAAAACTTTACATGGGGTGTACTTACTTTTTCACGTGACTGTATATGTATATGTATATATATATATATATATATATATATATATATATATATATATATATATATATATATATATTGTTGCGAATATGGAATTTGACCTCCATATCCGCTTGTAAATATTCCCCTATCTTCTCCGATACTCCCCAACTCTCCCCTTACCCCATTCCCTAGTCCCATTGTCTGTAAACAACACCCATTAGAGCCGATCTTCCCCTTCATTCCCCCATTAAATGTCGTGCCCAGGTCCCCCGCACCACACGTAGACCATTATAGGACATCTTGCTAGTTATTCTTAATCTATGTCAGTTAAGGACTTGTTTCCATTAATTATGACTCTTCGTTGCACCAGAATGTGATGATATGGCACCAGTAGGAGTTTAGGACCTTCCCATACCTCCCCGCATCTCTTCCCATCATCTCAAGCTCCAACAACAACCACAACAACAGCGGCTTTGCGTCCTCACTCCGGCTCGGTTGGCCGCCATTGAACATGTGCTCGACGGGGTTACCCAGAAGGGGGCTCCCTGTCGGCCCCTCGTCAAGGGCGGAGCCGGTAACCCCCGCACCCAATGAGAAGCCATGGGCCGATGCCATATGGGGCGGAGCTAACGAGCGAGGGCGTGACTCCCCGCCGGATATACGCGGCCCCGCGCCGGACGTGACGTCAGATGCGCCCCGAGCTTGGAAGGACAAGACGCCACCCTCCCGAGCGCTGAGCGACCTCCCCGGCATCTCCACCAAAGTCGCGACCCACGAGCGCTGAGCGACCTCCCCGCATCTGCTGGACACCACCGTACGTGATTCTGTCCCGGAGCCAGGTGCACCTGAGCCATCGACTGCCGCTTTCCTTGCCATCAAATCCCGTGTGAGTCAGCGTTGTCCCGTTTATCTGTGGTCTGTCTAGGGTTAATATAAGGTTGTGTCTAAGTGCCCACCTTCCTATGTTTCCCTCTTGTCCCTGTAATCTAACCTTTTCCGCCTTAATATAACCTCCTCCGGAGGTCTTGAGAACTGAACCCCTGGTGTCGTATTGTGTCATTATAACCCAGCCGGGTGTCTTCTCTTTCCTATTGAGCCAGCATAGCGCGGCTTCGTCGACGTTCGAGTACAATCGGGTAACTTGTACGGATACGGCGGCCATCCCGCTCGGCCCACCATACCATCAAAGTCGTATCTGTAACAATTGGTGTCGGGAGTGAGATTCGAGGCCCGACCAAATTTTGAAGGAAAAAAAAAACGAATAGAGGAAAAAAAAAAATTTGGTCAAAATTTGGAGCGGCCGAAATTTGTTTTGTTTTACGAAACTCGAATTTTGCAAGTCGCGCTATGGCGGATCAAGACGGCTGGGGTCCGGTAGGGGAGAGTGAGGTAGGGTCGATCCAGGACCAAAATGAGGGACGTGAGGAGAGCGAAACAGCGAGGGTAGCAGGCGCGCAAAATGGCGCCTCGCTGGTCACCGCGCCGGCGACCGTGACAGCGCCCCTGGTGGATCCGAACCTTTTCCTCCTGCAAATGGGGGCCCTTATGGACAGGCTAGAAGCCAAAATGGGACAAATGGGGAACCGGATGGATGCTCAGGGTGAGCGATTGGAGGGCCAAATGGGGGTAATAAGGGACGAAGCGAGGGCTCAGAGTGAGCAAATGGGGGTAATGAGGGACGAAGCGAGGGGTACCAGTGAGGGGTTAGACAATAATTTTGAGGGATTAGACATGAAATTTGGGAAATTAGACGATAGATTAGGGGAAATACAGGAGGGGTTAACGGGGGTAGAAAACAGAATGGCCGCTCAAGAGAATCAAATGGAAGGGATGCAAAAAGGGTTAGAGGGGTTAGAAAACACCATGGAAGGCAAATTGAGGGACATGAGGGACCAAGCGGAAAGGGAAGTTAACCAAATGGGGCAGCAGATAGAGGGGGTCAGAATGGGGGTAGAAACCAAACTGGATGCTCACAGGGAGGAAATGGAGCAGATGAGGGTGGCATCTGGGCAGGAGATGCAAGTGATGGGAGAGCAGATCAGAAGAGGAGTGAGTGAGGAGGTCGGAGGAGTGCGCGAGGAGGTGAGGCACTGTAGGGAGCACATGGAGAAGGAGGTGAGAAAGGGGACTGTAAAGTTACAAGGGGGCATAGAGGACCTGACGCAGGAGGTGGAGCAGCTGACGGTGGGACAAACGGAGTTAGTGGAGCAGGTTCAAAGGAACACTGCGGTATTAGGAGGTTTAAAAGCGACACAAAACGACATAAAAAACGACTTAATAGCGACAAAGAGGGAATGTCAGATGGTACGTGAGGGACTGACAACGAGGTTGGACGAGGTGATAGAGGTAATGGAGACGAAGGACCGGCAGGTGAGGACGCACATGGAAACGATCAAGGTAGCCTTGGAGGACGAGCTTGAGGAGACGTACCGGGGAATAAAAGAGGTGAAGCACAAATTAGAAGAAGTGGAAGAAGGGGTGAGCGAAATTAAGAAGCGACGGAGAGAGGATAAGAAAGAGATAAAGGAGGAAGTAAAAGAATTGGTCCAAAGTCTGTGTTCGGATCGTGATGATGTGCTCATTAACCGGATGAGGGATTCGCAGGTGATGGAGGAGAAGCGAAGAGAAAGAGGACCCGGTGTAAGTGGTGACCAATATGGTCGTGCGTATGATGCGCCAGGGGATTTAAGGAGCTTGGGGGTCGAGGTGGACCCGGGTGTTCGTGAAAGGCCGTTGGTGAAGTGTGCGACAGGTCTGGTGTGCGAAAGAGGAGGTGTGCGAGAAAGTCCGACTCTGGGGTGTGTGAGGAAAAAGTGCGTGCCAAGGAGTGAGTGTGCTGGCGAGAGTGAGTCGGTCGTAGCGCGTGTGCGAGGGAGCACATGGAAGCGCGGTGTGGTAAGTGTTACAGAGGGTGTGACGGGAGAGTGTGCGCAGGAGTGTGCGCGAGAAAGGTGTGTGACGGACAGGTGCATGAGGAAGGAGTGCGCTGTCAGAAGTAAGGAAGAGTGTCCACCTGTGGTGAGTGTTACAGAGGGTGTAACGGGAGAGGGTGCGCGAGAAAGGGGTGTGACCGACAGGTGCATGAGGAAAGAGTGCGCTGTCAGAAGTAAGGAAGAGTGTCCACCTGTGGTGAGTGTTACAGAGGGTGTAACGGGAGAGTGTGCGCGAGAAAGGGGTGTGACCGACAGGTGCATGAGGAAAGAGTGCGCTGTCAGAAGTAAGGAAGAGTGTCCACCTGTGGTGAGTGTTACAGAGGGTGTAACGGGAGAGTGTGCGCGAGAAAGGTGTGTGACGGACAGGTGCATGGGGAAAGAGTGTGCTGTCAAGAGTAAGGGTGAGTGCGTTGTCACGAGTGGAGGTGAAAGTAGTGAGAGTGACATGGAGCGTGAGTTAGTTGTGACAGGTGAGCGAGGATGTACACCTGGGATGGAAGGATGCACACCTGGAATGGTAGAGCGTGAGTGGGAATGCACGCTGGAGTTGGTGGTGAGGCACGTGGTTGGGTGTGCGAATGAGAGCACACCTGTGATTGTCACAGAGGAGGTGACCGAGGAGGGGGCGCGAAGAGGTGTATTGGTGAGGTGTGCGAGCAACGAATGTGTGCCAAAGTGTTCGGTGGTCAGGTGTGTGTCCAAGGCTGTGAGTGGAATGGGTGTACCTGGGTGTGTAAGGAAGGGTACGAGGAGCATGGGCACAGCTGGATGTGTGAGCAAGGAACGGGCTGCGGGGTGTAAGCGTCCAGGTGAAGCATCGACGTTAGACGGGATAGAGTTTAGAACGACTTATAGCCGAATCGGGCCCTCGGTGCGTGCTGGGCCTCGCTTTGAACGGCCGCGTCCGTGCTCCACTAGGCGGAGCGGGCGGCTGGATAGGAAGGGTCGTCATGGCGACCACTTTTTGGTGAGACGTGCCGGCAGGTCGAGATCGGGACATTGGATGGCTCCACGCCGAGGTGATGCGTGGGATCTCGGCCCGGGTAAGCCCCCGTCCCTGCACCGAGTGCCGGACGCATCCAGCCGCTGGCACAAAACAACCAGCATCCATTGCTTGGCTTTACGAAGCCGGGCTTTGGACAGGGATTGGCGCACCGAGAGGTATTAGTGAGTCGACTGGGTGATGAGGTTAGTGTTTTGGACCCAAAATTAGAGAAAAACAAAATTTGATGATTGGCAAGGGATTGGCAGTAGTGATTGGCAGATGATGGGCAGATGATGGGTAGTGATTGGCAAATTCTTGAATTGTTGGATTTGGACGAGCGAAATTGGTAGTGAGAGACCCCCGATGTGGTGGGATGGCAAATCCACCATCCTTCCCATGTGGGGCAAAGGAGCAATAGCTTATGGGGGTGTATGGCAGTGAAAACTAGCCCGGGTGGGTTAGGATATGGTGTGTAGGGATCTAGCGAGGATTGACATTAGGTGACGATAAGGTTAGGTAGTGACTGATACCTGTAGTGGGGACGCAGGTAGATTAGTGTGGATGATAATGACGTGGGAGCGCAATAGTTTAAAGGGACGACTGGGAAGCGCAAGTTTCAGAAGGGAGTAGTTAGCTGAGATGATGCCGTGTGAGTGAGAATTGAACAGGTGTGATTGCACAGGTGTGCAACTGGACAGGTGTGATTGCACAGGTGTGCAACTGGACAGGTGTGTGGAGCAGTGTATGAGTAGTGAGTGAGTGGATCAGCGCGAATGCGCTTGGGGAGAGAAGGGTGCAGGTGGCACCAGGTGTGAGAGCACAGGTGTGCAAGTACAGGTGTGTGGAGAAAAGTTGGAGTAAGTGGTACGGAGTGGTGTGCATGGTGCGAAGGTGTGGATGGGGGAGGAGTGGACCCCTTTCACGAGTACCCGGGGCGGGTAGTGTAAGTGTTAGGTAGAGGGTGCAGGTAAATTGTGGTTGAATATTGGCATTTGTGGTGCGGTTGCAGAATGGTGTTGTGAATGGGTGCATTAGTGTTGTGGAAATGGCTGGGCGTGTAGCCTGTTAGTGTGTGTAGTTGGTTGGGCACTCCACCACTGTGAGGATGTCGGCCAGGTGAGGCCGCAGGTGGGCTCTGGGAGCCGGTAGAGTTGTGGATGGGGCCCGAGGATCCGGAGGATGGACCCGGGTAGCCCAGTGCCAGAGAGGGCACCGAGTGGGGAGAGTGCCAGAGGGCCTTCCCCAGGTAGTTAGGTTAGGGCAAGGAGCAGGTAAGCTCGGAGGCAACTGCAGTGGTGGAGGTGTGCAGGTGGGTAGACCCACTGGGAGAGGTACACGCCGCAGCCCAGAAATTGTGCGAGGGCACCGGGAGATGAATCGGGGGAGTGAGACCCCAAATTGAAGAGCACCACAGTTTGGCCAATGGGAATTGGTTTTTAGAACCCATAGTGTAAGAGGGCCAATGGTTTGGCCGGAGAGAGACCCCGGGTAGTGTAAAGTTGTTAAAGTCATTTAGGAGATAGTTAGGATTGATGAACCTGTCGCACCATACGCAGCCACTTGCCTGTGGTGATGATGATGACTCCACACCTGTGTTTTCTTTGTTTGTTGCAGGAAATGAGATTGCTGTGTGGATTTGTGAGACGCATCACGACGTGGATGAGACATTGGGGTGATTCCATCTCTCCCTCCCTAGGAGGGACTGATGATGAATTGGTAATGGCAAATTATGATGTTGAGTTGGAGATGGCAAATTTTGATGAGAGTTGAAAATGGCAAATTTGATTGGTTAGGAGGGAGAGAAGACGAATTTGGTATATGGGAGGAACGGGGAAGACAGTAGGGATGTTTGTGGATTTGTAAAGTAGATGTTTATGGGTAGTGTTGTGTTTTGTTGATACAGTAAGGGGTAAGGGAGGGGCCATGTAGGTTACCTGGTGGGGGGGGCGTACGGTAGGAACGTACCTGTCTCACCTGGTTCCCATGTGCCCCCAGTGTGCATCACCTTGCATTGCGTGCACTTTTGCGCCCTTACCACCTTGCTCACTTGTCTTGTTTTTGTCTCCCACCTCCGAGGATCTGGCTTTGGGGTAGAGAGAGAGGAGAGAGAGGTGCTGGCGACGCAGTTGTGGGCCTGCACTTTCGCTGTTCGCTGCCTGGATCGGTACACCATATGGACCGCAATGTTTGTGGCCACCCACAATGGACCGCAGTTCGTTTGCGGCCAAGCACCACCCGGGGATGGACCTATGGGTCAACGTGGCACCTATGCCATACAGGTGAACCACTTTTAAGTAACACCAAGTGCACCACAAGAAGAGCAAGAGACACCTGCAGGGTTAGGGGTTGTCGAATTTATTTTTATTCCAATGAACAATGGTGACTGCACCGATTGGTGGTGGGGTGGTGCTTTTGATGCGCGGGAAGGGTGCTCTGCACGTTATTAAAGGCCGTCGGCCACAGAGCACTCGTGGGTTGGTGTATCGATGTTGGCAAGCGCGCTCTCTCTATGCATAACATCTGCATGTGTTCCTCCAAAGACAGGTCCTGGATCGTAGTGTAAATATCAGCGTAGTCTTGTAAATAATGCTCCCTACCGGCTGTATGTTTAGTTTGAGAATTCTTTCCGGATTCGGTTATCCTGTGGGTGTGTTTCTGTGAGGAGAAGGGTGCAACGTCGCAGGGGGACATATTTACTCATTTGTGAATATCTGTAAAACTGTCGCACTCAGGGTAGAGTTAATAGTAGAGGGAACTACATTGCGTGCCACACTAAAGTAGGTAAAAATTTATCGGGTCGGGACGCCCCGAGGGTAGAGAAGGGTGCAATGTTGCGAATATGGAATTTGACCTCCATATCCGCTTGTAAATATTCCCCTATCTTCTCCGATACTCCCCAACTCTCCCCTTACCCCATTCCCTAGTCCCATTGTCTGTAAACAACACCCATTAGAGCCGATCTTCCCCTTCATTCCCCCATTAAATGTCGTGCCCAGGTCCCCCGCACCACACGTAGACCATTATAGGACATCTTGCTAGTTATTCTTAATCTATGTCAGTTAAGGACTTGTTTCCATTAA
This sequence comes from Myxine glutinosa, assembly GCF_964187855.1. Lineage (NCBI taxonomy): Eukaryota > Metazoa > Chordata > Myxini > Myxiniformes > Myxinidae > Myxine > Myxine glutinosa. The sequence continues at coordinate 33,315,951 of NC_136267.1, forward strand.
TTATGACTCTTCGTTGCACCAGAATGTGATGATATGGCACCAGTAGGAGTTTAGGACCTTCCCATACCTCCCCGCATCTCTTCCCATCATCTCAAGCTCCAACAACAACCACAACAACAGCGGCTTTGCGTCCTCACTCCGGCTCGGTTGGCCGCCATTGAACATGTGCTCGACGGGGTTACCCAGAAGGGGGCTCCCTGTCGGCCCCTCGTCAAGGGCGGAGCCGGTAACCCCCGCACCCAATGAGAAGCCATGGGCCGATGCCATATGGGGCGGAGCTAACGAGCGAGGGCGTGACTCCCCGCCGGATATACGCGGCCCCGCGCCGGACGTGACGTCAGATGCGCCCCGAGCTTGGAAGGACAAGACGCCACCCTCCCGAGCGCTGAGCGACCTCCCCGGCATCTCCACCAAAGTCGCGACCCACGAGCGCTGAGCGACCTCCCCGCATCTGCTGGACACCACCGTACGTGATTCTGTCCCGGAGCCAGGTGCACCTGAGCCATCGACTGCCGCTTTCCTTGCCATCAAATCCCGTGTGAGTCAGCGTTGTCCCGTTTATCTGTGGTCTGTCTAGGGTTAATATAAGGTTGTGTCTAAGTGCCCACCTTCCTATGTTTCCCTCTTGTCCCTGTAATCTAACCTTTTCCGCCTTAATATAACCTCCTCCGGAGGTCTTGAGAACTGAACCCCTGGTGTCGTATTGTGTCATTATAACCCAGCCGGGTGTCTTCTCTTTCCTATTGAGCCAGCATAGCGCGGCTTCGTCGACGTTCGAGTACAATCGGGTAACTTGTACGGATACGGCGGCCATCCCGCTCGGCCCACCATACCATCAAAGTCGTATCTGTAACAATATATATATATATATATATATATATGTATAAATATATATATATATATTGTTACGGACCGCGGATAAGATGTTAATTTGCCGAGCGGATGGCGCTGCGGCCCGAACCGTTAACAATGACTAGACCCGATTCTGAAACGTTGGCCAAATCGTGCCGCAGATATTCAATGAGGGAAAAGACAACGACGACACGGATGTGAAGAAGAGGAAGATGAAGGCAAAAAAAAAGGTTTTAAATACGATTATTATTTATTACTATTTACAGGACCAAAGAAACCAAGGAAGAAGGAAGGATAACAAAATAAAGACAGAAAGAGGGACGGACCAGAAAGACACAGTGAAAATTCTCGCTTATCTACACAGGCTTAACTTATACCCTGGACAGAACAAACAAAAGACGGACTCACACGGGGAATTGCAGAGTGGATTGGCTGGAAGGAGGAATGGGAAGGCCCTGGCCACTGCAGGCGTCGAGGTCCCGCTCCAGGAGTCGACTCGCGTTCTTGGCGGGAAAGCCTTGGTGTGCAGCGGCGCGTATTGTTCACCGCGAGTGGATGGGCACTTCGTGCTGGACTCCGGGCTCTTCAGCTCCACTTTAATGCCACTTAACGCCACACTCAACTCGTCCTCCTCCAACGCCACTCTCTTTCTTCATCAACCCTTCCTCCTTCAGCAACAACTGTACTTTCAGCCACCAACCACCAACCCCTCACCACCGACAACCACTACTAACCACTGTCCTGACGCATGCGCACTTTATATCGCCCCCCGGTGATCCAGCCGCCGGCCGCTAGGACACGCCCATCGGTGAGCTCGCCTCGGCCCTGATTGGTTGCGAGGGCTCACCGACCCCGCCCTTATAGGGGCGTTGGCTAGACCACGCCTGTCCCCGGCGCTGGGCCGACTCCTCCCACCTTTGGCTCCGAGACGACCTCGTGGCTCATGGAGACTTGGAGCGAAAACAACAACCCACAGCTGCAGCAGAATTCAGCGAACCGCTCAATGCAGTTGGCAATTGAGGAAAGGGGAATGTGCAGGGAATCTACATTGTCTGAATTCGGTGCAATGGAATATTAATTAATGGAAGACAAATCCTTAGCCTAATACACAGAATAGGGAAATAACTACCAACAAGGAGGAAATCTATGATTGGCTGGTGGATGTTTATGAAATAACTACGGCACGACCTTTGACCTTTATACACAGACTGGAGGCAGGAGGGTCCACAATAAAACAAAAAAAAAACACAATCCTCATATTCACAACAATATATATATATATATATATATATATATATATATATATATATATATATATATATATATATATATATATATATATATATATATATATATATATATATACATACATATATATATATATATATATATATATATATATATATATATATATATATGTATATATATATATATATTGCTACGGTTTTGAGATTTGTACAGCAAACTCAATAAAGGTTAAAGGTTTGCCCCCATATTTAGTCACATGAGCAACATGTAGCCTCATTTGTAGTATAGTTATGTCTTAGTATATGTGAGAGTAGGCCCCTTCCAGTGTTAATCCTGCATTGTGTTAAGACAGGAGGATAGGCCCTACTTCTACAAACCATTCTACGTCCATAGGCTCGATCCATTGCGGCTAAAAAGCGCTGGTTGTGTTGGGCACGAGTTAACATGAGGTGGGCCTCAGACGGTGGAGGAGGGTTGAGGTCGGCGCAGCGGCGAGGCGATGACGGTAAGAATGAGCCTCCAATCAGGGCTCACAGCGTGTGGCTGCAGCACTGCGTCACATGGCGTGGTTGGAACATCGATCGGGCTAAGAGGGTTGGCAATAAAACCGATTGCGCGAAGCCCCCACCCCAGTTATGAGAGAGGTGCGCTGAAAGAAGTTACGAGTTCTCAGTTCTGAGAAGGGAGAGGCGCTTGAAAGGACTGGCAGAGGAGAGAGAGGACGCGCTTGAAGAGGATCACTCGCACTTTATGACTTGGTTACGAGAGATACGTGGGCGCAGCCAGGGCGTTGATAACTTGCGCGGTTCAGCCAAAGCGAGTGAACGCGGCTGAATAACCGCCAGCCACGCTAAGTCCACCCTCTACCGTTCGCCCCGAGATTACCCGTTTGTTCGAGCGACACGATACGAGTTCCTGCCTTCGCCTACCTCCATCTTCACGGGACGTGCCAGGGACCGTGGAGAGCCGGACGGGGCCGAGCCTGGACGACCACTGCGGCGCTGGAGAACATCATCCTGCCCATCTGCAATCCCCGTGTGAGTGTGTCAGATGGGCCCGTTTGTCCTTGGGTATTAAGAATTAAGACTGTCTAAGCTGCCCGGTGTCTCTTCGTCCTGAGCTGTAAATACGTGCAATAATAATTAAATCTATTTGTTCTGCCTTTTCTTCTGAATTCGATCGTCTTTGTGATTTTTCCATTGACTAAGCATGGCACGGGTAAAACCGCTTGAATCGGGTTCCATTATCTATAACGGCGCGGGTCACATGTACGCAAACCGCTCTGCGTATCACCATCACACGTAGTTCATGCGAAGCTTATTTCCTCGCTTCCAGGGCAGCGCTAATACTTAGGTACGAGCGAATTTGGTCCCGAAACCCTATTTGGCGCTGTGGGGAAGGGACGTAATAGGTCTCGGGTCGCGCCAGGTCAGTAAAGACAAGGGGATTAATCCCCCCTTGATAAGGGGAGAAGGCCGGCGACAGATCCGCAACAATATATATATATATATATATATATATATATATATATATATATATATATATATATATATATATATATATATATTATATACAGTCACGTGAAAAAGTAAGTACACCCCATGTAAACTTTTCACTTTTTCAACATATTTTAACATACAGCTATTTGATCTTCATTTCAACAATATTGACAGATAAAGGTGATATCATACAACAAATATCATGAAACATTTACATTTTGTAGTCCATTGTATAATTTAAATAAACATAAATGCAAATTTTGCATGTGGAAAAAGTAAGTGCACCCTTGGCTCTAATAGGTGGTATTGCCCCCTTTGGCAGAAGCAACCTCAAGTAGGCGTTTCTTATAACTGTCTACCAGTCTCTGACATCGACTGGCAGAAATTTTTGCCCTCTCCTCCATGCAGAATTCTTTCAGCTGTGCAATGTTTGAGGGGTTTCTTGCATGCACAGCTCGTTTCAAATCCCCCCCACAACATCTCGATGGGATTTAGATCCGGGCTTTGACTTGGTCATTCCAGAACCCTCCATTTCTTTCTTTTCAGCCATTCCTTGGTGGATTTACTGGTATGTTTAGGGTCATTGTCATGTTGCAAGGTCCACCTTCGGTTGAGCTTCAACTCTCCGACAGATGGCCTCACATTATCCTCAAGTACCCTCTGGTACAATGAAGAATTCATAGTGGATTATATGATGGTGAGCTGCCCAGGCCCTGATGCAGCAAAGCTGCGCCAAACCATAATATTTCCACCACCATGCTTTACAGTTGGTAACAGGTTCTTGTGGTCAAATGCTGTCTTTGGTTTTCGCCAAACATGTCTTCTGGTACTGTGGCCAAATAGCTCTACCTTTGACTCATCTGTCCAGAGCGCATTGTTCCAGAAGTGCTGGTCTTTGCCTAGGTGTTCATTGGCAAACATTAGTCTTGCCCTGATGTTCTTTCTGGACAGCAAAGGTTTCCTCCTGGCACACCTCCCATGTAGATCAAATTTGTGCAGCCTCTTTCTAATGGTAGACTCGTGCACTTTGACATCAACAGTGGCAAGAGCTACGTGTAGGTCCCGTGATGACATTCTGGGGTTCTTAGAGACTTCTTTCAGCAACTTGCAGTCTGCTCTCGGGCTGAAATTGCTGGGTCGGCCTGGCCTGAACAAGTTGGTAGTTGTTTGGAATCTTCTCCACTTGTAGATGATATTCCAGACAGTCGAATGATTGATTTTAAATTGTTTGGAGATCTTTTTAAATCCCTTCCCAGACTCGTAGGCATCTATAACCTTCTTTCTGAAGGCCTCAGAGAGCTCTTTTGATCTAGGCATGGTGACGCCGCACACTTCAACAACAAAGAGCAAACCAAACTAAATGTCTGAGGTTTAAATAAGACAGGTTCCTCCAAGATCCTCTCTCACGATGTTCTAATCATTTGCACCTGAGCTCGTGCACCTGATTCTAATTTTAGGTATTTGAAGTAGTGATAAATGTTGGGGTGTACTTACTTTTTCCACATGCGAAATTTGCATTTATGTTCATTTAAATTATACAATGGACTACAAAATGTAAATGTTTCATGATATTTGTTGTATTATATCACCTTTATCTGTCAATATTGTTGAAATGAAGATCAAATAGCTGGATGTTGAAATATGTTGAAAAAGTCAAAACTTTACATGGGGTGTACTTACTTTTTCACGTGACTGTATATATTGTTGCGGATCTCGGGTTCGTCGATGTACTAAGGGGAGGTTAAGCCCTACTCCCCCTCGAACTTTGAGTCCACGAGGCTGCCACCCACACTACACTCGTGGTGGACGGATTGCTAAGCAATTCCAGCCTCCGAACCCGCAACTACGCATGGAAGGGTTAACGGTCACGACCCGAGTACCTTCGACACACGCAGCTGTGAGAACGGGGACTGAACCTCGCACGAGTCACGCTGGTACTGAACGCCCGAGCGGTTGTGCGTTGCGTAACTCGTGCCGTTAACACTATTGAACCCGATCGAGCGGTTTTAATTCGTGCAATGCTAGGCCAATGTTGAAAGGACGATGACGGCCAGGTTGGAAACCAAACCACAGGATTTATTTACATTCACAGTATTTACAGAAAAGGGACACAGCGAAGAATCTTAGCGGCCTTACCTTCGTGCCCAGACAAGGGCCCTCAGATTCGTTCGGGGAAGGGAAGGAAGTGGAGAATGCGCACATAGCGCGGCCGCTTCGTGCAGTTTGCCTGGACGGGCTCGTTGGACGGAAACCCCCCAGGGATCGCTCCAACCTTGGATACCACAGACGGAGATGATCACGGCAAACGGCAGGGACGTTGGTCAAGGACGTGCACGTAGCAGGAACCTGACAAGAGGAGCAGCGTATCTCAAACCCCAGCAAGAAGAGAGCTGGTAGTCGCTGGAACCCGGCAAGAGAGAGCGAGGCAGAGAGTATATTCAGGAGCCTGGCACGAGTCTGAGAGAGAGGGAGAGCGGGGGTCCGGGCCGGGTTTTATAGCCCCCCGACACCCTCAATCGAACGTTCCACAGGCCTCCATTGGCCACCTGGGGTCACGTGTCATGACAGCCCCTTATTGGTCACCCTTGGCCACTCCCTTCAGCTCCCATTGGCTACTCGCTGCTCACCGGTCACGCCCTCCAGCTCCTCCCTCGGGCCTGCAAGGCCTGGCCTAGGCCCATGACAAGGCACTTTAGGCTGCAATGAGGCCTACCATTACCCTGCCTGCCTCAACACATACTAACACTGGGAAGGAGACTATACTTCACATTTAATGAGAAAGAACTAACTATGTGAGGCTACATGTTGTGGTGTAACTAACTATGGGGGGGGAGGGGTTGCCTTTATTTACAAAACCGCAACAATATATATATATATATATATATGAGGGAGAGCGGGGGGCCTACTGGTGTTTTATACATATATATATATATATAACACGAACGACACATGAGAGTATACATATGAGGAAGCTTTTGTTTTGTAATCCTACCAAAGAGGGCCTACTGGTGGCCTTTAATTCCTTACAGCGAAATTGCTAAACCCACGGGGCTATGACATTTTACGTCTTTTTTTATCCTCACCAGAGGAGAGGGTATTGCATTTGAGTACATTTGACTGTCGTCTGTTTGTTTGTCTGTTTGTTTGTTACTTGCAAAATCGAAGATTTTTCAAGTATATTGGTCGGTTGCGTTTGTGGTTCTGTCTGTCTGTTTGTCTGTTTCTTTGTCACCGGCCTACAGGTTACAATTCCAAATCGATCGTCACGAAACTTCACCAAGTTGTAGAGATCGTCACAATTGAGAAGCCTATTGATTTTGAGGTCAAAGGTCATTGGTCATCTGGAGGTCAAATTTCTAAAATCGCCATTTTTTATCCGATTGACTTGAAAATTGAACATCATTTGCACATTCAGTCATTAAAGAGGGAGACAAACTATTTTTGAGGTCAAAAGGTCAATTCAAGGTCAACTTTCCAAAATCATCAATTTTCATCTGAAAAATCATTACTTTTCATCCTATTGACCCGAGCTTTGATCAAGATCGACAATTTTCATCTTGATGAAATGGACAATTTGCTGTGTCAATGGAAAACTTTTGGGGACGGGGGGGGTGGGGGGGGGGGCGGATTTTGCACTCCGTGTGACGTCTTCTTGTTTGTTTGTCCGCACAGAATAAATATGATTTTCTCTGCAGTCGTTGGTCCGATTGGCAGAAAAGTTTCACCATAAGTGCAACTCCACCTGTAGAATTGTTTTATGATAATTATGACGTCATCGGTCACGTGGTTCGGCCGCCATCTTGGAAAAACGGAAAAACTGCACCTCTATATCTCCGGCAGCGCTGAATTGAAAAAATTGAGACATGGCTCATTGTAAAGAACTCTCCATGGGGAATAAGATATGTTAATGATGATGTCGTAGGTGCCTCCATTATAACGTCATAATTCGACAAGTACAAAACTTCATCCGATCAAGATGAAATTTCTTGAGCATAATCTAGGAATAAATTAGTTTAGAAAAAAAAAATGATGACGTTATCGGTCACGTGGTTCAGTCGCCATATTTGTTTTAACACAAAAGCCTTGAAAAACCACTGAAAATACATCCTGGCGAGGGTCTGCAATCTCTGATTGCTCCTTGTTTTCCTTGTTGAAGGGTGCCATCGGATATCTCACATCTGCAAACGAAGGCAGGTTCTGTGCTTCTGAAGAATTCTCATGGCAAGGTTTACAATGGGTGCTTTGGTATTTCCTCCCAGCAGTCGTCAGCACATGGAGTTGGAATTTGATCAAACTGCTGGTGACAATTTCCTGCTCCATAGGAAAGACACACTGGGATCTTTGTCGTGCACAAGCACAACCAACGCTGACAGAAGAGTCCGTCCAAAGGTAACTGTCACATCCAATTGACGGCACACTCGTGACTGCAACACTCTTCTTTAGCAACACCTGGAATGACAGTTATCAAGTTGGGAATCACACCCAGACGAGACAGTGAAAAGCCCAACACATCGGAGCTGCACTGTCAGCCTTAAAATAATTTCTGTGTAAAATTCAGGAATGTCTGTCCTGAAGGAAATGCCCCTTTCAAAAGACATACTGTGTAAATAACCCTCCTGGAAGAGTTACCTTTTTGGGGAATCGAGTACAAACAGGTAAAATGGTTACTACTGAGATGTCCTGTTATTACGTGCTAAGTGTTGGTGGTACGTTCATAAAGGATTACTGGGAAGAAGACAAAGAAAGGAGTTTAGGAGATTGAACCTGACCTTGTCCATAAACAGAGTTGAAGAGAATCACAAAGCAGTATGTCCACAGCCCCTCCATTTTTATCCTGTTCCACAAGATCCGTCTCCGCAGCGTCTGTTTTATGCTCTTCCTGAACCCTCTTTATACCCACCTCTCCCTTAACCCTTTTATCCCGAGGTTTGGAAAACGAAATTAATGAACCCAAACTCCTGGCAATGATATCAACTCTCCAAATCACCCTGTTTGCACAAGATTAGATGTTTAATGGTTAACCATAAAATAATGGTAACTTGTTTCATGGGAAGCTCATGAAGAATTCCTGTTTTCTTGAATTGTTCCAGATATTCCATGTTTTTCCTTGTTTCATTTTTCAGGTGGATATTGTTCATTCACGAAAAGACAAACAACCCACAATCAATCTTGCAAACGTTTCTTTTCCCACGAAATCCCCAACACGAGTTCCATTGAAATGAACTTCACCGCAGAAGGAGACCATTAGCCTCCATGAAGCCTACGCAATGGTTGCCAACCTATTGTTATAAACACCGCAGTAGGAGACCATTAGCCCCCATGAAGCCTGCGCAATGGTTGCCAACCTATTGTTATAAACACCGCAGAAGGAGACCATTAGCCCCCATGAAGCCTACGCAATGGTTGCCAACCTATTGTTATAAACACCGCAGAAGGAGACCATTAGCCTCCATGAAGCCTACGCAATGGTTGCCAACCTATTGTTATAAACACCGCAGTAGGAGACCATTAGCCCCCATGAAGCCTGCGCAATGGTTGCCAACCTATTGTTATAAACACCGCAGAAGGAGACCATTAGCCTCCATGAAGCCTACGCAATGGTTGCCAACCTATTGTTATAAACACCGCAGAAGGAGACCATTAGCCTCCATGAAGCCTACGCAATGGTTGCCAACCTATTGATATAAACACCGCAGAAGGAGACCATTAGCCTCCATGAAGCCTACGCAATGGTTGCCAACCTATTGTTATAAACACCGCAGAAGGAGACCATTAGCCTCCATGAAGCCTACGCAATGGTTGCCAACCTATTGTTATAAACACCGCAGAAGGAGACCATTAGCCCCCATGAAGCCTGCGCAATGGTTGGTAACTTATTGTTATAAACACCACAGAAGGAGACCATTAGCCCCCATGAAGCCTGCGCAATGGTTGCCAACCTATTGTTATAAACACCGCAGAAGGAGACCATTAGCCTCCATGAAGCCTGCGCAATGGTTGCCAACCTATTGTTATAAACACCGCAGTAGGAGACCATTAGCCCCCATGAAGCCTGCGCAATGGTTGCCAACCTATTGTTATAAACACCGCAGTCGGAGACCATTAGCCTCCATGAAGCCTACGCAATGGTTGCCAACATATTGTTAGAAACACCGCAGGAGGAGACCATTAGCCCCCATGAAGCCTGCACAATGGTTGCCAACCTATTGTTATAAACACCGTAGGAGGAGACCATTAGCCCCCATGAAGCCTGCGCAATGGTTGCCAACATATTGTTATAAACACCGCAGGAGGAGACCATTAGCCCCCATGAAGCCTGCGCAATGGTTGCCAACATATTGTTAGAAACACCGCAGGAGGAGACCATTAGCCCCCATGAAGCCTGCGCAATGGTTGCCAACCTATTGTTATAAACACCGCAGGAGGAGACCATTAGCCCCCATGCAGCCTGCGCAATGGTTGCCAACCTATTGTTATAAACACCGCAGTCGGAGACCATTAGCCTCCATGAAGCCTACGCAATGGTTGCCAACATATTGTTAGAAACACCGCAGGAGGAGACCATTAGCCCCCATGAAGCCTGCGCAATGGTTGCCAACCTATTGTTATAAACACCGCAGAAGGAGACCATTAGCCCCCATGAAGCCTGCGCAATGGTTGCCAACCTATGTTTGTTTGTCTGTGCCCCATAGTGTAGGTCATTATGTAATGTTGCATTGATTTTTGCTACATTCTTGGAACCAATGTTTTTATACCCCAAATGTTGTTTTTGTTCTGTTCCTCCTCCTCTTCCATTTATAAGTGGTGAGGTCTGATGGCACCGAGGTCGTGCCCTGCCTTGACCACAACACTCCTCCACTCTCCAAGCACCCCCACCTTACACTGATATCCCTCCTCACTTAATCCTCCCATCTCAACCATGGTCTACCTCGGGTCCTCCTACCTTGTACCCTCAACCGATCTGCTCTCTTTCCCGTTCTCTCTTCCCCCATCCACACCAAATGTCCAGCCCATCTCATCCAGTATTTCACCAATCTCCCCGTCAACCTCATCTGCACACCAATCTCCTCCCTCAGTTCATCCATTCTCCTTCTATTTACCCTCTTCACTGCCACAATCCTCCTGACCCAGTTGTTCTCGCAAACCTGCAGCCTTTGTTGTTGTCTCGCTGTCAGCGCCACCGTCTCCAGACCGTAAAGGTAGGGCCGGTGTTACACACGACATCGGGACCTTTCCTTTCAATCTCCTTTAAATCTCTCTTTCTGCCATTACATCTTTCACCCTCCTCCACACATTCACACCCACCTGAATCCTCCTCCGCACCTCAGCCTCTGACTTACCAGCCCAGGTCACTGTTCCACCCAGATACTCAAACCTACTTCCCTGTGTGATCTCCCTCCCTTCCAGCCTGATATTCATTTCTTTTCTCTGATGCCAAACCCACATCACCTCCATCTTCTCCAGGCTCATTTTCTGCCCATGTTTCTAAAATGCCTCCTTCCACTCCCCAAGTACTTCCTGCATCTCCCGCCCACTCTCCACCACAACGACCACATCATCTACATACAATCTCCTCCTCAGAATACCTTTCATGTTCACCTTGCTTTCATGTTTTATACCCTAAAGTCACCGATATATGTCATCTTGATCAAGGTGACTTGTCATCCAATTCTGGAATGCACATTCGAAAATTATCTGCCGACCCGACTTGCACTCCTGCTGTCTCCGCTGAACTGAACCCCTGAGAATATCGTGCAAGTAGCCATGCAAGGTCGTGCTGTGTTGCATGATTGCATCAACTTTATCTGGATAGTTTGAAGTTCCAGTCGTGGATAGTCCATCTAATAATATAATAATATATAATAGTGGATAATAGTAGGTAATAATAATAATAATATATAATAATAATAATTTAATATAATTTTACAGTATATTAGATAATATATAATATATTTTATATATTATATCATATATAATAATAGCAATAATATAATAATAACAATAATAAATAAATAAAAATTAATAATATAATATAATATATAATAATAATAATAATATAATAAAAATAATATATAATAATAATAATAATATAATAATATAATATAATAATAAGAATATAATATATAATATAACAATAATAATATAATATATATGAATAATATATAATATAATAATAATATATATAATATATAATATGTATAATATATAATATATTAGATAATATGAGATAATAGTGGGTAATCGTGGTTAGTAGTAGTGGATAGTGGATAGATCTGGATAGTCGCAGTTGAAGTGTTCATGTTGGGCATCTTTCTTTACTGATTTGGGGGTTTCCAATGTGAGTTTATGACATTTCAGTGACTAGAAGGGCGGAGTTGAGGGGGAGGATGAGGGTGAAGCGTGGTGCAACGCACGCTTGCTTGCACAACAAGAAGGAAGCGGACACCGCGGTGAGTTTAAGAGTCTTTATTAAACGAGCTCAACTGTAGCACTGGCACGCTCCGGGCTGCGCGCCCGGTGTATATCCCGCGGCCACGCCTACCCCTCGGGCGTGGCCGCCGCCCACTTGGTGCGTGGAATGATGCCCTCACGCAGGTGAGCTTTCGTGTCTGCCACACACGCCCCCCCAGAATTCCCGCGCACCAGGAGGGCCAGTTTGCGGGGCAAACGGATGACCCGACCGAAGCGCCCTCTGGCGACCGGCGGCGTCCGGGGTGCAGGGATGCCAGCTGGGATGCCTCCGGCTGCACCCGGGATGGGTGCAGGACCGGGGGGCGGCGTGCCGGTGGGCCTGGGCGGTGCCGGGTGTCTGCCCGCAGGGGGGCGGCCCCGACGCGGGGGCCGAGCCACCGGTGGTGGGTGGTCCACGTCGAGGTGGGCCGGTTTGAGGCGATCCACCGAGACGCGGCCGGGAGTACCGCTGATGTCCAAGGTGAAATGTTTCACCCCGGTCTCCAGCACGTGGAAAGGCCCATCGTACGGTGGCCGCAGTGGTGTCCGGTGGGCGTCGTGCCGGACGAAGACGTACTCCGCGTTGCGAAGCTCCGGGGCGACGTGGGGAGGCGGGTGCCTGTGGTGCGCCGTCGGCACGGGGGCGAACCTCCAGGCCATCTCCTGCAGCGCGGAGCGCTCCTGCGCAGCGGACCATGGTGCCGTGGGGTCGGGGAGGAACTCACCCAGCACCCGCAGCGGTTGTCCGAAGACCAACTCCGCCGTGGATGCGCGCAGGTCGTCCTTGGGCCCAGCAGGACCCAGGGGAGCCTGTCGACCCAGCCGCCATCGTGGATGGTGGCCCGGAGCGCGGCCTTCAACGAGCGGTGGAACCGCTCGCACAGGCCGTTGGCCTGGGGGTGGTAGGCCGTGGTTCGGTGCAGCTGGACCCCGAGCCCCCGCACGACCGCCCCCCAGAGCTCCGAGGTGAACTGGGGGCCGCAGTCGGACGATATGTCCGAGGGGGCGCCGAACTGGGCGACCCAGGTGGTGATGAACGCCTGTGCGACGTCCGCCGCCGTCGTCGCCGCCAAAGGCACGGCCTCCAGCCACCGGGTGGTGTGGTCCACCATCGTCAGGACATGGGTGAAACCCCGCGAGGGGGTCAGAGGTCCCACCAGGTCCACGTGTAGGTGGTCGAACCTTCGTTCCGGCACCGTGAACGGGGCCAATGGGGCCTGGGTGTGCCGGTGCACCTTCGCGCGCTGGCACGCGAGGCACGTCCTGGTCCAGCCGCGGACGGCCTTCCGGAGGCCATGCCAGACAAACTTGTCAGCGACCAACCTCTGGGAGGCCTTCATGCCCGGGTGGGACAGGCCGTGGATGGTGTCAAAAACCTGGCGCTGCCAGCCCGCGGGCACGATGGGGCGGGGCCGCCCGAGGGAGACATCGCACAAGAGGGCCGCGCCGTCGAACGGCACCTCAGTGACGCGGAGGCCCATGACGGCGGTCCGCCAGGCCTGGACGCCGGGGTCGGCGGCCTGATCCGCCGCCATCTGGGCATAGTCGATGCCAAGGTGGACTGCGTGGGCGACGGACCGGGAAAGGCAATCCGCCACCGGGTTGTCCTTCCCCGCGACGTGCCGGATGTCCGTCGTGTACTCGGACACGGCCGAGAGGTGACGCTGCTGCCGGGCCGACCACGGCTCGGTGACCTTGCCCATCACGAAGACCAGTGGCTTGTGGTCGACGAAGGCCGTGAACGCACGGCCCTCGAGCAGATGGCGGAAGTGCCTGACCGCCAGGTGAAGCCCGAGCAACTCGCGGTCGAAGGTACTATAGCGGCGTTCGGGCAGGAGAAGCTGCCGGCTGAAGAACGCCAGCGGTTGCCAAGCACCACGCACCCATTGCTCGTGCACCGCGCCCACCGCGTAGTCCGAGGCATCGGTGGTGAGGGCGATCGGTGCATTGGGCGCCGGGTGCGCGAGCATGGTGGCGTTAGCCAAGGCGAGCTTTGCGCCTGCGAACGCCGCGTCCATCTGCTCGGTCCAGGTAACGTCACCTTTGCCCAGCTTCCCTCGGAGGGCCTCGTGCAAGGGGCGCAGGAGCTGGGCGATGCGGGGCAGGAACCGATGGTAAAAGTTTACCATGCCCAGGAACTCCTGGAGCCCCTTGATCGTGCGGGGGCGCGGAAACCCCTTCACCGCCTCCACCTTGGCCGGTAGGGGGACGGCCCCGTGCCTGGTGACGCGGTGCCCCAAAAAGTCGATGTCGGTGACGCCGAACCGGCACTTGGCGGGGTTCAAGATGAGGCCATGCTGGCCCAGACGTTCGAAGAGCGTGCGGAGATGGTGAAGGTGCTCTTCACGGGACGCGCTGGCGACGAGGATGTCGTCCAGGTATACGTACACAAAATCCAAGTCGCGCAAGACGCTGTCCATGAGTCGCTGGAACGCCTGAGCCGCATTCTTCAAACCGAAGGGCATCCGAAGAAATTCGAAAAGTGCGAATGGCGTGATGACCGCCATCTTCGGGATGTCCTCCGGCCTGACGGGGACCTGATGGTAGCCACGTGGCTGTCCACCTTCCACCTTCGAATGGTCTGAGGTCCACCTTTGAAAGGTCCACCTTCGAAACCGGTATGAGGTCCACCGGTATGAGGTCCACCTTCGAAAAGATGGACATGCCCGCCAACCGGGCGGAGAAGTCCTGGATGTGGGGGACGGGGTAGCGGTCGGTGGTGGTGGCGTCATTGAGGCGCCGGTAGTCCCCGCATGGTCGCCATCCCCCACCGGGCTTGGGCATGATGTGAAGCGGCGACGCCCAAGCACTCTCGGAGCGCCGCACGATGCCGAGCCGCTCCTGCGTAGTGAACCCCGCTTTAGCCACCGCGAGCTTCGTCGGCTCGAGGCGGCATGCCCGGGCATAGACCGGTGGCCTGGCGGTGGGGATGTGGTGTTCCACCCTGTGCTTGACGGCCCCCGCCAAGAAGGTGGGCCGCGTAAGGGCCGGGAAGCTGGTGAGGAGGCGGGTGAAGTCGTCCGCTGCCGGAAGTGTACAAACTAACCTCGCCGGGACCGAACCGCACAGCAAGCCGCTCGGCGAGCCGCTCGGTGAGCCGCTCAGTAAGCCGCTCAACGAGCTGCTCAGTGCGCATGCAAGCGAGCTGAACGTTTCAGCCTGGACGAGACGTCTGTTCTTCACATCTACCAACAACCCGTGTGCACAGAGGAAGTCCGCACCGAGCAGTGCCATGGGGACACTAGCGGTTACGAACGTCCACTCGAAGCGTTGCCTTCCGAACCGCAGGGAGAGGCAGCGCTTCCCGAATGTGCGTATGGGTGTTCCGTTCGCGGCAAGCAACGCGGGGCCCCGGCCCGCGGTGTGCTTGTCAGATGTAGAGGCAGGGATAACGCTCACCTGTGCCCCCGTATCGCATAGGAAACGACGCCCGGACAAG
This sequence comes from Myxine glutinosa, assembly GCF_964187855.1. Lineage (NCBI taxonomy): Eukaryota > Metazoa > Chordata > Myxini > Myxiniformes > Myxinidae > Myxine > Myxine glutinosa. Next base: position 33,331,440 of record NC_136267.1, read on the forward strand.
GTGTCCGTTATAAAAAGAAGGCTGCCGGAATGGCCGACGCTCAGGGCCGCTACCGAGCGCCAGCTTTGTAGTTTCCCGACTTGCCGAAGGAGCACGGCAGGCAACAATTCCTCGCCTTGTGGCCAAACCTGGCGAGGAAATGGCACCAGGTTTGCGGCGAAGGCAGAGGCCGCGGTTTTCGCGGTGGTGGTGGGTTTGGCGTGGCGGCGGCCACGCGGCGTGCCTCAGCCTCGGGATCCCCAAGGTGTGGTGCATCAGCATCAGGGCCAGCCTCGGGATGCACGACGGCCGCGCCAAAACTCGCCTGCGCGTCCAAAGCCGCGAAGAACCTGTCGGCTTCGGCAGCAAGAGCCCCGGGGTTCTGTTGTCACAGAACCGGCCAACGCGAGGCGGACTCGTGCCGGCAGCTGGCGTCGAAATAACGCCCGGAAAAGAGCGTTTGGGGTTTCGTCGCCCAACAACGACAGCATATGGTCCATGCGGACCGACGGTCGCGTGTCACCGAGCTCGGGGAGGTCCAGGAGGCGGTCGGCCCGTGCGTCCACCGTGAGGCCAAACGTGGCAAGGAGGAGACGCTTGATCGCCTCGTACCTGCCGTCGGCCGGTGGGTTCCTCAGGACCGACACGACATGGGCGGCCGTGCCGGGCCCGAGGGAAACGACCACGTGGCAGTACATGGTCTCGTCCACCGTGATGCCTCGAAGTCGGAACTGGGCTTCTGCCTGCAGGAACCAGACTTCGGCTTGTGTCTCCCAGAACTCGGGGAGTTTCATTTGGACCGCGTTGTTTGCCATTGCGATGGCGTATTCGGGTGGTCAGCGATGGCTGACCAGAACGTCGGAGGGTCACCAATGAAGTGCGGTGCTACGCGCGCTTGCTTGCACAACAAGAAGGAAGCGGACAACGCGGTGAGTTTAAGAGTCTTTATTAAACGAGCTCAACTGTAGCACTGGCGCGCTCCGGGCTGCGCGCCCGGTGTATATCCTGCGGCCACGCCTACCCCTCGGGCATGGCCGCCGCCCACTTGGTGCGTGGAATGATGCCCTGACGCCAGTGAGCTTTCGTGTCCGCCAGAAGGGCACATTTCCACAGCCATAGAATACTGGAGTTCGGCGAACTCGGTTTCAGCAAAAACGATTGCGATTAGACGATTACGTGATCACATGACCGCAAGACGCTGTGTCCTGTTTGTATATTTACGATGGAAATGCTAATTGCACTTTTTGAATGCATGAGGGCGTTTCACAATGCAATACGGTATTACCTCCAATACGGTAATACGTGAAGAAGAAGAAGAGTTGATATATGGCGTGGTTCGAATAAAGCCGGTTGTTTTTCCGCCTGTGGTCCGGACCCGATACTTCTCAAACGTAACAGACACCGATCTCACAGACTAAGTGTCCTATGAAGCCAAAGAGCTGTGCAGAGTGAAAAAAATGGGGGTGATTTCTGGCCCGCTGGAGGGAAAGGCATGGCTTGATTAATGGGCGGTGCTTGTGACGCTGAGGACTGAGGAGAGGGAGAAGGCATGTTCTGTAGAATGGGCGTCATTTGCGGCACAGACAGAAATTCACCACCTTATTACCTCCGTCACCAAAGGCGGATGGACGTTGTTTTCACCCCTGGCTGTTTGTGGATGTAAAAATTGAAAGTTTTCGTCAAATGTCAGTCTGTCGTTTGTTAGTTGGCAATTTTTTTATTTTTTTTTGCAAGTGTTGATCACTCCTGTTTGTGTGTGTGTGTGTGTGCGTGTGTTTGTGTGTGTTTGTGTGTCTGTTTGTGTGTGTGTGTTTGTGTGTGTGTTTGTTTGTGTGTGTGTTTGTGTGTGTGTTTGTTTGTGTGTGTGTGTGTTTGTTTGTGTGTGTTTGTGTGTGTGTTTGTTTGTGTGTGTTTGTTTGTTTGTGTGTGTGTTTGTGTGTGTGTGTGTGTCTTTGTGTGTGTGTTTGTTTGTGTGTGTGTGTGTGTTTGTGTTTGTTTGTGTGTCTGTGTGTGTTTGTTTGTGTGTCTGTTTGTGTGTGTGTTTGGTTGTTTGTGTTTGTGTTTGTTTGTTTGTGTGTTTGTGTGTGTTTGTTTGTGTGTGTGTTTGTTTGTGTGTGTGTGTGTGTGTGTGTGTGTGTGTGTGTGTGTGTGTGTGTTTGTTTGTCCGCTCACTTGTACTCGCCTATGCTACAGGTCACAATTTTAAACCGATCTTCACGAAACTTCACCAATTGGTAGAGTTTGTGGTCCGACAAAATCCGATATATTTTTGAAGTCAAAAGATCAAAAGGTCAACATAGGCCCAAGGTCAACCACTTTTTTTTGTCCCCGGTCGCACCGCGGAGCGAAAGGGGGACTATGGTTTTCCCCTCCGTCCGTGTGTCCGTCCGTCCGTCCGTTCGAGCGTGCGTGCGTGCGTGCGGGCATGCATGCATGCGGGCATTCGAATTTGGTGTGTGGGTGCAACCCACGTCAAAATCCAAGATGGCCGCCGCCAAGTATGTCTGATGCCATGTATGTCTGAACCTTGTGAGCGGAATATCTTGAAAAATAAGCGAAGTACCAACTTCTAATCTGGTGTGTCAGTGTATCTCGGCACAAGGAAGAACCGTATTGAAAATTGGGTCGCCACGTCAAAATCCAAGATGGCCGCCACCATATATATGTCTGAACCTTGTGAGCGAAATATCTTGAAAAATAAGCGAAGTACCAACTTCTAATCTGGTGTGTGGGTGTGTCTCGGCGTAAGGAAAAACCCTATTGAAAATTGGGTCGCCACATCAAAATCCAAGATGGCCACCGCCATGTATGTCTGAACCTTGTGAGCGGAATATCTTGAAAAATAAGCGAAGTACCAACTTCTAATCTGGTGTGGGTGTATCTCGGCATATGGAAGAACGCTATTGAAAATTGTGTCGCCACGTCAAAATCCAAGATGGCCGCTTCCATGTATGTCTGAACCTTGTGAGCGAAATATCATATCACAGCATGTTTTCTGCGTCTGCCACTTTGTCAACTCACATCACTTCCCCGACGGGGGACCGAGGCGTTATGCTTGTTCCAATTTATAAATCCTACATTTTTATCCGATTGACTTCAAATTTGATTAGGATTTACATATCGGCAAACTGAATTCAAACACCAACTATTTTTGAGATCAGCGTAGGCCAAAAGATCAACATAGGCCAAAGGTCAACCACTTTTTTTGAACTACTAAAATCCTCAATTTTCATCCGACTGATTTGAAATTTGAAAAGGATTTACATATCGGCTAACTAAATTCAACCACCAACTATTTTTGAGATTAACATAGGCCAAAAAGTCAACAAAGGCCGAAGGTCCACCACTTTCTTCCTAATTTCTGACATCCTAAATTTTTATCCGATTGACTTGAAATTTGAATGGGATTTTCATATCAGCGAACACAATTGAACCACCAACGATTTTTGACATCAGAATAGTCCAAAAGGTCAACATAGGCCAAGGGTCAACAACCATTTAAAAATTCTAAAATCCTCAATTTTCATCCGATTAACTTGAAATTTAAATAACAATTTCAGATCAGCTAACTGAAGTCAACCACCAACTATTTTTGAGATCAACATAGGCCAAAAAGTCAACATAGGCCTAAGGTCCACCACCTTCAAATTTCTAAAATCCTCAATTTTTATCCAATTGACTTGAAATCTGAATAGGATTTGCATATCAGCTTACTGAAACCAACCACCAACTATTTTTGAGGTCACCATAGGCCAAACAAAAGGTCAACATAGTCCAGTTTTCAAAAAGTCAATTTTCATCCGATTAACATAAAATTTGAAGACGATTTGCTAATCAGGTCACATAATTCAACCACCAATTATTTGTGAGGTCAAAAGGATGCTCTACAGTCTACTGAGTGCCATTCGCCTTTGTTCTCTTTTGCCAAGTGTCGCTCTATGAGTGATTTTTCATTTGTTTTTCTGCAAGTGCGATAACTCGCGAAAGCTTTCAAATATCTTCGTCAAAATTTATCAGAGGATTCCGAAGGACTAAAGTTTCGGCTGTCAGTTTTTTAAAAACTATATAGGTCAAAGGTCAATGTTCTCTCATTTGTTTGTCCGGGTGATATCTCAGCCATCTTTTGAGCTGGGAAGCTGAAATTTGGCCACATACGTAGTGAAGAAAAGCTCTGGCAAAAACGGTATTTATGTTTTGTGATCAATCAATTAACTGATTAATTATTATTGATTTATTCAGTAATTATTTATTTCCTTTCACATCTGTTCAACATCTCTATCAGTTCAAAGCTCAAAGCTAGGAAGTTCAAAGCTAGGAAAATATCAGTTCAAAGCTAGTATAGGAAGCTTATATTTGGACGCCACATTGAGCACGTGATTTGGCTGTCAAGAGTATTTTGATTGATTGATTAATCAATTAATTATTCGATTAATTACTTAATTTTCGAAAGGTTACAGATCTGGATGAAACAGTGGTGGTTTAGCTATGCTATGAGCCAATTTATTAGAAAATTAATTATTTTATGAATATTATTTATTTATTTTATTACACAGTTAATCAGTTGTTTATTTTCTTCTCATTTGGGCAATATCTCAGGCACTTTTTGAGATAGGAAGCTGATATTTGGACATGACGGTGATCAAATGATTTGAATGTAAAGCGTATTTTTGATTTATTGATTAATCAATGAATTATTTGATTGACGACTGAATTAATTATTTTCAAAAAGTTACAGATTCAGATTAAACTGTGGTGTTTTTGGGATGCTATAAGCCAATAATTGATAAGGAAATTAATTATTTTACGATTATTATTTATTTGTTTGAATTATTAATCACTCATTTATTTTCTCTCAGCTGGGCAATATCTTTGGTAACTTTTAAGCTCGGAAGCTGATAGTTGGAGAAAATAATTTTTCATTGATTTTTTTATCATTGATAATTAATTTTTCATTAATATCGATTGACGTCATACCTGTCAGGCTACCACCTGATGGCTTCTTGTTTGTTTGAATATACGTATGTTTGTCTGTGAGTGCAATAACTCTCGAACGCTTTCAGCTATCTTCGTCAAACTTTACCAGAGGATTCCAAAGGAAAAAAGTAAGGCTGTCAATGTTATTTGATGATATATGTCAAAGGTCAAGGTCAACGGTCAAGATTCTCTCGATTGTCGTCATACATGTCATCATACCGCATGACACCTTTGTTTGTCTGTCTGTTGGGCTGTGAACAGGATATCTAAAAAAGTTGTGGACGGATTCGTACGAAACTTGGTGGACATGTTGGGTATGTGACAAGGAAGAATTAATTCGATTTTGGTGAAGATCCGAATCCAGATGCGGATACGAGATTGTTTTTATTTTTTTAAGTGATTCTTCACCATTGAGTGATGGGGCCAAAACCGACATATAGCACAATATCTCCAAAAGCTGTAGATGAGTTATAACAAAACTTGCTGGATGAATTGCATAAGTGACAAGAACAAGCAGATTCGATTTTGGTTCAAGTCCGGATTTTTAGTTCAAGTCCGGAAATGTACACCGGGGGAGAGCATTCATATACACGAAGGATTCCCCAGAATGAGTTATTTCTTTAATTTATGTGGTAAGTTGACCTTTGCCCTTTGACAAGGAGTTTGAGGGAGGAAATGTGTTGTGAGGTTAGTCTGTGTATTCCCGGTGTGATGTCTCTCCATTTGCCACTTTTAATCTCCTCAATCCACCAATAATCCGCTTCACCAAACCTCAATTCAACAACCCCTCCTTCACCCCACCAGTCTTTCCTTCAACCCCGCGGTCGGTATATTCTCGTCCTTTGGTCCGTTTGTACATTGTTACTCCTCATTCGGTTATTCCCTCACCATTCAGACCCCTCATTCTTTTATTCACTTGTTATCATTCACAATATCCACCTGTTCATCTGTCTGTCCACCCCAGCCGTGATCCTCTGTCTCCAAATCACCACCAACCTCCGCCAAAACCGAAACGGGCAAACCAACCCCCTCACCTTTGGACAATTAATCCTCCGGACTGTTCAAATTACCTTCCCACATTCTTCCTTCCCTGCACTCCACATTCGTCAGACGAGACAAAGCTTCTCAAACACGACACACTGCAAGGAACATTTCCGTGCACAAATGTTTGGCAAATAGCCAGTGAACACCAGGCCATTCAAGTGTTTGCACATGAGGAGGGAGTGGGGGCTTGTGCCACCATATGAACATCACAACCCAGGGATTTTCCACAACCCCATCACTGTACCCATCCCTGTCGGACACGCACAAATGGGAAGGATACCATGTGAAGTTTGCTCCCTTGAAGCCACGTCCGGTGTGGTACGTATGAAGACTAGGACACGGCTCTGTCCGTGGCTGTTGTTGATACACCAGGGGCACGAGTAGGATGCTTGTTCGGGAGACTGTCTGTGTGTGGGTTGCGCTTGACCCAGCTGCGCTGTAGTACGAGGCACAGGAGTGAGTTGAGTCATGGCCTAAGGCAAGCAGCACACGAGCCAGGGTATTAGAGGTAAGGGTGCGGTGAAGTCCCTTGGGTGTCACCCAATTCTTGCTACATGTACTTCCTATACAGCACTGACAACTCAACCCATCACCTCCTAACATCACCACCTCTTCCCCCCACCCTCCACCTCGCAACATTTGACCCCATGCAACCCCTCTTGGTTGCGTGAGGCAAGTGACGAGTCGAACCAATGCTCCAAACTGCCTCTTTCTGCACCTTGTCTCCTTTTTTCCGGGAACGAATGATGGCGCCATGTCCTTTGTGGAAGTAAGTCTGTGTAAGAGGGAAATACGTATTCGGGGTAAGTCTGCTCTTCCGTGTCTTTTTGCCTTTCGCCTTTGATTGCTTGACAATTACTTTCCGATATAAATATGTGCTTTAATGATTACTAGCCGAAACCCGTGGAACATCCACGGAAGGGAGGATGTGGTGTATGGATAGAGTGTACCATTATGGATGGCATAGGGGATTTGCTTGTCCGAGTAAGAGTTAGGAAGAAAGATGAGAATGAAGAGTGCGTATATGAACAACGTATTTATTGCAATCTACTTAAATGACAACGCTACGATATACTTTTGAAAAATGAATGGATTCGTAATAGGAATCGGCATAGCACCACTCTGGCCATTTTTTATGAGACTATATGGTGTGGGTTGGATTTGTGTGAACAAAATCAAGAAAAAGGCGACACTTTGTAGAATCCAACTTACACTGTGTATAAAGTGTCACCTCCTGACTTTGTATTTTATATTGTTAGAGACAAAACAAACACTAAATAACATAGCCACATACCAAAAACGTGTATTTTCAATTTTCACTTGTGCAAAAATGCTACTCACAATTACATCGCCTGTGCGTCGGCCTGTGATTGAGCCAGAGAGTTGGCCTGTGAGTCAACTTCCTTTCCAATGTCTGCAAGAGTTGAAATACTGATTGTGCATGTGTAAAATTATATGAAAGAAGAACATGCATATCAATAGACGATGCCATTGAAAAGGAGCGCAGCTGTCAATAGAAAAGGATGTCTGACTTATCAATTTGACATTATTGCACAGGAAATGACAAACAAAGAAACAGTTCATTTCCATCGGGTAATATTACGATGAGAGATCAGCCGATACCTTTATTATGTCCATCAGCATCCATGGCACTTAGGGGGAAAAAAAACGTGGCATCAGCCAGCCGCAGCCAACTATCACGTACCGTCTCGAAGTCAATGCCATCCTTTTATCTCTTCGTATACACCTCACTGATTTCTACCTTATCGTGAACAGGGTAAAGCCGACTTTGATAATCATGAACTGTGGCAGATGCAGGAGCGAAACGTAAGCGTAGGCCTCGGCCCTACCTATCCAGTTGTTGTTTCCGTTGTGTAAGGGGGGAAAAAAACAAACATTTTGGCCTCAGACCTTTGAGAGTACGTCGTTCCGTGAACTTTTTGAACGGGCCTCGTATGCCATGCTTCGTCAACGTTGGGTTGTTTTTAAATGATTTGAAGGATTAACTTAAGCACCGTGAATAGAGCAGATACTGATGGGCTGCTGATCGGTTTCACTTCGTTGTTATCACAGTATATGGAAGAAATTATGGTAAACCCACCTGATGAGTGATGAGGTTAGCGTACACCGCCATCGATGACACCGGCACAAATGGCGGAACAGATGGATTCTTCTTCATCGCATTGCATCGCATTCTCTTCCTGTGAAACTGTTTCATAGAACTGTGTCGTTTATGTACATTTTTAGCCGCGTCGCAGACGCTGCTCATAGAGTGCACTCTGCTGTTGTTGTTGTTACCACGTCTTCTTCTTCTTGTTGTTGTTGTTCTTGCAGAGAAGACAAAACCTCAAAGCTCCACCCATTCTGGGAACCATAGCTCCACCCATTCTGGGAGAGCCTTCATATAAACAAATATCCACCATTTTATTAACTCGCATAGCTTTGAGGCCTGTTTTGTAGGCCCGTGGTGTCTTCCTCTCTCACACAGTTTTCTTTCAAATCAAATTCGATATATCATTTCATTTTTCACAGTCGCCAACATAGTTTTAGACTCGGTTGAAAAAAAACGGGAAGAAAATGCGATGAAAGTTGCCCTTTATAGAACGAAATGAATTCTCAAAGGCCTGTAACTTCAAGTCCATTGACAATTTGACATATCTTTTTTTTAAATCGCGGCATGCTCAGTCATACACCGCCCGAAATAACAGACGGGAAAATGCCGAGATATATTAAAAATTCGTCCATTTGATGACAATCGTCACGATGAAATATTTAATTTATACGTCGTCACAATAATGTGGAGAGAGGACCATAGCTTCGTTCACGTGTTGCCACATACGGGAAATTGCCGAGATATATTTTTTTTTACATCGCGGCATGGTCTGTCATACACCGCCTGAAATAACAGACGGGAAAATGCCGAGACATATTAAAAATTCGTCCATTTGATGCCAATCGTCACGATGAAATATTTAATTTATACGTCGTCACAATAATGTGGAGAGAGGAGCATAGCTTCGTTCACGTGTCGCCACACACGGGAAATTGCCGAGATATATTTTTTTTCCAATCGCGGCATGGTCAGTCATACACCGCCTGAAATAACAGACGGGAAAATGCCGAGATATATTAAAAATTCGTCGCCACACACGGGAAATTGCCGAGATATATTTTCACTTTGCACAAAAATAACATCAAGTAATCGAATCAATAGGAATGTGCTGTGCTTATAACATCGACGTTATAGGCACAGCTGCATCTAGGCATTGTGTAACATCGACGCGGCTTTTGTTTTAATTAAAACTTTTTGTACTTGTTATTTTATTACATTCACGTAGTTTCACATCCTTGACTTCGTGAAGCTTCAATCTTTTGTGGTTCAAAAAAATAAAATAAAGATGGATTCCTCTTCATCGCATCGCATTCTCTTCCTGTGAAACTGTTTCTCCATTTAACGTTTCCAAAATCAAAACTTCAAAAACTTCTTCACTTCGATTCGAAAAAACTTCAAACTTCAAAAAACGTCACTCCATTTAACTTTATTAAAATGACGATAAAGACCATTTGACCATCGCCTTCGCCCAGCAGACGCCAATACGATGGTGTCGTAAGATGGCGTCGTATCGGCCAATAATCGGATGCTTTTGGGTCCCAAAGTCGGCGAATTCAGATTTTTCGAGTATGGCTGTACGTGATAAACAAAGAGCGCGGTTCGTAGATGGAAAATGCATTAGTGCCGTGGGCATGGGGTCACTGGGTGCGGCGTAAAAGGGATAACAAAGTCGAGTCCTTACGGTATTATTATATAGATTGGTTGTGTGTGTGTGTAAATAAATAATTGTTACATTCCAAAACTGCTCGTCTGTGTCCTTTCTTTGATTGATTAGATATAGTGTATAATATGTAATAGATAGACGAGAGTTTTGCCTCACTGATTGGCCCCACGATTAGCCAATGCTGCCCCACGGTTCCGCTCGACCGTAATAAGTACTCAGGTGTTTGTTGAGGGTGTGAACCCTAGCTCAGCTACTTGTACCAATGAGTAGGTAATGTGACCGTGTACGTGAGGATCCTGCTCTGTGCAATTCCTTTTGCCGGCGTCCACGGTTGCTTGACAACCCTCTGGGCCATCGATATATCCGTGGTCAAGAGGCCTCAAGGTCAGTAGTGGCGGTGGATCCAAGTACGCACTCCGTGAGCCAGACGCGTGTGCAGACAGGGTAACAGCATGTTGTCGATGCACACAATGCAGCTTGTATGTACATATGTGTGCATACACGTACACATGAGTTAGGTCTAAAACATCAGTCTATGATAACAAAGGATGTTTATTAAGAGATTGACACACCATCCAATCAGACATTGTTTTCATAAACCGCAATTTGCATCTTTTCTTGATTAAGAACATCGTTTTGTTCAGTTTGATTAAAGAAAATTGTTTCATTTCCCTTTGCATGAAATAACGACCTTGTTGAATTTTCAGTTCAAAGTAAATAAAATTTGTCTTTCAAACCTTCAACCCCAAAAAGCACAAAGGGTGATTACATCATCATGAACTGACATTCAGGAAATGATTGTCTAAATTTTAACTTTTTGTAGTGAGATAGATAATGTCTTAAAACGACTTCTTTTGCAATTTTAACCTTTTAACTTAAGTCACCCTTGAATTTGATTGTTTTTTGCTGCATCGGCATTCGGCTAGAGTCTCCAGTTATGTGTCAAACCTATGTATTTCCTCATGATCGAGTGAACCCTTGCCCATGTAATATTGAATAGGTGTGAGCATTCTATTTTACCTGCTCCTCATCTTCACGATCAGGCTCTCGCTCACACTTCCCTTTTTCAGAATTTAATTTTTCTTCCCCTTCATCAAACCCATCGGCCATTTTGCTCACACCTGAGGAACCCAGATCTTTTCATCCTCACCCTCCCTCACTTGAGTCACTTCTCTATCTGTTGCAAACGAGTGTACATGTTGGGTCTGATCATCCTTTACTTTAAAAGTGTTCTTCCCTTTCTCCTCCCTCAAAGTCTCCTTGCATTGTGGAATTGAAGGTGAAATCATGGAAGAGCAGATGGAGCTCAATGGTATTTTCGATTGCGGCCTGTTGAATGGGAGGCATTGGTGGGAGGGGATTGATAAAGACGGAAATAAAGTGTTAATACATTGCAAAAAATTGCAACATGTTTCAAATGACATTCAAAAGATAGACATTGTGAAAGGAAAGTAAAATAAAAAGGATAAAAGGCAGGAAGTGATATGTGAAGCTTCTCGGTGACAGTTCATAACGAAGCCTCATACAGACCAATGATGTTCCTCCCTTGTATGCCATCGAAGATGTGGGAAAGATTAATTCTCGATGACATAAACCCGCACATCCTCCCTAGCCTCCTCCGAACATGGTTTTGATCCCCACACCACCACCACCACATCAATGGCATGACAGGGGCTCAAACTCAGGACCCTAAGATATTAAGTCAGCCACCTTAACCATGAACCCAACACCAGGTTTAGTAATATACTGTATACACATTATGGAACATTATCCAACCCAAAACCATATGACAGAAAAACCCTCAAAATCCACAACTTTCCTCACCTCAGAAAGATGTGAATCCCACTTACACCACCTCAATATTAATCAACCAACTTCTCCTGCTGGAGAGATACCTGACAATCCCCACCTCACTCTCCATGCACATGGCATTCAGTCAACAGTCAATAATATCAATTGCAATGCCTCACGCAAAATCAACCAACACACAAGGCAATCACAAACACATCACTTCGGATAACAAAGAGAGCAGCAATATGCAAACGATTCCTTCACACGACCATAAACTTCACTAGTTTGGGTAACCGAAGAACAGTACAGACAAGGTTAATAAAAAAGGTTTAAAAAAACCCATTAAATAGGATGAAATTTTATTGACAGGAAGGCTAGATAATGTCTGCGACTAGCTGGGCCCACATGGTATCCAGTCTAGCTATAAAAGCAGCAATTGATGGCACTAGAACCATATCGGAAGGGACGGAATTCCACAGGTTCACAATTCGATGGGAACAGGCCGAGGAGTGGAAATTCCTTCGCGCTCGCAGCTTGAAGATTTTCAGAGGGTGTCCACGCCAGGCGTTATCTTGACTAAAAATGAAAAACTGATTTCGGACAAGGTTTTCATAACCCCATACAATCTTAAAGACCTCGATAAGATCCCCTCTGACGTGCTGGTACTCCATGGAGAAGAGGTTTAGGTGGGAAAGGCTGACGTGGTACGAGAGGGCAGAGAGTCTGACAACCATCTGGGTCAGAAGCCTTGGACACGTTTGATTTTGACGCTGTTGCGTTGAAGACTAAGGGACATGTTTGGACACAATATTCAATTAGAGGTTGGACGAACGCTGAACAGGCAGGGATAAACAAACACCATTGGTGGAAGATGATGAAAGACACATTTAATGCTAAATAACATCCGCTGGGCCATTGGCACAACCGCATCACATTGAGCCGATGAGTTCAAGGAACCGTCAAATAGAAGCACCAGGTCCTAAACTTGAATTGCTGCTGGGAAGGGAAAGGTATTCTCAGACTAATCATGTAGGGATAAAATCGGTTCATTATTTGTACCTTTGTGTACAGGTGTTGGCATTTGGAAATGCTAAGATGCAATTCCGAGAGTGCTACCCAGACGGAGATTGAGTGGAGGTCTCGTTGCATAATCAGGGCCTCCCTTCTGTTACAGATGAGTTTTACATCATCAGGAAAGAGCAGGCATTGGCTAACAAGGCAATCGGGCAGGTCATTCATGTAGATTATGAATAGGAGGGGATCAATGACAGAGCTTTGAGGGACAACGCTCGGTGCAGGAGCCCTGTCGGAGAGGACACTGAAAAGGGACCCCAAAACTGCCTCGGAGTTGGGAATGTCGGCAGCCGCTCCTTGACATTTCCTGTGATTCCGCTGCGGGTAAATTTCTGAAGGGGAAGTCAGTGGTTGACCGAGTCAAAGGCTTTGCTGATGTCTAGATAGCAAATGTCGACTGAAGATCCAAATGTCGACAGTAGACAAGATGGAGAGAGATGGGGAAGCACACAAACACAACATTTGAGAGCAGGGACATCGGGAGATCTGTGGGAGGGAGAGGGCTTGGGGGGAGGAGGCGTAGGAAAGAGGGGGGGGGGGAATACAAAACAGAAGGACACTGCAAGGACTTCCACGAAAGAAGTCGGTATTTCAAAAAGGGGATCTGGGGTGAATTAACGGGGTTAGAAAAGATCAAGGTTTTGGATGGGGGAAGATAAGAAATGGTGATGAACAGCTGTTTTAAAGAACTGGAGGGAGGAGTGGGATTGAAGAGAGTGATGGAGTTTGTTCCAGAGGCGAGAGAAAAGAGGAATGAAAGAGTGAAGGTGAGCAGAGAGTCTTGATTTTGGCAGTTTAACCATAAGAGGGTTGCTGGCAGATCTTATGCGACCTGTAGGAATATTTGGGGGACAGAGCACAGAGAGAGCTGGGGGAGCAAGGCCGGAGAGGAGTCGGTAGAAGACAGAAAGACCACCTACCTGCCTGCGGTGAGTGAGTGAAAGGCCCTCGGAGTTAGCTTCATCACAGGAGATTCCAATGATTCTGAAAGCTTTGGTTTCAACAGTGTAAAGCCGAGCTAGGTGTGAGGCAGGAGCACCAGCCCAAAGGGGAGAGCAGTTTTCCATCAAGCTATGGATGAAAGCTTTGTATGTGGTGAGAAGTTCAGGTGTGCCAAGGAAGGACTTCGCACGACGGAGGATACCAAGTTGACGACTGACTTTGGAGGCCAGCTTGGAAATGTGGTTTTCCCAGGAAAGATCATGGCAGATAGTGAGACCCAAAAGCTTGAGGGACAGAACTTCTTGGAGAGGATTGTTGAGAAAGTAGCTGGGACGGTTGTCCAGTCGGCCTTTTCGGAGAGACACAGTGAGAGTGTGAGATTCGTCAGGATTGAAAGACAAGTTCCACTTGTTTGATCAGTCTGTGATTTTGTCCAGGTCTGCAGAGAGTGAGGAGGCTGCAGACTGCCGATCTGAGGGAGGAGGTATGGAGTGGCAGAGAGTGTAGTGATCAGCAAAGAGATAGAGAGAACTGTCCAGAGAGTCGGAGAGATCATTGGTGAAGACCAGAAAAAGCACAGGGCCCAGAACACTGCCTTGGGGGAACTCCAGCCTGAAAAGGAAGGGGAGATGAGAGAAAACCATTCAAGAGCACACGTTGACTATGACCAGAGAGGAAGTCCGCAAGCCATGCGTGGAGATTTTCATTGATACCGTAGGAGGAGAGATTGGTGAGCAGAGCAGGGTGCCAGACCGTATCGAAGGCACGTGATATGTCGAGGGAGACAGCTCTGATTTCCTGTTTGGCATTGAAGACCTCCATCCATTGTTGAGACAGTAGAAGCAGCATGTCCAGAGTAGAGTGACCTGGTCTGAAACCAAATTGATGAACAGAGATCAAGCCATTTTTTTTTTTTTTTTTTTTTTTTTTTTTTGTATACAATATCGAGGCTCGTGAAAGAGCGAACATTAATCACACAGAAAGACAAACCGACACATAAAACATATAACATAGGGAGCGGTAGACAAGATGGGGAGAGAGGGGGAAGGACACAAACACAACATTTGAGAGCAGGGACCGAGAGACATGGAGACATCGAGAGATCTGAGAGAGGGCGAGGGCTTTGGGGGGGGGGGGGCTTGGGAAGGGGGCAGTGGGAGAGGTATAAAACATATGGACACTGCCAGGACTTCCAGGAAAGAAGTTGGAATTTCAAACAAGGTGGATCTGGGGTGAATTAGCGGGGGTAGAAAAGATCAAGGTTTTGGATGGGGGAAGATAAGAGATGGTGGTGAACAGCTGTTTTAAAGACCTGGAGGGAGGAGTGGGATTGAAGGGAGTGAGGGAGTTTGTTCCAGAGGCGGGAGAAAAGAGGAATGAAAGAGTGAAGGTGAGCGGAGAGCCGGGATTTCGGCAGTTTAACCATCAGAGGGTTGCTGGCAGATCTTGTGCGACCTGTAGGAATATTTGGGGGACAGAGCACAGAGAGAGCTGGGGGTGCAAGGCCGGAGAGGAGTCGGTAGAAGACAGAAAGACCACCTACCTGCCTGCGGTGAGTGAGTGAAAGGCCCTCAGAGATAGCTTCATCGCGGGAGATTCCAATAATTCTGAAAGCTTTGGTTTCAACAGCGTGAAGCCGAGCTAGGTGTGAGGCAGGAGCACCGGCCCATAGGGGAGAACAGTATTCCATTGAGCTGCGGATGAAAGCCTTGTATGTGGTGAGGAGCTCAGGTGTGCCGAGGAAGGACTTCGCACGACGGAGGATGCCCAGTCGGCGACTGGCTTTGGAGGCCAGCTTGGAAATGTGGTTTTCCCAAGAAAGATCATGGCAGATAGTGAGACCCAAAATCTTGAGC
The DNA here is from genome assembly GCF_964187855.1 of Myxine glutinosa. Classification (NCBI taxonomy): domain Eukaryota; kingdom Metazoa; phylum Chordata; class Myxini; order Myxiniformes; family Myxinidae; genus Myxine; species Myxine glutinosa. The sequence goes on from NC_136267.1 coordinate 33,346,876, forward strand.
GACAGAACTTCTTGGAGAGGATTGTTGAGAAAGTAGATGGGAGGGTTGTCCAGTCGATCTTTTCGGAGAGACATAGTAAGAGTGTGAGATTTGTCAGGATTGAAAGACATGTTCCACTTGTTTGACCAGTCTGTGATTTTGTCCAGGTCTTCAGAGAGTGAGGAGGCAGCAGACTGCCGATCTGAGGGAAGAGGAATGGAGCGGCAGAGAGTGGAGTCATCAGCAAAGAGATAGAGAGGATTTTCGAGAGAGTCAGAGAGATCATTGATGAAGACCAGAAAAAGCACGGGGCCCAGAACACTGCCTTGGGGAACTCCAGCCTGAACAGGAAGAGGAGATGAGAGAAACCCATTCAGGGCCACACGTTGACAACGACTAGAGAGGAAGTCCGCCAGCCATGCGTTGAGATTTCCATGGATACCAAAGGAGGAGAGTTTGGTGAGCAGAGCGGGGTGCCAGACCGTGTCGAAGGCACGTGATATGTCGAGGGAGACAGCTCTAATTTCCTGTTTGGCATTGAGGACCTCCATCCATTGTTGAGACAGCAGAAGCAGCATGTCCAGAGTAGAGTGACCTGGTCTGAAACCAAATTGATGATCAGAGATCAAGCCATTGGAGAAGAGGAAAGATTTCATATCAGAAGCAATGATGGATTCCATGACTTTGCTGATAATTGGGAGAAGGCTGATTGGTCTGTAGTTGCTAGGATCTGTTTTTGCACCTTTTTTGTGCAAAGCGGTGATGTTGGCTGATTTCCAAGCAGATGGCAGTTGACCTTGAGCAAAAGAGAGGGTGAAGAGAACAGAGAGAGGGTGAGATAGAGCAGCAGAGCAGGATTTTAGGACCCGTGGGCTGATGCCGTCGGGTCCAGTTGCAGAATCAGAGTCGAGGGTTGACAGAAACTTTTCCACCTTGTCAGGAGGAAAGGACACGGAGTCCAGGAGCAGCAGGGTACGACTGGGTATGGTGGGTACAGAGAGGGATGGGTTTGGGACACAAGATTTAGAGGCAAACACAGAGTTGAGGCATTCAGCTTTTTCACGTGCGGAGTCAGCTGTGTAGCCGTTTGAGGTAAGGGAGGGGATGGAGGGGGAACAAACACCAGAAACGGATTTGACCAGACGCCACCAGGATTTGGAAGAGGGAGACAGATAAGAGAGTTCGGTCTTGAGAACGGAGAGATATTGTTTCCTGGCTCTCCTGAGGGTGGACACACACTTGTTTCGGGCTTTGTGAAAGGAAATGAGATTTCCTTCCGTTGGATTTGCTTTCCAGGAGACGAAGGCAAGTTGTTTCTGGGCAACAGCCTCACCACAAGATTCCGTGTACCATTGGAGAAGAGGAAGGATTTGATGTCAGAAGCGATGATTAATTCCATGACCTTGCTGATTATTGGGAGCAGGCTGATTGGTCTGTAGTTGCGAGGACCTGTTTTTGCACCTTTTTGTGTAAAGCTGTAATGTTGGCTGATTTACAAGCAGATGGCAGATGACGTTGAGCAAAAGAGAGGGTGAAGAGAACCGAGAGAGGGTGAGACAGAGCGGCAGAGCAGGATTTTAGGACCCGTGGGCTGATTCCATCTGGTCCAGTTGCAGAATCAGAGTCGAGGTTTGACAAAAACTTCTCCACCTTGTCAGGAGAGAAAGACACAGAGTCCAAGAGCAGCTGGGTTCGACTGGGAAAGGTGGGTACAGAGAGAGATGGGTTTGGGACACAATATTTTGAGGCAAACACAGAGTTGACGCATTCGGCTTTTTCACGTGTGGTGTCAGCTGTGTTGCCGTTTGAGGTAAGGGAGGGGATGAAAGGGGAACAAACACCAGAAACAGATTTGACCAGATGCCACCAGGATTTGGAGGAAGGAGACAGGTTTGAGAGTTCAGTCTTGAGAGGGGAGAGATATTGTTTTCTGGCTCTCCTGAGGGTAGTCACACAATTGTTCCGAGCTTGGTGAAAGGAACTGAGATTACCTTCAGTTGGATTAGCCTTCCATGAGGTGAAGGCAAGTTGCTTCATGGCAACTGCCTCACCACAAGCTTCAGTGTACCATGCCGGGAGGAAGGGTATGACAACTGAAGACGAGATGGGATAAGTCTGTGCATGAGAGAGAGCAGTTTACTTTGGAAGAATTCCCAGGAAGAGTTGATGTCAGAGGCAGAAGAGATGGGAGACCAGTCCAGATGATTGATGGCTGCTTGAAGACCGTGCCAGTCAACCTGAGTGAAATGCCAGACTCGTCGGTGCTGAGGATACTTTAACACTCATCGGCGCTGAAGATAAAATGTCCACTTTAACAAGGAAATGATGAGAAGAACCGATTGGAGCAGAAGAAGAGCAGCAGACATTTGCAGGGAAGTTTGTCATAACCAAGTCTAGAAGAGAAGATACTCCATTGACTGAGATCCGGGTCGGGAAATTGACAGATTGTGTCAGTCCCAATGAGTCGTAGAAGTCCTTTGCTGAGGTGCCATGGCTGGTGTGAGAGGAACCCACACCCAGCCAGCTGGCATGATGCCAGTTGAAGTCGCCACATATGAGGAAGAGAGAGTTGGGATGAGTTGATAGAAGTTGGTTGTCAGACAGGGAGATGTAAATGGAGTCATCACTGTTTGGAGGACGGTACAGAACACATATGAACAAAAGGTGGGAGTGGAGAGGAAGCTGTAGCCAGAGGTATTCCTGGGGGAGTGGCGGAGAGAGGGCAGTGCAAGGAAAGTGAGGAAGAGAGTTTTTGATAAAGATAGCAACCCCACCACCAGGACGAGGCTCAGGTCTATCATACCCGAGGAGGGAGTAACCAGGAAGACATATTAAGGAATCAGATAAATCTTGAAGGAGGAAAGTTTCTGTTAAGCAGATTATGTCTGGTTTGTCAGAAGCAACCTGTATGGAGAGATCAATCAGGATTGAGCGAAGGCCCAGGATGTTTGAGGTACATGCCGTTAAGGAAGAGGGAGGGGGAGCATCGGGTACAGGACAGGGGAGGGGAGGGGCAGGGTAAGATGAGGGGTGAGAGGGAGGGGGTAGGGAGGGCTGTTGATGGTGTGTCGGACATTGCAGAAGGGTTAGGAGAAAGGGAAGGTTGAGGAGGACAAATGGTTTGATGGTGATGGGAAGAGGCACAGTGAGGTGTTGTTTGAGGGGAGCAGGGCAAAGTCGAAGGTTGGAGGAGGGAGCTTTGAGGAGGAGGAGGGAGGGGCGGGGGGAATTGGAGAAAGATGGTAGGGGGGGCGTTTTAAAGGGGAGGGGTGAGGGGGGAGTTTTGAAGGGGAGGGGTGAGGAGGGAGGAGGGAGTTTAGGAGGAGAGGAGCGAGGAGGGTTTCGGAGGGGAGGGTGAGGGGGAGAATTGAAAGGATGGGGTGAGGGGGGAGTTTTGAAGGGGAGGTGTGAGGGGCGAGTTTAGGAGGGGAGGGGTGAGGAGGGTTTCGGTGGAGAGGGGTGAGGAGGGAGAATTGAAAGGCAGGGGTGAGAGGGAGTTTTGAAGCGGAGGGGTGAGGGGGGAGTTTAGGAGGGGAGGGGTGAGGAGGGTTTCGGTGGAGAGGGATGAGGAGGGAGAATTGAAAGGCAGGGGTGAGGGGGAGAATTGAAAGGCAGGGGTGAGGGGGAGTTTTGGAGGGGAAGGGTGAGGGGGGAGTTTAGAAAGTGGATTTAAAAAAAAAAACAAAAAAAAAAACCCACCTTTAGAGGCCATTTTTCCCCGCAAGCGGGGGTGGGCCTTTTTCGGGAACTGTGGTTGTTGTTGTTTTTCGGTCCCCTTTTTGAAGCAATGTTTTACGGCCGGATGCCCTTCCTGACGCCAACCCTTTTTGCCGCCTTTAACGACAAGCAGGGAATTACCAGTTAACTGGTACTCAATTTGCCGACCTCGGAAGGATGACAGGCTGAGTCAACCCCCCTGGCGTTAATTTCAGCGATTGACCGGGATTCGAACCCAGGATCCTAGGTATCCTAAGCCGGCACCCTAGCCGCTAGCCCAACACCAGTTTAGAAAGTGGATGATTAATGAAAAACGAACATTTATTACAAACATGGTTTATTGTGATTTTCAGGTCAGAGATCCCTTTCAAAATGATAGAGGAGGGGTGGAATGAAGGTGAGTTTAGAGAATGTAGAAAGGAATGACTGTAAGAGATTGAATTTTTGTTTGAAATAGAATGATTTGATGAGGAAATTGAAAAACTCAAACTCGAACAATTGTTATCTATCTATGTTTCACTGTGTCCAGCATTCTACTTTTACACTTTTCACAAGATATAAATGATAATAATTATTTATGATCATAATTACCATCACGTTGGCATGACAGGGTTTCTGTAGGCCAGTGAGATCCTTGGCAGCTGATAATTTCTGAGCCCACGAGTCGGGTTCCATCATTGCACGTCGCTTTTGCCTGGATCATCACATTACGATTAAAATCATTCTTCGGCCTTGTCACCTCGAGAATCCCCTCAGTTATTGTGGGCTCCTGTGGACAGCATTGGATCTCGGCCTCTGGTCGTGCATCAATACACCTACATGAAAGAGAAGGAAACTATAGAGTGCAAGATCCTTGAGCATTGAGCACCACAGGGATAGCGATAACAAAAGCAAGACTAGAACTGCGAGCAGTGATGGCAGGCTTCCAGGAAAAATGGCCGCCATACCACGTGACTGATGACGTCATCATTTTCAATAAATTTTCGTCATGGGTATTCGAAAATATCTGTAAATTTGGGTTTGGATCGTTAGGTGGTTCTGGAGATATAGATTTTCAATTTTCTCCCTTAAATCCAAGATGGCCACCATACCATGTGACTGATTATGTCATAGCTTGCAAAAAAAAAAAATCCTCACATGCATTCAATGATACTTATGAGGTTTCGGATTGATCCATTGAGTGGTTCTGGAGAAAAGATTTATTTATTATTTTGCTTAAATTCAAGATGCCGGCCAAACCACTTGAATGATGATGTCATAGTTTGCAAATATTTTTCTCCCATTTGTGTGTAAACATATATTTCAAGTTTCGTATCGATTGGATAAGCAGTTTCATAGAAGTTGGTTTTTCGCATTAATCCATTCAGCGGTTCTGGAGAAGAAGATGTTTTCGGTTTATGACGTAATAGGCAATGGCAGCCAATGTAAGTCGAAATTGCACAAACAAGATACATGATGCACCAAGTTACATTGGTATCTATAATGAGTTAAAGATTCGTAGAGCGAGCTATGACGGTTTTCTCGGGAATTCGTCTCCACAAATTGTGTGCGAATAACAACAGTAATCCTTGCAAGAATATTAGGCCTCGAGTGGGAACCTCACTGGAAGCCTAATAAGTGCAATATCAAGTGAATGACAAGGGTATCAACAAGGTATTTCCACAACTGGTTGGGGGATGTAATGCTGGAGAGGGCAATGTAGTTCATTTTACAATCGTTACCAGTGGCGATTAAACCCCATCTGTCCAGTTGTGCATCCAACATGGTCAGAGCTGGAGTGGTCATGGAGCCATTTTGGCACATGAGCTGTGTTTGCACCTTCAAATCTCTAACACATTGTGGAGGAATGTCTTTTACACAATAGCAGACAATTCTTTCTTCCATTCACAAAAATGGCATGATTTGGAATCAACCCTTGCATGCCAACTACAAGAAACTACCCTTGATTTGGAAGCTACCATCACATGCCAACTACACGAAACTTCCCTTGATTTGGAAGCTACCATCACATGCCAACTACACGAAACTTCCCTTGATTTGGAAGCTACCATCACATGCCAACTACACGAAACTTCCCTTGATTTGGAATCTACCATCACATGCCAACTACACGAAACTTCCCTTGATTTGGAAGCTACCATCACATGCCAACTACAAGCAACTTCCCTTGATTTGGAAGCTACCATCACATGCCAACTACAAGAAACTACCCTTGATTTGGAAGCTACCATCACATGCCAACTACACGAAACTTCCCTTGATTTGGAAGCTACCATCACATGCCAACTACACGAAACTTCCCTTGATTTTGAATGTACCCTTGCATGCCAACTACAAGAAACTTCCCTTGATTTGGAATCTACCATCACATGCCAACTACAAGAAAGTTCCCTTGATTTGGAATCTACCATCACATGCCAACTACAAGAAACTTCCCTTGATTTTAAATCTACCCTTGCATGCCAACTACAAGCAACTTCCCTTGATTTTGAATCTACCATCACATGCCAACTACAAGAAACTTCCCTTGATTTTGAATCTACCCTTGCATGCCAACTACAAGCAACTTCCCTTGATTTTGAATCTACCATCACATGCCAACTACAAGCAACTTCCCTTGATTTTGAATCTACCCTTGCATGCCAACTACAAGCAACTTCCCTTGATTTTGAATCTACCCTTGCATGACAACTACAAGCAACTTCCCTTGATTTTGAATCTACCCTTGCATGCCAACTACAAGAAACTTCCCTTGATTTTGAATCTACCATCACATGCCAACTACAAGCAACTTCCCTTGATTTTGAATCTACCCTTGCATGCCAACTACAAGAAACTTCCCTTGATTTTGAATGTACCCTTGCATGCCAACTACAAGCAACTTCCCTTGATTTTGAATCTACCCTTGCATGCCAACTACAAGAAACTTCCCTTGATTTTGAATCTACCATCACATGCCAACTCCAAGAAACTTCCCTTGATTTTGAATCTACCATCACATGCCAACTACAAGCAACTTCCCTTGATTTTGAATCTACCCTTGCATGCCAACTACAAGCAACTTCCCTTGATTTTGAATCTACCCTTGCATGCCAACTACAAGAAACTTCCCCCCGCCCCCCCCCCCCCTCCCACCATTCCTTCAATCCTCTCTCAACATTTCCTCCTCTTCCTAACTATTCCCAAACGTGCTGCACTCATCTCTTTTCCTCCTTTCCTCAAAATATAATGTCATCGATTTCCCCTTTAACATTTGGAACTGGCTTTGTGAGTTTGCTTCTTATGATTTACACACAAGTTATATTGCAGAAAACACTTTTTGTTTTGCGCGTTTGCACAAACGTTTGTCTTGCACGTCTCTGTATCAATTTTGATTGTCCATCTTTTTTTCTGTGTAGTTCATGTTGGTGGTTGAGTAGCTAAAGACCTGTTGCATTGCTTTTGGTGAGTTTGATTCACGTGGATTCTCAGAGTGGCTCCACTGTACAAAACCAACTCTTGACTGAGATTTAATACACTGAGGGAGTTAGGTCTCCATATGAGAACTAATTTAACTTCCGGTTTCCTGGTCGTAGTTGCTTCCTTTGGTCCTCTGAGTGATCTGCTTCCAAAAGCTAAGTGATCCAGATTCGTCTGTGCTGCCGTCACTTTTTGTTCTCTGTTTGTGTTGATTGTTCTTCGTATTGAATGCTAACTCCCATGTCTTTTTTGTGCTCAGTCTATGTATTTTGATCCTGCATCTCATCCAGGATAGTTTTTGGCCTTCCCATTTTTTTTCCAACTGTTTCCCACACCCACTCACCATGTGTCCATCACTGCTGTCCCATTATTCACCACCCTCGCTTTAATTTACTCCTTTTCCCTTCTGTTTCAAAAAATGAAATTAAAAACTTTACTGACCTTACATATTGTTACAACTACGGGGGACGGCTCTCCCATTAGCAAGCGGGGATTACCCCTTGTCCTGTTAAGCTGGCCGTCTCCCCGGTCCTGGTACTTGTAACGCTATCCCGCGGGATGGAACGGATCAGGGTTATGGGCCCAGGGTCTATCCCGAATACCTTTATCCGTCCCTCCGCAGACTAGGGAGACAAGTACCGCTCGAACCCCGGTTTGGATGGTCTAGTTAGTTGCCGAGCGGTTTTTAGCAACCCGAAGTTCGAGTCATTATCCTTCACTAAACCCGATCCTGAACGTTGGCCGAATCGCGCCACGTACACTCAATATGGAAACCTCTAAAGCGACCGAACAAGAATGAAGAAGAAGAAGAAGTACGGAGGAATAACAGGATTTATTAATTATTTACACAAGCCAAAGCAAAGAGAGCAGTCAAGGTTATATACAGAAAATGGAAGGAGCAGGAAACACAGTGAAATCATTAGCTTACCTATACAAGCTTAATTAATAAACCCCAGGACAACATTAAAGACAGACGGACGATCACACTTACACGGGGAAATGCAGGCAGGAATGAATGGCTTGGAGATGGGTGGCTTTGAGAAGCAAGGAAGGTTCAGCGGGTACTGGGCACGGTCGGGCCAGAAGGCACCGCCGTCAAGAAGCCGAGCCGCGGTCGTTGGTCCCAAACTGCGTGGGCGAAGTTCCTTTCTCCGTACTGCGGCCTCGCGCGCTCCTTGCGTTGCCTCGGTCCATTTTTCCTGCAGCGCGGCACGTCTCACGGCGGCTTGGTCACACCTGCTCATCTCCAGCGCATCTCCTGGACTCAGAACTCATCTCTCCTCTCAGCTCATCTGCATGGGGAGCGTCCCGCGGCGGGTTATATAGGCCCCGCCCTTCACCCTTTGCGAACCTCCCCCAAGCGTTCTCTCTCCGCCCTCTCAAGCCAAACCCCTCGTTCTGGGTTGGATGAGCGGGGCCGACTTACTCCTCCCCTCTATGACGAGGTGGAGACCCGCCTTTCTTCTTCGTCGTTACCTCGTGCGTAATGGAGTCAAATGCAGCAAAGTGGACGGCAGATGAAAATGCAGCAAAGTGCCTAAAGAGTCAATTGCAGCAAACCTGGCAAACCTGGCACTTGGAAGCTGCCATGGGGCGTCGGAGGGGCCTACTCTTATTTAATTCGGTGCAATGAAGAGTCAACCTATAAGTGTGGTCAGATAAGGGAACAATATTTACCTGCTGGACAAAAGTACCATTTTTTGTGTGTGGGTTCCCTATCATGCCTACAAGCAATTTCAATGAGGAGACAATCGAGATCAGTTACTATACGCCCACAAGAGGGCGCTATGTACGGTAGGGGAAAATGGGCGTCGCCGCAGTGCGGAACCGACGGGAACGCTCTTTTCGTGCTTGATCTTCCGATGGGGGCAGAGCATTTCTTCGCAAAATGGCGGCGGTAAGTGCGATTTTGAATAATTTTGAATTGTTTTGAGTATTTATTGATGCAGTTGAGACATTTTGAAGGTTCAGATTTAGTAAAACTAGCTGTTTAGCTGATGTAGCTGATGTATTACGTAGTATTTGTGAGTCTTAATCCTAAATACACATCTGTTGTGGGCAATATGTGACGAACAAGACGTTTTTTTGGTTGGATTTTTTTCCTGTTATTTCCGAAAAGAAACGATGTTGTTACACCCATAGCGAGTGGGTGTGGGTAGCAGGGAAGTAATTTGGCGAAAAGGGTCTGCACATGAGCCATTTCAGCTTTATAATATGCCATTTATGTGCTCTATGTGGAGTTATTCTCTGTTAACCTCCCTTCCACCACGAGAAATTTTGGGCCCGAATCTAAAAAAGGGAGGGGTAAGGCAAGTCAGCCTACCATTATTTTTGCTCTCGCGACTCTCCAAATGGGGTTTTGAAAAAAATACCATCCCCAGAGAAAAATAGACTGAATGCTTACAACACCCATCTTTCTCCTAGGCAAGCCTGCTGTGTATTTAGTAAAACAGACCATCCCCTGTTGTGACAGCAAACCTGACAGAAATTGCTTTTTTGATGGATATATTCTATATAGCAATTAGCTATTTCAAGTGAAGTAGTTAAATTACATAATTACATATTTCTATTAATTCTTCAAACCTTTTCATGGGTGGATAGGAACTTTTTATTATGAGGGGTGGCAGATATTTTAGATGAGTAGGTCAGGGTGCCTCGAGCTGCTGGGGTTCGGGGGCATGCTCCAGAATTTTTACTATAACAAAACAAGTATTTTATTAAACAAATTTTTTTGGGATACATTTCTGTATTGAGATATTAATTGTATCTTTTGGTCTCTTTCAGTTACTCGCGGAGGCCAAGACCAGCCGGCCTACCGACTGGAATAAGTGCCTGATTTGTCAGAAAATAACTCAGGAAAATCTGAGATGTCCGCTGGATGCGTTCAACAGAAGGGATGAAAAGTCAGAAGCGTATACTAAATTCCTGGAGAACGTTCGCATATTCCGAGAGCTTGAAGCTATGCCAGTAAATGTGCCCTTCATCCCGGAAGACGTTAGCAAGCTGATCTCAAACACCGCGAAGTGGCACAAATCGTGCTACTCAAAATTCAACAATCAAAAGCTTGAACGAATTCGGAAACGGGCCAGCCTGGACTTCGACGACGCCGCCACAACTACAAAACGTAGCAAACGTCACAGGTCTGTGGACGACACAAAGCGACAATGTTTGTTCTGTGGCAGGGACGGTACAGTTGGAACTGATCTTCACGAGTGCATGACTTTTGGTGCTGATAAAAAAATTCGCCAAATGGCCACAGAATTGCAGGACGGCGATTTATTAGCTAGATTGACTGGAGGTTCTGATTTGATTTCAATCGAAGCAAAATATCATTTCGATTGCCTCACGAAGTTTCGGAATCGCAATCGGTCGCTGAAAAGAAACGAACAAAAGACATCGGCAGATGAGTCGGAAATGATGTCCCAGTCGCGAGCTCGTGTTGAACTTTTCACGTATGTTGAAAACTCTGTTATGAACGGTCAAGTTGTGTTCAAACTCAGTGAATTGTATGACTTGTATCAAGCTCGCCTTAGTGACCTCGGTATAGACAAGCTGACAAACCGGAGCAGACTAAAGAATGAAATACTGGAATACTTTCCGGAAGCAACGACAGTTTCTGAAGGACGCAATTTGTTGAGAGTTTACAGAGATTCGCTATCGTACTTGCTGAAGGACCATATGACGTCACGGGACTATGATGAAGAAGCACGTACACTCATGAAAGCTGCCAATATCATTCGCAGAGACCTGTTCGAACACAAGAAATTCACCTTTTCTGGAAATTTTCATCCGGGATGCCAAAAGGAAGCCATACCCACGTCTCTTCTGTCAATGATCGCAATGATCTTGAATGGGTCGGACTTGAAGGACCAAACTAAAGTGGAGTCACAAGCGTATTTGACCGTGTGTCAAACAATACTTCTTATGCTAAAAAAGGGAACTGACACAGATCACGGCCACAGGCACACGTATCCTCCACCGCTGCCGATCTATATTGGCCTGAGAATTCACGCACAGTTTCGAGACAAAATACTCATTCAGGCCCTCTTCAAGTTAGGGCTCAGCATTTCTTATTCTCGTGTCCTGGAAATAGAATCGGCAATGGCTGTGTCTTTGAGTGAGCGATTCATTGAGGACGGTGTCGTGTGCCCAGTTCAGCTCAGAAAACAGATTTTTACTGTCGCGGCTCTGGACAATATTGACCACAATTTATCCTCCACATCTGCTACATCTTCATTCCACGGCACTGGTATTTCATTGTTCCAGAAGATTTCATAAACCAATCCCGGTGAAGTTAGAGAACCGATAGGATTTCCACCAAAGGGTACCCAGCCGCTGATGCTCAAGAGCTATCATGATGTCTTGGAAGTGCCAACAAACGTAACAAAATGTGAGTACATGCCTCCCGCTACCCAGCCATCTTTGACGCCCGCAGAAACGGAAACAGTTGGCGAAACCGCACCGGAGCTCAGCAAGTGGATAGATTACTGCATCCAAAAAATGCGAGAATGCGAAATTTCTCAGGGAGATATGGTAACATGGTCTGCCTTCCACGCCGCTCTCCAAGACTCCATAAATTGTACAACGATATCAGCTATGCTTCCACTGTTCTACGAAAAGTCTGCAACACCGTCGATGATCAAACATGGTATGGACGTCGTTAAAACGGCCATCAATTTCTTGAACCCTGGACAGGTCACGGTTCTTACAGTCGATCAGCCACTCTATGCCATTGCCAAGTCAATACAATGGAAATGGCCTCTGGAATACGGTGCGGAACATTTCGTCGTCATGCTGGGAGGGCTACACATAGAAATGTCTCTCTGGAATATCGCAGGAAATCTCTTTGACCATTCTGGGTGGACAGACGCTCTGACGAAGGCAAACATCACGGGGTCCGGTACTGCCGAGTCATTCTTGAATGTCTCTCATCTGAAGAGAACCAGGTGAGTTTGCTCTGAGTATGTAGTTTGTAAAGTGACGACACTGACGATTTTTTCCATCTTAACGATTTTTTCTATTATTATGAACACATAATCCATTTCCTCATCTTTATACTTACAGACACGCACACCAGGTTACTGTCATCTGCTTGTCTCTGCTGGAACAAGACACCTTTATCGCTGACGGGGCTTCGGACGACGACATGATTACATTGGAATCCTGGCGAAAACTCATGTGCAGGCAGCACCCGACCTACTATTTCTGGGATTTGGTCCGACGATATGAGGTACTCGTTTTGACCATGGTGAAGGCGCACAGGGAGCGTAACTTCCAACTCTTTCTGAGAGTTTTGGAGGAGTTAATCCCATTCGCTTTCGCATTCAATCATACAAACTACGCTCGGTGGTTGCCCGTGTATCTGAAGGATATGAAACTGCTGCCGGACGAAGTAGCGACGGAATTCCAGAATGGCGGATGGGTGATTGCAAAGACTTCGAAGAAATTTTCAACAATCCCGATCGACGAGGCGCACGAACAAATGAATAAAATCGTGAAAGGATGTGGCGGTGCCATTGGTCTCCTTCAGAACCCGGCAATGTTGAGACAATGGCTCTTGTGTGCCCCGGAACAGTCACGCTTATTAATGCAATTTGAAGTGGATCTGGGACTGACTACGGACTTATCAGATGAGAATTACGATTCTGGATTCGCCAGTCAGAAAACTTTTCATAGACAAGTTCGGCTTCTGTACCGAGCTATTGCAGATATGCGGAATCCGTTTTCGGACCATTTCTCTGAGCTGATCAGTCTGAATCGAACATGTGCCTCGGAGACCACCATTGACTGCCTACGGATGCTAGAGAATATCGGAACTGAGAAATTCCAGTGTTTCGTCAAGGATGTACTCACCGAAAAGTCGACATCTATTCATCAAACCATCAAGAGGAATAACATCCAGCTCTTCAAACCTACACCGAAAGCGGCTTCCAAGACAAAAATAAAGATGGCAGAACTGAAAGATGATATATCTGTGTTTGGACAGTTGTACGTGTCAGTCCAGAATCGATCAGGAGACATGGCGGAATTTTTTTCGCATGAAAGCAAATCCTATCCTCCTTCGATTTCTGATCAGGGTAAGATGTTTTTTACCACGAAATCCCAGCTTCTCGAATGCCTACTACCGAAAAATGACAGTGAGGAACCACCGAGCGTCTATGATTGCAAAATAATCGATGGAGCCGTAATGATTCATTCGCTACCCAGAAAATCGGCGTCAACATTCCAAGATTACGCTCAGCACATATTCAACCCATACCTATGTCAACAACTCCGTACATCCAACCGCCTTGACGTCGTTTGGGATAGATTTCTTCAAGACAGTCTGAAGGAGGCAGCTCACGAGAAGCGCGGTACAGGCTCCCGACTCAAAGTTGGTAACCAGACTAAGATTCCCGCCAAGTGGGAGGAATTCCTGAAAGTTTCAGAAAACAAAGAGGAACTATTTGCCTACCTCACGGCTGAAGCTACGAAGATGGCGCTTCCACCTGGAAAACGACTTGTTATGACAGGTTAGGAATTCTGATGAGAAACCATTATATGACGATTTCCTACCAACTACATTTTGTGAAAGCGTTCTCGTTTCTAATTTTGCATTTCTGTGTTCATTTCAGGGCAAGATGCTGAAAGCGATTTAGCCAGATGTGATCATGAAGAGGCCGATACACGCATTGTGGTTCACATCCTGGACGCCTTGCAAAGTGGACACAGCCTTATTCAAGTACGCTCGGTGGATACGGATGTGGTTGTGATTCTTCTTGGCATGTACAGTAAACTGCGGTCTCAACACGATGACCTTCAGCTCTGGGCAGCATTTGGCATGGGTGCCCACTACACTTGTGTGGACATAGGATCGCTCTCTGCTACTCTCGGAGATCGTGCCGAAGCGCTTACAGCCTTCCATGCCTTTACTGGATGTGACACCACTTCTGGGTTTCACTGGTCGAGTAAGAAGAAAGCCTGGCGCGTATGGGACATGCTACCCGAATTGACTGATGCTTTTCTGGCTATAGCACGAGAACCGTTTCTGAATGTGACAACGGAATCGCCGGTCTTTGCCGTCCTGGAAAGGTTTGTCGTCTTATTGTACGACAGCAAACTCAGAACAACTTCCATCAATGAAGCCAGGATGATGATGTTCAAGACCAAACCAAGACCACTGAACAATCTGCCACCAACACAGGTGAGATTGAAAATATCAAGACAGCGACTAGACAGACGCGTAATGAATCCTCAATTTTTCGCATGCGCATTCTCAATTTCATTTCACTTTCTGACTTTCTTATCTTCATTGCCTCTTTTCAGAACGCGTTGCTACACCACACCAGACGTGCCGTATATCAGACAGGTATATGGACAATGAGCACAACCCCAACAAGACCAACAACGTGCCCCTCGGAATTCGGATGGGTCAGGTGTGATGGCGGATGGCAGCCTCTGTGGATGCCGCAGCCCGAGGTCTCCTTGGCATGTCGGGAGTTCATCAAGTGTGCCTGTGCTATGCCATGCAAAGTCTGCCGCTGCTTCCATGCTAATTTGAAGTGCACCAGTCTCTGCAAATGTGCGTGCCAAAAATGAGTCCTATTGCATAATTGCAATATTCCTCAAGCATCCAGTCTTGTGGTATGTACAGTAAAACTCGCCAAATTTCACCTTATTGCCTGTTAAACCTCATGGTGAACACCGATTGTCATGTACGAAACATCTTGTAGCCACTCATGGCTTTGGAGAAACATTTCGAGAAAAGTAGACTTTTTCGTCGGTGACGTAACGTTTTTTCAATTAAATTGCCATCTTTAACTGCTCACAAATGAGCAATAACTAATTAGATTTTGTCAGGACCTTCGTTTTTTGAAAGACCCGGTTTGTGGCTAATGAATAATACGTTTCTTTGAAAATGACTAAATTTGACCTTTTGACCTTGACCTTGACCTTCACGGTCAAGGTCGCGATTGTCTCCTCATAAAAAATTATTCTTGGGTACATATAGAAGACACATGCCAAGTTTGGTGCTTTTGTCCAGCAGGTAAATATTCGTTGGGTATTTTGCCATAACTGACCACACTATATTGGGAAACACATCCTTAGCCTACATAGAATAAGGGACTAACTATTTAAAAGGATATATGGTGTCCTGTGTGTAGGTTTATGGAATTAACTAAGAGGACGAGCTTCGACCTTTCTTTACATTACGAGGGTCAGTTACACACAACAAAACCATAATTCTCACATTCGTTACACTTTCTCAAATTCGTTACACTTCTCAAATTCGTTACACTTCTCAAATTCGTTACACTTCTCAAATTCGTTACAATATTGTTTGGCTATCTCGCTTTCTGTTGAGCACATGTGTCCACAGGCCTTCGCTCATTACCAATGTCTTGCTAAATTTTGCCCCCTTTAAACTGGCCCCTTTCTACTCTGCCTCAAAACCGTTCCCTTTTTTTCCTTCCTCCTTCTCAAAACAAACTCAAACTTAAAAGCATCTGAAAATGCAAATCCTGTCTGCGTCTGCTTTGTATTCAGACTTCTTCTTCTTCTGTATGCTAAACATGACGAAAACAGCTAAAAAATACAAAAATATTGACAATTTTAGGTGACCTTGACCTGCTGACTTCAAAAGCAAAAGGATTCAGTGATCCAATATGCAAATTCTTTAAATTTCTGGTCAATCGGATGAAAATTGAGGATTTTATGCAGCCTTGACCTTTTGATCGAAATAAAACCAATCAGTTTCTAGCTTTTGATTAGTGAACCAATACAGTGACCCGTTATGCAAATTCTTCAATTCAGGTCAATCGGATGAAATTTCACGATTTTATGCAACCTTGACCTTTGACCCTTTTGATCTATAAAAAAAAAGAATTAGCTTCTAGCTTTTGATTGGTGAAACAATTCAGTGACCCAATATGCAAATTCTTTAAATTTCTGGTCAATCGGATGAAAATTGAGGATTTTATTCAGCCTTGACCTTTTGATCTAAATAAAACCAATCAGTTTCTAGCTTTTGATTAGTGAACCAATACAGTGACCCTTTATGCAAATTCTTCAATTCAGGTCAATCGGATGAAATTTCACGATTTTATGCAACCTTGACCTTTGACCCTTTTGATCTAAAAAAGGAAAACCAATCAGTTCTAGCTTTTGATTAGTGAACCAATACAGTGACCCATTATACAAATTCTTCAATTCAGGTCAATCAGATGAAATTTCACGATTTTATGCAACCTTGACCTTTGACCCTTTTGATCGAAATAAAACCAATCCAGTTTCTAGCTTTTGATTAGTGAACCAATACAGTGACCCATTATGCAAATTCTTCAATTCAGGTCAATCGGATGAAATGTCACGATTTTATGCAACCTTGACCTTTGACCCTTTTGATCGAAATAAAACCAATCCAGTTTCTAGTTTTTGAGTAGTGAACCAATACAGTGACCCGTTATGCAAATTCTTCAATTCAGGTCAATCGGATGAAATGTCACGATTTTATGCAACCTTGACCTTTGACCCTTTTGATCGAAATAAAACCAATCCAGTTTCTAGCTTTTGATTAGTGAACCAATACAGTGACCCGTTATGCAAATTCTTCAATTCAGGTCAATCGGATGAAATTTCACGATTTTATGCAACCTTGACCTTTGACCCTTTTGATCTATAAAAAAGCAATTAGGTTCTAGCTTTTGATTAGTGAACCAATACAGTGACCCGTTATGCAAATTCTTCAATTCAGCTCAATCGGATGAAATTTCACGATTTTATGCAACCTTGACCTTTGACCCTTTTGATCGAAATAAAACCAATCCAGTTTCTAGCTTTTGATTAGTGAACCAATACAGTGACCCGTTATGCAAATTCTTCAATTCAGGTCAATCGGATGAAATGTCACGATTTTATGCAACCTTGACCTTTGACCCTTTTGATCTAGGAAAAAAAAATTAGCTTCTAGCTTTTGATTGTTGAAACAATTCAGTGACCCATTATGCAAATTCTTTAAATTTCTGGTCAATCGGATGAAAATTGAGGATTTTATGCAGCCTTGACCTTTTGATCTAAATAAAACCAATCAGTTTCTAGCTTTTGATTAGTGAACCAATACAGTGACCCGTTATGCAAATTCTTCAATTCAGGTCAATCGGATAGAATTTCACGATTTTATGCAACCTTGACTTTTGACCCTTTTGATCTATAATAATAATAAAAAAATAATAGCTTCTAGCTTTTGATTGTTGAAACAATTCAGTGATCCAATATGCAAATTCTTTAAATTTCTGGTCATTCGGATGAAAATTGAGGATTTTATGCAGCCTTGACCTTTTGATCGAAATAAAATCAATCAGCTTCTAGCTTTTGATTAGTGAACCAATACAGTGACCCGTTATGCAAATTCTTCAATTCATGTCAATCGGATGAAATTTCACGATTTTATGCAACCTTGACCTTTGACCCTTTTGATCTGTAAAAAAACAATTAGCTTCTGGCTTTTGATTGTTGAAACAATTCAGTGACCCAATATGCAAATTCTTTAAATTTCAGGTCAATCGGATGAAAATTGATTATTTAAGGTGACAATGAACTTTGACCTTTTGACAAAATTATAAATTTGTCTTCCCCATATTCTCATAATAAATATTTGTTGAAGATTTTGTGACAAAAGCTCAAACGGTAAAAAAAAAAAGTTTAAAAACCTGCACGGGGAAGGGTTAATTATGATCCGAACTAAATTTAATCATCTGCATTCATTTTCATGTCATTCCTAATTCACTCAGTCCAGAATTTTCCTTTTTCATCAGCACTCTTTCTTCCTCCTTCCACCTCACCTCATCAGCTTCATTTAAACGACAATTTAATGTTCAATCTTCGAACAAACTTACTTCTAAAGACGTTTCTCTCACTCTGCTTTCCATTCTCCCCTTTCTTTTTACCTGCGAAATGCCGCAGGTTGACAAGAGCTTTACGTTGCTGTTGTTATTGTTCTTGTTGCGGGTCGGTTTTTGAAATGCGCATCCATTCCCATTGGTCGGACAGCCGCCGGACCACACCCACATCTGCCACTTGACTCCACCCACCATAGTGCCGGGACCAAATGATATGGTCGCCACCTTGTTTCCTGATGGGCCTAACATTCGGCTTGTAGACCTCTGCTGATATTATACACTGTCTGGCTTTGTTGTGTCAGATTTCCATTGGCTTTGATTGGGCCGAGTGTTTAATTATTCTTCAGGTTTAATAAAGCACGTATGCGCCTCTTTAAAAGTACATTTCCCAATCGGTCCTTTACCAGATTTTTTAAGCCAATAAAGTCGCACTTAATGGCAAATCTCGTACCTCGAATGACTACGGACAGCTTCTTATGAAAAAAGGGTTATTACCACAATGAATGGGGGGGGAGAGAGAGAGACCAGGAGAGGGAGGGCAGAAGAGATGGCAGAGAGAGACACACACACATGACAAAACTGAGGTAACAGATATCCATACCAGAAACTCCTAACTAAAGTGACTGAACTCACCCATGATGGTCTTGAGACACAAGCCTCGATCTACTGTAATATATAGATCCCAAAGGGGAGATGACATGACCCTTCCTGCTGCTCCTGTTTGGAGTGGGTGCTGTAGATGCCTGAAACCAGACCCAGCTGTCCGTAAGATTTCTTATTGCTATAGAACCAGACCGTGAAGACTCTCAGAAATAAAATGTGTAATAACTTCAACAGCAAGGATGAGGGAGTCCAGAGGACAGACGAAGCAAAAAAAGTCTATTTTCTGTCACAGGTGTAACCACAGTGCGGTCATTCTTGTTTCTCCATCGCTGCATCACTTGTAAACTCGTGCCTCATCCTCCATCAATGTCTTCTCCATCAAGCTACCTCACATCAGTGCCGTTCCCCACGTCATTTTTACACCCGGGTCCCCCGACACCCCTCCCCCCCACCCCCCATCCAGATATGCCCTTCCACAATTCCGTGTTCCTCCACCCCATGCCCCTTGACCTCTTTGCTTCCTTCACTCCCCATCTCCTCTCTGCTTCCTTCACACACTCAGTGGACTACCTTTACTGAGGGTAGTCAGTTTAGTCGCGGACTACCCGACCATGCGGCAGGTAGCACTTGGGTTACATGTTACCAGTGGCAGTCAAGAGACCGACCTGACCTGTAAACCAGACCCGACCTGACCTGTAAACCAGACCCGACCTGACTTGTAAACCAGACCCGACCTGACCTGTAAACCAGACCTTATCTGATCTGTCTGGCTGACTGACAGGGACTGCATGTAAAGACTTGTCCTCCATTTCCACCTCTCCTTATATTAATACTTCCTGAGAATCCTTCCACATAGGTTTGCTTTCCCTGTCTCTTCGAAAACACCATCTGGCAAGTGCTTCCATCTTATTCATACACAAACCACTTGAAGAGATTAAATATCTCAAACTTTTGGATCTCATCAGCATCATCATCAGCTATGATCTTTCTTGGGCAGACCGTATTTCCAAGATGGCTTCCAAAGCCAACCAATGACTGGGTATCCTCCGCTGTGCAAGGTCTTTCTTTGGTCAATCTGAACTTTTTGACAACAAACATGGCCTCATTTCAAGTTTGATGGAGCAATGTCCTCCTCTGTGTTCCATTCCATTCTTTCCATTCCATTCTGATATAGCATTCTGCTCATGCATGCAAAAAATAAGTCGTACATCAAGTGAGTCTTCGTGCTTTAAGAGAATTGTTATAAAGCCAATGAAAAGGAATGCCTGCAATTTTTCAGTGAATAAACAAACACTGCTCACGTTTGACAACAGAAGAACGAAACTGACCTGATGGGATCGGAGTAAGTGAGACGGTTAGGAGGACATCGCACATGCAGAATTACATTTTGGTTCCATGCTTTTTCCATCTCCAAACGTATTCCACCTTCCTCTGTCTTCCACAAGTTGCAATCTGAGAATAAGAGACATGAAAAAAAACAAAGTGCAAGTTTTGTGCTTTCTTTTCTTTTTTTCAAATAACACAGGAAAATATCCGAAGGAAGCAACCATTGTAAGGATCCAATATATACCATATCACCTTGCTCCCAAAAGATGTCCTGTTTTTATGGAGTAGCCCACTGGGCGAAGCCGTTTCGAACAGTGTTTGTCTGTCCGTATGTATGTATGTACAGTCATGTGAAAAAGTAAGTACACCCCATGTAAAGTTTTGACTTTTTCAACATATTTCAACATTCAGCTATTTGATCTTCATTTCAACAATATTGATAGATAAAGGTGATATAATACAACAAATATCATGAAACATTTACATTTTGTAGTCCATTGTATAATTTAAATAAACATAAATGCAAATTTCGCATGTGGAAAAAGTAAGTACACCCTTGGCTCTAATAGGTGGTATTGCCCCCTTTGGCAGAAACAACCTCAAGTAGGCATTTCTTATAACTATCTACCAGTCTCTGACATCGACTGGGAGAAATTTTTGCCCACTCCTCCATGCAGAATTCTTTCAGCTGTGCGATGTTTGAGGGGTTTCTTGCATGCACAGCTCGTTTCAAATCTCCCCACAACATCTCGATGGGATTTAGATCCGGGCTTTGACTTGGCCATTCCAGAACTCTCCATTTCTTTCTTTTCAGCCATTCCTTGGTGGATTTACTGGTATGTTTAGGGTCATTGTCATGTTGCAAGGTCCACCTTCGTTTGAGCTTCAACTTCCCCGACAGATGGCCTCACATTATCCTCAAGCACCCTCTGGTACAATGAAGAATTCATAGTGGATTCTATGATGGTGAGCTTCCCAGGCCCTGATGCAGCAGAGCTGCCCCAAACCATAATATTTCCACCACCATGCTTTACAGTTGGTAACAGGTTATTGTGGTCAAATGCTGTCTTTGGTTTTCGCCAAACATGTCTTCTGGTACTGTGGCCAAAGAACTCTACCTTTGACTCATCTGTCCAGAGCACATTGTTCCAGAAGTTGGTACTGTCTTTGTCTTTCCCTCGCGGTCCCTATGTGCTGTCTTTGTCTTTCCCTCGCGGTCCCCATGTGCTGTTTTTGTCTTTCCCTCGCGGTCCCCATGTACTGTCTTTCCCTCGCGGTCCCCATGTACTGTCTTTGTCTTTCCCTCGCGGTCCCTATGTGCTGTCTTTGTCTTTCCCTCGCGGTCCCCATGTGCTGTTTTTGTCTTTCCCTCGAGGTCCCCATGTACTGTCTTTCCCTCGCGGTCCCCATGTGCTGTTTTTGTCTTTCCCTCGCGGTCCCCATGTACTGTCTTTCCCTCGCGGTCCCCATGTGCTGTTTTTGTCTTTCCCTCGCGGTCCCCATGTACTGTCTTTGTCTTTCCCTCGCGGTCCCTATGTGCTGTCTTTGTCTTTCCCTCGCGGTCCCCATGTGCTGTTTTTGTCTTTCCCTCGCGGTCCCCATGTACTGTCTTTCCCTCGCGGTCCCCATGTACTGTCTTTGTCTTTCCCTCGCGGTTGTCAGCTCTTTCACGAGCCTCGATTCAGTATAGAAAAAAAAAAAAAAAAAAAAGTGCTGGTCTTTGCCTCGGTGTTCATTGGCAAACTTTAGTCTTGCCCTGATGTTCTTTCTGGACAGCAAAGATTTCCTCCTGGCACACCTCCCAAGTAGATCAAATTTGTGCAGCCTCTTTCTAATGGTAGACTCGTGCACTTTGACATCAACAGTGGCAAGAACTACCTGGAGGTCCCGTGATGACATTCTGTGGTTCTTAGAGACTTCTTTCAGCATCTTGCGGTCTGCTCTCGGGCTGAACTTGCTGGGGCGGCCTGGCCTGAACAAGTTGGCAGTTGTTTGGAATCTTGTCCACTTGTAGATGATCTTCCGGACAGTCGAATGATTGATTTCAAATTGTTTGGAGATCTTTTTGAATCCCTTCCCAGACTCGTAGGCATCCATAACCTTCTTTCTGAAGGCCTCAGAGAGCTCTTTTGACCTTGGCATGGTGACGCCGCACACTTCAACAACAAAGAGCAAACCAAACTAAATGTCTGAGGTTTAAATAAGACAGGTTCCTCCAAGATCCTCTCTACCGATCTTCTAATCATTTGCACCTGAGCTGGTGCACCTGATTCTAATTTTAGGTATTTGAAGTAGTGATAAATGTAGGGGTGTACTTACTTTTTCCACATGCGAAATTTGCATTTATGTTTATTTAAATTATACAGTGGACTACAAAATGTAAATGTTTCATGATATTTGTTATATTATATCACCGTTATCTATCAATATTGTTGAAATGAAGATCAAATAGCTGTATGTTGAAATATGTTGAAAAAGTCAAAACTTTACATGGGGTGTACTTACTTTTTCACATGACTGTATGTCCCATCAAACGTATAGCAATCAGAGCTCAGGATATGGTCACATGACAGGGTGCTGTGATTACGTCTGATGTCATTACAGCGTATGCGGCTGACTCTCCACAATCCGCCATTTTGATTTATATGCTGTTCATGCCGAACATATTGTCGAACCTGTCATATATCACAATCGCCATGCTCTACCGTTACGCTTTTCATTCAGTGTGAAACACAAACAAACCGATTGTTAAAATGATCATCAAATATGGAAAGCATAGACGTTACGGCTCTAGCAACAAAACGGTATGTATAGGCCTGAGGCGTTATGACTTATCTTCAGACAAATTAAGCCCAGGTTTCTTAATACAGTAGTGTATCGTTTCAGTAGTATCGTTTTTGTAATAATAATGATAATTATTACATCGTAAATATAACCATCACACTTTATTTAATCCCAATGTTGTGAATGGAAAGTTGATGGATTGAAGCGGTGTATGGTTCATGATCAATGATGAGCGGTGTTTGGCATTTATGATTAATAACCGAGGAAGTAAGGCATTAGCCTCAGTTTTTTAATGGTATTTATCATTTTCGAAATAATTATAACGTAACGTTAATATTAAAGTAAATCTAATCGTAACACTAATCCCTTCGTCGTGACTCCAAACGAACTGGAAGTTAAAATATATCCGTTTTGTGTCCGGGACGTCATTACGTCTATGATGTCATTACGACGGCTTACTCCACCGACCAACATTTTAATTAGAGTACAGTCGATCTCTGGTCGGATCTCAAGAACATTGGGTGTGTGTTCATTTACCAAGTTTCTTGTGAAGAGATCACCAAGTGGTTTGAGCATTCGAGCAAGCACTTCATTCAAAACCCTTAGCGAACGGCTGGCTTGGCAAGCGCTGGCTCGCTGCTTGGTAAATGAGCACACTTCCCACCCTTGTGGGGTATATAGATTACAGTCGATCATCGCTCAGTGCTATAAGTAAAACTTACCTCATGGATGTCGGGATTCCTCCAAACCTCTTTCTTTAATGCTATAAACAGCATTAACGCCTGCTTGAAAAGCTAAACATGTGTGTTTGTGGTTTATAACATTTTACAAGCCCGGCTACGCCGCTGTTTGACTTTTGGTCTTGTTTTTTAAAGGAAACACAAATATAACCCTGATTTGTGATGAGGATTATGAAATATGTTTTCAGGATTTGAAAGATTTATTTATTTGAGTAACTCATGTACATGTTAATCCCACTACATTTTTTACCCTCGCCTGAGGAGGGTGTATTGCATTTGAGTCCGTTTGTTTGTTTGTTTGTTTTTTGTCTGTTTGTTTGTTACTTGGCAAAAATATATATTTTTTTTTTTTTGACAAGTATGTTGATCACTCCGGTTTGTGTGTTTGTGTTTGTCTGTCCGCCTACTTATACTTGCCTACAGGTCACAATTTTAAACCGATCTTCACGAAACTTAACCAAATGGTAGAGTTCGTGGTCAGACAAAATCCTATATATTTTTGAGATCAAAATAGGCCAAAAGGTAAACATAGGCCAAAGGTCAACATAGGTCAAAGGTCAACATAGGCCAAAGGTGAACATAGGCCAAAGGTGAACATAGGCGAAAGGTCAACATAGGCCAAAGGTCAACCACTTTTTTCGAATTTCTAAAATCCTCAATTTTCATCCGATTGACTTGAAATTTGAATGGCATTTACATATCAGCTAACTGAATTCAACCACCAACTATTTTTGAGATCAACATAGGCCAAAGGGCAACAACAATTTCGAATTTCTAAAATCCGCAATTTTTATCCGATTCACTTGAAATTTGAATGGCATTTACATATCAGCTAACTGAATTCAACCACCAACTATTTTTGAGATCAGCATAGGCCAAAGGGCAACAACAATTTCGAATTTCTAAAATCTGCAATTTTTATCCGATTCACTTGAAATTTGAATGGTATTTACATATCAGCAAACTGAAACCAACCACCAACTATTTTTGAGGTCAACATAGGCCAATTGGTCAACATAGGCCAAATTTCTAAAATTGTCAATTTTAATCAGATTCACTTAAACTTTGAAGACGATTTCCTTATCAGGTCACTGAATTCAACCACTAATTATTTTTGA
The DNA here is from genome assembly GCF_964187855.1 of Myxine glutinosa. NCBI lineage: Eukaryota > Metazoa > Chordata > Myxini > Myxiniformes > Myxinidae > Myxine > Myxine glutinosa. The sequence goes on from NC_136267.1 coordinate 33,371,479, forward strand.
GGTCAAAAAAGGATGCTCAACTGAGTGACATTCTACTTTGTTCTGTTTTGCCAAGTGTCGCTCTATGAGTGATTTTTCATTTGTCTGTCTGTTTGTTTGTCTGTTTGTTTGTTTGCCCGCACAGAATAAATATGATTTGCTCTGCAACCGTTAGTCCGATTGACAGGAAATTTTCACCATCAATGCAACTCCACCTGTAAAAACTTTTTATGATAATTATGACGTCATGGGTCACGTGGTTCGGCCGCCATCTTGGAAAAACCTAAAACATTGCACCTCCATATATCCAAAAGCGCTGCATAGAAAAAATTGAGACATGGCTCATTGTAAAGAACTCTCCATGTGGAATAACATATGTTAATGATGTCATAGGTGCCTCTATTACAACGTCATAATTTGACAAGTACAAAATTTCATCCAATCAAGATGAAATTTCTTGAGCATCATCTCGGGATAAATTGGTGGAGAAAGAAAAATGATGACGTCATCTGTCACGTGGTTCGGCCGTCATATTTGTTTTAACGCAAAAGCCTTAAAACAACTGAAAACACGTCCTGGTGAAGGTCTGCAATCTCTGATTGTTCTTTCAAGCTTTTTTGCATCAGTGATAACAATGTACATATCACTTCGCATCAAGCTCAGAATATTGACCGAACAGCAAAAAAAAGAAGTGATTGTGAAGATTCTCTTGAATTATCTCATTCTGATACTTATTCTCCAAATGTCTAGCCATAGCTTAGCCTGGTGTGTTATGTGTTAGTTTCGCCTTTTAGTAGTTGTCCAAGACTTACATACGTGCCTATCTTGTGTCGATGTCTCGTGTGGCAGTGATTCATGAGTTAGTTATTCATTATCTCATTCTGATGGTTTTTTTTCACCTGGTCTGTCCATAGCTTAGCCCAGTGTATTAAGTGTTAGTTAAGCATCCGAGTGTATGCCCAAGACTTCCGTGCATGCTTATCTAAGGCGTATGTCTCATGAGGGGGTAATTACCCCAGGCATGCAAAGCAAAAAGCGGGGTTAAGCAATTGTTTCATGTGCATCCGTCCGATCAATTTATGATCGAGGAACAGCTAATTTAAATTGAATGTTATATTTGGAACACGAATCAGAACATGAATCGGAAGATAAGTCTTTCGTTTCACCGTATGTTTGCTCAAAATTCATGCCGATCACGCGTGCGCATTAAACTACTTGTGTTGGAATAGAGTATTTTAATTGTTTTCCTTTCCTGTAATATATTTTTTACTGCTTACTCTCACCAATCATGTTAACCAGTTGAAGTTTCTACATTTTTTTGCCTCCACAATCTCCCCCCCCCCCCTCCCCCCGCATCATCAGTCCGCATTGCAGATGGAGACAGAAAAACAGTCAAATGCATCAATTAATCACTGACATTCTCGACATACAAAATAGTTTGGTGAAAACAATGAGGAAACAAAAAGAACGTTGAACATCATGTTGTAATTTACACAGAGTTTCAGTAGGTCAAACAACATAAAATTAAAATAAAAACAAGAAAGAGCAATCAGAGATCACCAGGACGTGTTTGTAGTGGTTTTAAGGTTTTTGTGTTGAAACAAATATGGCGGCCGAATCACGTGACCAATGACGTCATTTTTTTCTCTCCACCAATTTATCCATCGATGACGCTCAAGAAATTTCATCTTGATCGGATGAGGTTTTGTACTTGTCGAATTATGACATCATAATGGGGGAACCTATGACATCATCATTAACATATGTTATTCCACATGGAGAGTTCTTTACAATGAGCCATGTCTTAATGTTTTCTATGCAGCGCTTTAGTGAGAGAGGTGCAAAGTTTTTCGGTTTTTCCAAGATGGCACCAGTACCACGCGACCTGTGACGTCATTATTATCATTAAATTATGTTTTATATATGTTTTTATATGACCCCTTATTGTATGTTTTGTGTGTTCGTTTGTCTTTTTTTGTGATTGATGTAAGCTCTTTCACGAGCCTCGATCTTGTACGAAAAAAAAAATTCTACAGAAGGAGCTGCACCTGTGGTGAAAATTTCCTGTCAATCGGACCAACGGTTGCAGAGAAAAAAAAATTCATCTTGATCAAATGAGGTTTTGTACTTGTCAAATTATGATGTCATAATGGAGGAACCTATGACATCATCATTAACATGTGTTATTTCCCATGGAGAGTTCTTTACAATGAGCCACGTCTCAATGTTTCCTATGCAGCGCTTTGGGAGATGAAGAGGCCCAAAATTTTTCGGTTTTTCCAACATGGTGCCAGTATCACGTGACTTATGACATCATAATTAACAATAAAAATTATACAGGAGGAGATGCACCCATGGTGAAAATCTCCTGTCAATCGGATCAACGGTTGAGAAAATCATATTTATTATGTGCGGACAAAGAAACAGACAGCCAAACAAACAGACAGACAAACAAACAGACTCAAATGCAATACCCTCTCCTCTGGCAAGGGTAAAAACAATTGTTATTTTACAAAGGCCCAACTACAGCAGAATAATTTGCTCTGAAAATAGAAACCTGTGAAGACTATTTTCCAACAAATTATGCTGAAATTAAAAGAATGTTATTTACCAAAAATGTTACACCTCATTGTCATACAACAGGAATATTTTGAAGGTATGCTCACAACTCCAAGGAGTGAAAGGATGAAAGGAGACATTCACCTTTATCACAAGAAGGGAGGTAGATAACACCATCTGTGCAGGTGTGGATGAGGTTTGGTCCCCCGGTACCTTTCTTGCATCCGAAGGTGACTTCAACTCCTCCAGGTATTGTGTAATTCTTAACACCTCCACTATACTGCATGCAAAAGGGATTAAGACAATTGGTCTGAAAACATCTTGCATCTCTGTTGTTTATTCTCACATACATACGTTTTAGCTCTTACACGAGCCTCGATTCTGCATACAAAAAAAAAATACGACCTGTTTTTCATACTATGTGACTTATCTCATCAAGAAATGTCATATCTTGAACACTTTCCTGTGTATCTCTCTGCACATTAACCCCATACGGCTGAGTTATACAAACATGAAAGTTTGGATCAACCTTCAACAAAAACTAATTACCTCCGCCAATGAGGTAATGTTTTCACACCTGTTTGTTACCTCAACCCACTAAGGTGGACAGAGGTTATGTTTTCACCCCTGTTTGGCAGTGAGCAGGATTTCTGAAAAGTTATGGATGGGTTCGGATGAAAATTTGTGGACAGTTTGGATTTGTGACAAGTACCGATTGTTTAGATGTTGGTGAAGATCCGTATCCAGATACTATAATTTATAAGTGATTCTTCACCATTGAAAGATGTGTCCAAACATGGTATACAGTACCCTCCAATCCGTCCAAAACCTTGAGATATCCTGCTCACAGACAGACAAACAAGAAAGATGTCGTGCATAGCACGATACCTGCGAAATCCAATAAACAATGGTTACCATCGAAACAGCAATTTGGTGATTTGAAAAATTTGACCTATCAAGTGTTTTGTGATTATGCATCAAGTGAATCAAGTGATGGAATTGTGTGCACAACAAATTTGATCAACACATTTTCTAATTGCCGCAAAAAAGGCGTTTTACATGTTTTGGACAGCATTGGCCTTGATGTTGAACTAATTCAGACCAGAATTTGGACAAATATACTACACATATGTACAAATAAGCTGTCGGTTTCAATTTGATATCTTGGGAATGTCCTGAGGTTTGGCAATTATAAAATCACAAAAATATCCCATTTTATTATAATGGGATTAAATTATTGTCATGGACACTGTTTTCTCTTTGCCATGTGTGTTTTTTCTTTTTGCAAAATGGGACTTTTTATATTCCACGAGGGACTTTTCCCGATGTCACTAAACAACCTGAAAAAAGGAGAAATTTATTAAATTTGTTTTATATTGCACCCTCTTAGCTTGGTACTGAAGGTGGTTTACCAATGGGGGAGAAGGGGCCTTTTGATTATGACGAGTGACCCTGAATTGGTATTACAGAAGGCCCTCAGACAGAAGGCCGAACGGGGTCTATTGGGTCTGCTGCGTCTTAGGGTCCATAAGGGTCTTCAGGTTGTAAAGGGTTCTATGTGTCTTAAGGGTCCTTGGAGTCTTGGGGTCTGAAAGGGTGTTATGGTCATAAAGGGTCTTCGAGAAAACAAGGCCAGATGTTTGAAAACAACCCGAAAATATTCTACCATGAACGAGGGAAACGAAAGCAGAATGTGTCATCCCATCCTGAAAAAGATGAACTGGAACAATTCTGGAAAGGAATTTACAAAGATCGACAATAACACAATAAGAAGGTGGAATGGATCCAAAGCCTGGAAGAGAAGAAGCAACATCTCAAGGAAATGCCCCCCCCCCCCCCCAGCAATAATTGATGCAGAAAATATAAGAAGAATGGCTCACAGAAGGTAACACTCATCCCAACATCTGAAGAAACCCAACTACCTCACAAGTATCAGCCAATAACTTGCCTACCAACAACATCCAAACTTTCAAAGGAAATACTCACAGATACGATGTACTACCACCAAACACAACAAGGAGGCCAATATACAGAACAGAAGGGATGTAAGAGGTGCAGTTATGGAACAATAGACCACCTACTACTAAAGAAGGCCATACTCTGAAAATGAAATATGAGAAGAAATAAACTGTCCATGGCATGGATAGACTATAAAAAAGAGCTTTTGAGAGCATGCCACATTCATGGATGATAAAGTGCATGCAAATGTACAAGACCAAGCCCCAATTGATCAAGCTGATTGAGAAAGCAAGGGATCTATGGAATACCACACGAATCCTGCAACACTTGGAATGAAAGATCGAAATACCAGGAGTGAAGATATGACATGGGATCTTCCAAGGAGACAGCCTTTCTCCCCTCCTGTTTTGCTGGCTCTGGATCCACAATATAGCCTCATCAATGAGCATGGACATGCATACACCGTAACATCTAAGAAACATCCGAATAACTCAGAAAGGTGACAATCTACTGCACATAAATTATTTTAAACAACTTGCACTGAACGACGAAAAATTGGCAGAACAACTGAAGTTAGTGAAACAGTACTCTGATGACATCCAAATGGAATTTGGCCTAGATAAGTGTGCCAATTGGGAAGACCAACAAAAAGCGGACAACATAAAAATGTACTTAGACACAACGATACAACAGTGAGAAGACGAAGCATCATGCAAATATCTTGGAGTAAAAGAGAGTGACCACATACGTCACAAAACAATTCCCAAATAATACATGTGTAGAACGAGGCTGATCCTGGAACGTACCCATCTCCAAGGAGCAAAATGAAAGCCTAAATCCAACTCGCAATATTAGTGTTCCAGTACATCTGTGGAATAATAATCTGGCCAAAATCAAAAATAATAAATTGGATATCAAAAAAAGGAAACCTCACCATCCACAAAATGCTGCACAACAATCACTACATCCCGAGAATGTACCTGCCGAAATGAGAAGGAGGTAGAGGCCTGATGAAGCTCAACGAAGTGCACAGGATGACAACTGCAGGATTGGTCGAATATGTAAAAAGTGCAACAGACTACCGAATCCAATTTGAAACCAAACATGAAGACAACAAACCAGAGAATGTATCTCTAAACCACTTAGCAAAAAAAAAATCCAAAGAGAGGTGTGAATGGAAGATGTCACACAAGAAACCTAAACAACAACGAGTACACCCCCAACAATTGCAAAAAAGAATAAAGAAAAATATAAAATGAAATATCAAAACATATACACTGGGAAAACAACAAAAGAGCAGGAAGATATTTTAAAAAACAAGAGTTGGACAGATTGGGAGTCGACAACAAGGCTTTTTGGAATGGCTAAGAAAAGGTCATCTCAACTGGGATGGAGAACAAATCATTATAAATGCCCAAGACCAAGGACACCACAGCAATGGCTTTAAGAAAATAGGTTTAAAAAAACTCATCTCAGAGCAGGTGTACACCCAAAGGCACAACAAAGTATATCGAGTAATCCACTGGCACATCTGCAAAAGTCTCAATATCCCATTTCCAGGAGACTCGTGGAAACATGAACCAAAAGCAATCACTGAAAACAAGGAAGTCATGCCCACGTATGACCTAATGATCCCATCAAGAGAGAACACAGAAAACAAAGCATTGCGACCAGATATAGTATTGAGGTACAATAAAGAAAAGAAGGCATTGCTGAGGGAGGTGTCAGTCCCCAGCAATTTTGGCCTAAGCAATGCAGAAATCCAGGAAATGACCAAGCAACAAGACCTCAAAAATGAAGTGAAAACATCCTGGAAGATGAAGAGCACCAAAATTGTACCAGTGATTATTGGAGCAATGGGCATGATAAAAAAGAACCTGACAGTATTCTTAAAAACCATCACTAGGAATATTTATACAGATGAACTGCAGTTGGAAGATGTCTGGGGCTCGGCGACAATCTCAAAAGAGCCCTCGGAACAAAACTTTGAGAATAAGGTAACTTCGCAAACTGGTCCATGAATCACGATCCCTCATTGAAATGGAGGTGGATACTTCGAGACATGGGAGGACTCCGTTCCACCTTCTAAAACCCGCATATGGAGATAACAAAACACACACACACATACACACACACACACACACACACACACACACACACACACACACACACCCTCTCTTTTTCTTTTTTTTACACGAAACGAACAGAGCTACAGCCTTTTTACATGTTCAGAAACTCATGGAAGAGCAAGATGGAGCTGAGAGTGGACAAACACCAAGGAAATGAATGAGCAGTAAAGGAGAAGAGGAAGGAAGGAAAGGAGGACATACTGAAACAAGAAAACAAGAAATCAAAGATTTGCATACCCTTGCTCGGACTTGTTTTGTGTGGTTTTATAGATGTAGTCACATTCAAATTGAACCATACATACTATAGATATACTCACATTCTAATTGTACATACTTTATCGACGTACTCACATTCTAATTGTACATACTTTATCGACGTACTCACATTCTAATTGCACATACTTTATCGACGTACTCACATTATAATTGTTCATACTTTATCGACGTACTCACATCATAATTGCACATACTTTATCGACGTACTCACATCATAATAATACATACTTTATAGATGTACTCACATCATAATAATACATACTTTATAGATGTGCTCACATTATAATTGTACATACTTTATCGACGTACCCACATCATAATAATACATACTTTATCGACGTACCCACATCATAATAATACATACTTTATCGACGTACTCACATCATAATAATACATACTTTATCGACGTACTCACATCATAATAATACATACTTTATAGACGTACTCACATCATAATAATACATACTTTATAGACGTACTCACATCATAATAATACATACTTTATCGACGTACTCACATCATAATAATACATACTTTATAGACGTACTCACATCATAATAATACATACTTTATAGACGTACTCACAACATAATAATACATACTTTATAGACGTACTCACAACATAATAATACATACTTTATCGACGTACTCACATAATAATAATACATACTTTATTGACGTACTCACATCATAATAATACATACTTTATAGACGTACTCACATCATAATAATACATACTTTATAGATGTACTCACATCATAATAATACATACTTTATAGATGTACTCACATCATAATAATACATACTTTATCAATGTACTCACATCATAATAATACATACTTTATAGATGTACTCACATCATAATAATACATACTTTATAGATGTACTCACATCATAATAATACATACTTTATAGATGTACTCACATCATAATAATACATACTGTTGCGAATATGGAATTTGGCCTCCATATCCGCTTGTAAATATTCCCCTATTTCCCCAATACTCCCCAACTATCCCCAATCCCCCATTCCCTAGTCCCATTGTCTGTAAACAACAATCAGTAGAGCCGACCTTCCCCTTATTCCCCCATTAAATGTCGTGCCCAGGTCCACCGCACCACACGTAGACAACTTTCGGACATCTTGCTAGTTATTCTTAGTCTATGTCAGTTAAGGCCTCGTTTCCATTAATTATGACTCTTCGTTGCACCAGAATGTGATTATATGGCACCAGTAGTGAGTTTAGGACCTTTCCCATACCTCCTCCCATCTTCTTCCCCGTCTACAACAACAGAGGGGCACGGCGCTGCGCGGGGGGGAGTGTGCGTCCTCCCACCGGCTCGGTTAGCCGCCATCGACAATGCGCTCCAGACAACGCGCTCCAGACCATGCGCTCCACGGGGTTACCACAAAGGGGCTCCTTGTCAGCTCCTCGTCAAGGGCGGAGCCGGTAACCCCCCCGCACGCACCCAATGAGAAGCAACGTGCCGATTCCACGAGGCGGAGCTAACGGGCCGAGGGCGTGTCACTCCCCGCCGGATATACGCGGCCCCGCGCCGGATGTGACGTCAGATGCGCCCCCAGCTTGAGCAGACAAGACGCCATCCGAGCGCTGCGACCTCCCCGCATCTCTAGACCGGACCGGGTCGACCCTGTCCTTGAGCCAAGAGTGCACCTTGAGCCATCGATACCCGCTGTCCTTTCCATCAATCCCCGTGTGAGTCAGCTTTGTCCCGTTTATCTGTCGTCTGTTGGGAATAATATAAGATTGTGTCTAAGTGCTTGTCTTTCTATGTTGTACCTCTCGTCCCTGTAATCTGACCTTCCGAACGAATATAATCTCCTCCGGAGGTCTTGAGAACTGAACCCTGGGTGTCGTGTCATTTGAAACCCAGCCGTGTGTCCTTTTCCTTTGTTGCCTTTATTGGCCTAGCGCAGCGCGATTAGTCAACGTTCGGGTATAATCGGGTAACTTGTGCAGACGTGGTCATACCAAAACCGCTCGGTAAATAACATCTAAGCCACGTCTGTAACAATTGGTGTCGAGGAGTGGGATTCGAACCCGGGACTAAATTTATTAGGCCCAAATTTGTAACAAGTAGAATCGATTCGGAGCGCGTTTACTGCGCTCGACGAAATTATAACGGTCGAAATTTTGTTTTGTTGTATAAAAACCCGTATTTTGAAAGTCGCGCTATGGCAGACCAAGACAGCTGGGGTCCGGTAGGGGAGAGTGAGGCAGGGTCGATCCAGGACCAAATTATGGGACAAGAGGAGAGCGAAGCAGTGAGGGTAGCAGATTCGCAAAATAGCGTCGTCACGCACGAGGTAACGGGCGCGCGAAATGGCGCCTCGCAAATAGCTACGGCGGCCGCACCCGCTGCACAAGTGGGAGGGATGGCCCAAATGCAGGCCCTCATGGAGCAATTTATGGCGCAAATGCAGGCGTCCCTCAACCTGCAGAAGGACGATATGAGGGCTAATAGTGAGCAAATGAGGGCTGATAGTAAGCGATTGGGTGAGCGATTGGAGGACCAAATGGGGGTAATGGGGAACCGGATGGATGCTCAGGGTGAGCGATTGGAGGGCAAAATAGGGGTAATGAGGGACGAAGCGAGGGGTACCAGTGAGGGATTAGACAATAATTTTAAGGGATTAGACAATAATTTTAAGGGATTAGACAATAATTTTAAGGGATTAGACATGAAATTTGGGAAATTAGACGATAGATTAGGGGAAATACAGGAGGGGTTAACGGGGGTAGAAAACAGAATGGCCGCTCAAGAGAATCAAATGGAAGGGATGCAAAAAGGGTTAGAGGGGTTAGAAAACACCATGGAAGGCAAATTGAGGGACATGAGGGACCAAGCGGAAAGGGAAGTTAACCAAATGGGGCAGCAGATAGAGGGGGTCAGAATGGGGGTAGAAACCAAACTGGATGCTCACAGGGAGGAAATGGAGCAGATGAGGGTGGCATCTGGGCAGGAGATGCAAGTGATGGGAGAAGAGATCAGAAGAGGTGTGAGTGAGGAGGTCGGAGGAGTGCGCGAGGAGGTGAGGCACTGTAAGGAGCACATGGAGAAGGAGGTGAGAAAGGGGACTGTAAAGTTACAAGGGGGCATAGAGGACCTGACGCAGGAGGTGGAGCAGCTGACGGTGGGACAAACGGAGTTAGTGGAGCAGGTTCAAAGGAACACTGCGGTATTAGGAGGGTTAAAAGCGACACAAAACGACATAAAAGATGACTTGGTGGCGACGAAGAGGGAATGTCAGATGGTACGTGAGGGACTGACAACGAGGTTGGACGAGGTGATAGAGGTAATGGAGACGAAGGACCGGCAGGTGAGGACGCACATGGAAACGGTCAAGGTAGCCTTGGAGGACGAGCTTGAGGAGACGTACCGGGGAATAAAAGAAGTGAAGCACAAATTAGAAGAAGTGGAAGAAGGGATGAGCGAAATTAAGAAGCGACGGAGAGGGGATAAGAAAGAGATAAAAGAGGAGATAAAAGAATTGGTCCAAAGTCTGTGTTTGGATCGTGATGATGTGCTCATTAACCGGATGAGGGATTCGCAGGTGATGGAGGAGAAGCGAAGAGGAAGAGGACCCGGTGTAAGTGGTGACCAATATGGTCGTGCGTATGATGCGCCAGGGGATTTAAGAAGCTTGGGGGTCGAGATGGACCCGGGTGTTCGTGAGAGGCCGTGGGTGAAGTGTGCGACAGGTCTGGTGTGCGAAAAAGGAGGTGAGCGAGAAAGTCCGACTCTGGGGTGTGTGAGGAAAAAGTGCGTGCCAAGGAGTGAGGGTGCTGGCGAGAGTGAGTCGGTCGTAGCGCGTGTGCGAGGGAGCACATGGAAGCGTGGTGGGGTGAGTGTTACAGAGGGTGTGACGGGAGAGTGTGCGCAGGAGTGTGCGCGAGAAAGGTGTGTGACGGACAGGTGCATGGGGAAAGAGTGCGCTGTCAAGAGTAAGGGTGAGTGCGCTGTCAAGAATGGAGGTGAGAGTAGTGAGAGTGACAAGGAGAGTGAGTTGGTTGTGACAGGTGAGCGAGGATGTACACCTGGGATGGAAGGATGCACACCTGGAATGGTAGAGCGTGAGTGGGAATGCACGCTGGAGTTGGTGGTGAGGCACGTGGTTGGGTGTGCGAATGAGAGCACACCTGTGATTGTCACAGAGGAGGTGACAGAGGAGGGGGCGCGAAGAGGTGTGTTAGTGAGGTGTGCGACCAACGAATGTGTGCCAAGGTGTTCGGTGGTCAGGTGTGTGACCAAGTCTGTGAGTGGAATGAGAGTACCTGGGTGTGTAAGGAAAGGTACGACGAGGAGCATGGAGACGGCTGGATGTGTGAGCAAGGAACGGGCTGCGGGGTGTAAGAATCCAGGTGAAGCATCGACGGTAACCAGGTTAGAGGTTAGGTCGACTTTTAGCCGAAGCGGGCCCTCGGTGCGTGCTGGGCCTCGCGTGGAACGGCCGCGTCCGTGCTCCACTAGGCGGAGCGGGCAGCCAGATAGAAAGGGTCGTCATGGCGACCACTTTTTGTTGAGGCATTCCGGCAGGTCGAGATCGAGCCATGGGATGGCTCCGTGCCGAGATGGTGCGTGGGATCTCGGCCCGGGTAAACCTCCTTCCCTGCACCGAATGCGGGACGTATCCAGCCGATGGCACAAAACAACCAGCATCCATTGCTTGGCTTTACGAAGCCGGGCTTTGGACAGGGATTGGCGCACCGAGAGGTATTAGTGAGTCGACTGGGTGATGAGGTTAGTGTTTTGGACCCAAAATTAGAGAAAAACAAAATTTGATGATTGGCAAGGGATTGGCAGTAGTGATTGGCAGATGATGGGTAGTGATTGGCAAATTTTTAATTTGTTGCAATTTGATGTGCAAAATTGGTAGTGAGAGACCCCCGATGGGGTGGGATGGCAAATCTGCCACCCTTCCCATGCGGGGGGCAAAGGAGCAATAGCTTATGGGGTGTATGGCAGTGAAAACTAGCCCGGGTGGGTTAGGATATTGTGTGTAGGGATCTAGAGAAGATGACCTTAGGTAACGTTAAGGTTAGTTAGTGACTGATACCTGTAGTGGGGACGCAGGTAGATTAGTGTGGATGATAATGACGTGGGAGCGCAATAGTTTAAAGGGACGACTGGGAAGCGCAAGTTTCAGAAGGGAGTAGTTAGCTGAGATGATGCCGTGTGTGTGAGGATGGAACAAGTGTGAGAGCACAGGTGTGCAATTGGACAGGTGTGTGGAGCAGTGTATGAGTAGTGAGTGTTGTGGATCAGCGCGAATGCGCTTGGGGAGAGAAGGGTGCAGGTGGCACCAGGTGTGAGAGCACAGGTGTGCAAGTACAGGTGTGTGGAGAGAGTTGGAGTAAGTGGTACGGAGTGGTGTGCATGGTGCGAAGGTGTGAATGGGGGAAGAGTGGACCCCCATCACGGATACCCGGGGCGGGTAGTGTAAGTGTTAGGTAGAGGGTACAGGTAAATTGTGGTTGGATATTGGCATTTGTGGTGCGGTTGCAGAATGGTGTTGTGGATGGGTGCATTAGTGTTGTGGAAATGGCTGGGCGTGTAGCCTGTTAGTGTGTGTAGTTGGTTGGGCACTCCACCACTGTGAGGATGTCGGCCAGGTGAGGCCGCAGGTGGGCTCTGGGAGCCGGTAGTTGTGAGTGGGTGCCTGAGGATCCCGGGTGTGGATCGGGTAGCCCAGTGCCAGAGAGGGCACCGAGTGGGGAGAGCGCCAGAGGGCCTGCCCCAGTTAGTTAGGTTAGGGTGAGGAGCTAGGTAAGCTCGGGTGGCAACTGCAGTGGTGGAGGTGTGCAGGTGGGTAGACCCACTGGGAGAGGTACACGTCGCAGCCCAGAAATTGTGCGAGGGCACCGGGAGATGAATCGGGGGAGTGAGACCCCAAATTGAAGAGCACCACAGTTTGGCCAATGGGAATTGGTTTTTAGAACCCATAGTGTAAGAGGGCCAATGGTTTGGCCGGAGAAAGACCCCGGGTAGTGTAAAGTTGTTAAAGTCATTTAGGAGATAGTTAGGATTGATGAACCTGTCGCACCATACGCAGCCACTTACCTGAGGTGATGATGATGACTCCACACCTGTGTTTTCTTGGTTTGTAGCAGGAAATGAGATTGCTGTGGAATTGAGAGACGCATCACGACGTGGATGAGACATTGGGGTGATTCCATCTCTCCCTCCCTAGGAGGGACTGATGATGAATTGGTAATGGCAAATTTTGATGTTGAGTTGAAAATGGCAAATTTTGATGAGAGTTGAAAATGGCAAATTTGATTGGTTAGGAGGGAGAGAAGACGAATTTGGTTTATGGGAGGAACGGGGAAGACAGTAGGGATGTTTGTTGATTTGTAAAGTAGATGTTTATGGGTAGTAGGGCGGGCCATACTTTTTTTTTTTTGGAAATCAATCGAGAGGGGTGTTCATATTACGTATTTTGGTGTGTAGAACACAAATCTGAGGTTTTTAAAAAATTCTGATAACCCTAACCTACATCAATTTGCAGTTGATTATTATTAAATTTTTGATTATTTTGCTATTCTTCTGGAAAAAAGAGAAGTTTTTTATTTTGAAGTTCGGGCTTTTATTTTGGTAACTTCCTGTTGGGACGGCAGTTGTAGCCATCTTGTTGCTGAAAGCTCGATGTTGAGGAGGTTGGCAATCCTTATCCATCCGTCTTCTCTTCTCTTCTTATGGCATTGCCAGTAAGTACGTTTTTGATAAGGAACCTGAGGAACAAATAGATAATAATTTTAGATGTAAATTACCTTGTTTTATATTATATTTGTTAATTGATTTGTGTACTTACCTATTGCCAGCCTGAGTTACATGTGAAGGAAAATAGTGACCTGTGAAGTGAATATTTTGATGGTTTTCTGTAATACCTGTGTAATACCTTAATATCTGTCTGTAGTGGATACTTACCTGTGTATTATTGTTTTTATTTCAGTGTGAACTACTAAAAATGGCTCAAGTCAGAACAAGGATGAAATCAAGTTCTCATTTAAGTAATCTTGTTGGCACTGGGCAGGAGCTGTTGGTGTCTGAACTGCCAACTGTGAGGGATATCCTGAGGTATGGCATCTACTTGAGGGAGCAAAGTGAAGATGACAGGAGGAACTACCCAGTGGACCAGCTCGTGTCTGACATCTACCCTGGTCTGATTTGCCAGTGGAGCAAAGCTAATGCTCTTTTAAAGCCTCCTGTTATCAATGAAAAGGTGACCATCATGTCCAAGCTCAATGAGGTCTGGAATCAGGCAGTGAAGGTTTCTCTTGGGAAGGGCAAACTTGATGCCAAAGAGAGGTTCATTGTCAAGTTAGACAAGTTATTTGATATTTTGACTAGCAAGTGTCAGATTACCAGTTGTGAGGGGGGAGGCTGTGAGGCCGGTGAGGGCTGTGTGATCCAAGCCCACATTAACTGTTCCTGCAGCAGAGAGAAAATGATTCCTGTGAAAGATCTTGCCTACATTAAGGGACAGAAAAAGAAGGTTGGAAGTAAAGGACCCCACCAAATGGGGAGCCCTGATCTGCCAGAGCACAAGAGACAGGTGAGGACATTGGAAAGGCAGGAAAATAAAAAGAATGCAGAGAAAAGGAGAAGGAGCAAGGAGGAAAATGCTGCAGCAGCAGAGAAGGCAGCCAGGAAGGATGTTGAGAGATTTTTGTCAGATGGTGATGAGGATCTGGAATTGGAGAGAAGTGGTGCTGAAGATGAGTTTGTCACTGAAGTTGAGCTCTTCCCTGAAACTGACACTGAGCCTGCAGCTTCAGCAAAGGTCCAGAAAAACTATGATGAGATTCCAAACATTGCCCTTGCTAGTGTAAGGTATGGCATAGGGCTGAGGCCAACTGCAGCGATAGCAACTGCAGCTCTGATTGATGCAGGAATCATCACAGAAGACAATACAAGTAAAGTGATTCATAAGAACAAGGTCAATAGAGCACAGGAGAGGTTGATGACAGAGCTGGGGGAAGAGTTTGATGAGAAGTGCAGGGAGTAGGGGGGATCTCCTGCATCCTCTTTGATGGGTGGATTGACCTGACCAATGTGATGATGGAAGCTGAGGGCAATGACCAATCTTTTCCTGCAAAGATCAAGGAAGAACACTATACTGTTGTTAGTGAGCCTGGTAACTACTATCTGTTCCACTTTACCCCAGAGAAAGCAACTAAAGAGGAGTCACATGCGGAGCAGATTGCTAAGGTCCTGTTTGCCTGGCTGAAAGAGAGGGGTTTTGATAAGACCTTGTGGGCCATTGGAGGAGACTCAACAAATGTCAACACTGGTGTGAAAGCTGGAGTAATGCGGAAGCTGGAGCTGCACCTGGGGAGAAAGCTGGTCTGGTTCGTGTGCAACCTGCACACTGGTGAACTTCCCCTGCGCCATCTCATTGTTCACCTTGATGGCCCTACTCTGTCAGACAACACATTTTCCGGGCCAATAGGAAAGCTCCTTGCTTCTGCTACAGACTTGGATATCAATCCAAACTTCACCCGGATCTTTGTTGGCCCTCCACTGATCAAGCTGTCTGACAAGGCCATTGAAGATCTCTCAACTGATCAACACTATGGCTATAAAATTGTCTGTGCAATCAGGGATGGAGTGCTTCCTGCAAGGCTGGCTCTAGTGGAGATTGGACCAGTAAACCACAGCCGCTGGCTCACCACAGCGAACAGACTTATCAGGCTCTGGGTGTCAAAGCATGGACTGAAAGGAAAGAACCGGAAGAATCTGCAATTCATTGTGGAATTCATCATTGGAGTGTATTATCCATGTTGGTTCAACGTGAAAGTCAAGCACTCCTGGATCGAAGGGCCTAGGCACATCTTGTTT
Source organism: Myxine glutinosa (assembly GCF_964187855.1). NCBI lineage: Eukaryota > Metazoa > Chordata > Myxini > Myxiniformes > Myxinidae > Myxine > Myxine glutinosa. Next base: position 33,387,246 of record NC_136267.1, read on the forward strand.
CAGCTGGACTGCCTCAAGTCCCAGAGGAAGGAGGTGCTGGACCTTGTGATGCCGACTGTGAGAAGATCTGCTTGGTATGCCCACAGTGAAGCCATCCTCCAAACACTGCTGTGCTCTGAGGATCAGAAGGAGAGGACTGAGGGGGTGGAGAGAATCCTGGCCATCAGGGGAGAGGGAGACCCAGACACTCAGCTGGGGGACTCCTCTGTCAGGACCAGAAAGACACCTGACATCAACTGTGATGCTTCAGCATTGGTAACTTGATCAGCTGGTCAGAAGGTGTGTCAGAGCCACCTCTCACCTGCTCCCTAAGCACCTCGGAGGTGAAAAACTTCATCAACACCCCCATGGAGGTGCTCAACTGGCTTTGCCACACACAAAACATTGAGAGGGTTGTTAAAATGGTGACTGAGGCTTCTGCTAAGTACTTCTCACAGGAAAAGAGGGATGGAGGCATCAGGGCTCAGGAGACCAGCAGGAGGCTGATGTCCAAGAATGAGTCAAAGCAGGACTTGTGCAACCTGGTAAAGTTCAAGAAGTAAGGAGATTGATCTTTGTAATTGTAACCAGTGATATACATGCAGTTCACCTGTTAATAAATATGTACATTTGATTTGGCTGTGTCAATATGAATGATTTCCCTTATATCTTTTAATATCTTATAAAGGGGTTCGAAAGGGTAAAATTGGCAATTTAGAAATACAAATTGATGTAGGTTAGAGTTATCCTATCCAAAAAATAAACTCATATTTGAATTCCCCATAAAAAAACACATAATATAGACACCCCTCATGTTAGTATTTCCTTCAGATTGATTTTGGCACCTGAGTATGACCCGCCCTAATGGGTAGTGTTGTGTTTTGTGGATGCAGTAAGGGGTAAGGGAGGGGCCATGTAGGTTACCTGGTGGGGGGGGGGCGTACGATAGGAACGTACCTGTCTCACCTGGTTCCCATGTGCCCCCAGTGTGCATCATCTTGTATTGCGTGCACTTTTGCGCCCTTACCACCTTATTCACTTGTCTGCTTCTTTTGTCTCCCACCTCCGAGGATCTGGCTTTGGGGTAGAGAGAGAGGAGAGAGAGGTGCTTGCTACGCAGTTGTGGGCCTGCACTTTCGCTGCTTGCTGCTTGGATCGATACACCATACGGACCGCAATGTTTGTGGCCACCCACAATGGACCGCAGTTCTTTTGCGGCCAAGCACCACCCGTGGAAGGACCTATGGGTCAACGTGGCACCTATGCCAAACAGGTGAACCACTAACAGTTGGCCCCCTGACGGCCGCAATATAGAAATGGACGCGGTTGCCGCCTTTCTTTATTTTTGAAAAGAAGTAAGAAGGCCAAGTGCACCACACGAAGGCAAGACCAGCAGCAGCCACACAATGATTCATAGACACTTTATTGGTGCACCGGATGGTGCTCACTGTGTGATGGGGTGGTGCTTGATGCTTGGAAGGGGTGCTCTGCACATTATTAAAGGCCGTAGGCCACAGAGCACTCGTGGGTTGGTGTATCGATGCTAGCATGCGTGCTCTCTCTATGCATAACATCTGCATGTGTTCCTCCAAAAACAGGTCCTGGATCGTAGTGTAAATATCAGCGTAGTCTTGTGTAAATAATGCTCCCTACCGGCTGTATGTTTAGTTTGAGGATTCTTTCCGGATTCGGTTATCCTGTGGGTGTGTTTCTGTGAGGAGAAGGGTGCAACGTCGCAGGGGGACATATTTACTCATTTGTGAATATCTGTAAAACTGTCGCACTCAGGGTAGAGTTAATAGTAGAGGGAACTACATTGCGTGCCACACTAAAGTAGGTAAAAATTTATCGGGTCGGGACGCCCCGAGGGTAGAGAAGGGTGCAATGTTGCGAATATGGAATTTGGCCTCCATATCCGCTTGTAAATATTCCCCTATTTCCCCAATACTCCCCAACTATCCCCAATCCCCCATTCCCTAGTCCCATTGTCTGTAAACAACAATCAGTAGAGCCGACCTTCCCCTTATTCCCACATTAAATGTCGTGCCCAGGTCCACCGCACCACACGTAGACAACTTTCGGACATCTTGCTAGTTATTCTTAGTCTATGTCAGTTAAGGCCTCGTTTCCATTAATTATGACTCTTCGTTGCACCAGAATGTGATTATATGGCACCAGTAGTGAGTTTAGGACCTTTCCCATACCTCCTCCCATCTTCTTCCCCGTCTACAACAACAGAGGGGCATGGCGCTGCGCGGGGGGGAGTGTGCGTCCTCCCACCGGCTCGGTTAGCCGCCATCGACAATGCGCTCCAGACAACGCGCTCCAGACCATGCGCTCCACGGGGTTACCACAAAGGGGCTCCTTGTCAGCTCCTCGTCAAGGGCGGAGCCGGTAACCCCCCCGCACGCACCCAATGAGAAGCAACGTGCCGATTCCACGAGGCGGAGCTAACGGGCCGAGGGCGTGTCACTCCCCGCCGGATATACGCGGCCCCGCGCCGGATGTGACGTCAGATGCGCCCCCAGCTTGAGCAGACAAGACGCCATCCGAGCGCTGCGACCTCCCCGCATCTCTAGACCGGACCGGGTCGACCCTGTCCTTGAGCCAAGAGTGCACCTTGAGCCATCGATACCCGCTGTCCTTTCCATCAATCCCCGTGTGAGTCAGCTTTGTCCCGTTTATCTGTCGTCTGTTGGGAATAATATAAGATTGTGTCTAAGTGCTTGTCTTTCTATGTTGTACCTCTCGTCCCTGTAATCTGACCTTCCGAACGAATATAATCTCCTCCGGAGGTCTTGAGAACTGAACCCTGGGTGTCGTGTCATTTGAAACCCAGCCGTGTGTCCTTTTCCTTTGTTGCCTTTATTGGCCTAGCGCAGCGCGATTAGTCAACGTTCGGGTATAATCGGGTAACTTGTGCAGACGTGGTCATACCAAAACCGCTCGGTAAATAACATCTAAGCCACGTCTGTAACAATACTTTATAGATGTACTCACATCATAATAATACATACTTTATCGATGTACTCACATCATAATAATACATACTTTATCGACGTACCCACATCATAATAATACATACTTTATCGACGTACTCACATCATAATAATACATACTTTATCGACGTACTCACATCATAATAATACATACTTTATCGACGTACTCACATCATAATAATACATACTTTATAGACGTACTCACATAATAATAATACATACTTTATAGATGTACTCACATCATAATAATACATACTTTATAGATGTACTCACATCATAATAATACATACTTTATCGATGTACTCACATCATAATAACACATACTTTATGGATGTACTCACATCATAATAATACATACTTTATAGATGTACTCACATCATAATAATACATACTTTATGGATGTACTCACATCATAATAATACATACTTTATAGATGTACTCACATCATAATAATACATACTTTATCGATGTACTCACATCATAATAATACATACTTTATCGATGTACTCACATCATAATAATACATACTTTATTGACGTACTCACATCATAATAATACATACTTTATCGACGTACTCACATCATAATAATACATACTTTATCGATGTACTCACATCATAATAATACATACTTTATTGACGTACTCACATCATTATAATACATACTTTATCGACGTACTCACATCATAATAATACATACTTTATCGACGTACTCACATCATAATAACACATACTTCATAGACGTACTCACATTCTCATTGTACATACTTCATAGACGTACTCACATTCTAATTGTACATACTTCATAGACGTACTCACATTCTAATTGTACATACTTCATAGACGTACTCACATTCTAAATGTACATACTTCATAGACGTACTCACATTCAAATTGTACAATGTACATACTTCATAGACATACTCACATTCGAATTGTGCATACTTCATAGACATACTCACATTCAAATTGTGCATACTTCATAGACGTACTCACATTCTAATTGTACATACTTCAAAGACATACTCACATTGAAATTGTACATACTTCATAGACGTACTCACATTCTAATTGTACATACATTATAGATGTACTCACATTCTAATTGTACATATTTCATAGACGTACTCACATTCTAATTGTACATACTTCATAGACATACTCACATTGAAATTGTACATACTTCATAGATGTACTCACATTCTAATTGTACATACTTCATAGACATACTCACATTCTAATTGTACATACATTATAGATGTACTCACATTCTAATTGTACATATTTCATTGACGTACTCACATTCTAATTGTACATACTTCATAGACATACTCACATTGAAATTGTACATACTTCATAGACGTACTCACATTCTAATTGTACATACTTCATAGACGTACTCACATTCTAATTGTACAGACATTATAGATGTACTCACATTCTAATTGTACATATTTCATAGACGTAATCACATTCTAATTGTACATACTTCATAGACATACTCACATTGAAATTGTACATACTTCATAGACGTACTCACATTCTAATTGTACATACTTCATAGACATACTCACATTGAAATTGTACATACTTCATAGACGTACTCACATTCTAATTGTACATACATTATAGATGTACTCACATTCAAATTGCACATACTTTAAAAAAAAGAACGTGTACTGCTGACAACTACGAGGTGGCGTTTGCGGCCTACATTAGCATATTCGGTGTGGACACACAAACAAACAAACACATGCACGTTTTCCACATAAACATATTAATTGGTGACTTTGTAATTTATTATAATTGTACTGGAAGTGAGAAAGTTAGAGTGAGTAGTTGCACCAACGTTGTCACGCATTTGTTCACCACATGCACATGAAAACATCGGAAAACTTCACTTCTTTATATCAAGACATTGTGTACAAGATATTTTTTGATCTTAAATGAGAAAAACATTATTTAGGCCACATGACATCATGAGGAGCAACATAAAAGGTTCAAAACAATCATTTATGAGTTCACGCGACTGGGCAAATCGGGCTGTCATGTACATTCAGAAATCGAGGTGTGGGTGTGTGTGTGTGTTTTATGTCAGTTTATTTTCAGACATCATCGCACACGTGTACGTACTGCAGTGAAAAAACGAGAAGAAAGAGTCAGGTTTTTCTTCACTAATACTTCTCCTGACAATTCACACCCAGGATTAGAATCTGAGGAAAGGAGGGAAGGTACAAGTTAAGATTAATATTTGGATGGAGATTCAGGGCAATCATTGCGTGGCCCTGCAACAGAGTGCTGACCTGTACAGTTGATTCAAATTCACAGAATTACCACAGAATTACCCCCAGGGAGGCACAGAGCAAAAAAATGAAAAATCCCAAGTGTAGATATATCCGTACTATATTATGTGGCTAAATTACCTCTCCCCTCATACCAGTGGAAAAGGAAAATGTGGTGTGTTTTGTGGAAGACTCAAACCCCTTTCCCTTTCTCTCTTTCTTTCTCTCTTTCTTTCTTTCTCTCTTTCTTTCTCTCTCTCTCTCTCTCTCTCTCTCTCTCTCTCTCTAACTCTCTCTCTAACTCTCTCTCTAACTCTCTCTCTCTCGATCTCTCTCTCTCTCTCGATCTCTCTCTCGATCGATCTCTCTCTCGATCGATCTCTCGATCGATCTCTCTCTCTCTCTCTCTCTCTCTCTCTCTCTCTCTCTCTCTCTCTCTCTCTCTGTCTCTCTCTCTCCACATCCATACATGCTTTACAAGACTCAACATTGCGAAACCAACAGTACGAGCCAGCAATCCATAAAAGAGCAGAATAAAGGACAGTGCAGGGGAGAACCACACAGCAGGGGGGTGGGAGGAGAAGGGTGGAGAAGAGACTCCACCAAAGGCCCCAATCGCCCCATGCTCCCCCAGATAGAGATATCATAACATTATCTCCAGCAGTGTTGCAGGAGCTGGGTGCAACCAATGAGTGGTGCCTAGATACAGGGTGGGCCAATGAGGCAACTGTTCTGGCACATTCCATCGACAGAGAGGCAGACGTCAGAAACACCAAGGCAGCGTTCGGGAGCACAGAAAGGGGATTGCTCAATCCCCATGCCACGCTTCTCCTTGGGCTTTATAAGTCGGGAGATTTGAGCAGATCGTTGATATTGGCACGCCTGGGATCTGAGACAAGCAAGCTGGTGACCAGAGGATTGGTGGAGCGTGTGAGCGAGGGAGGTTCCGTGCATGGAACGAGCCAGCCCGCAGAGAATTCCTAAATGCCTTGGTGGTACATAAACACTGATTTACGCCATCGCTCTCTTGCTTTCCCAAAATCTAATTAGTTCCCTTTGAACACACAAAGCATCAAGGAGAAGCCCTTGTCCCTGTCAGGGCTGGCTTACTCACGTCACAGTTTCCTCAGAGCACTGCACGCATTCACCATTTGCATCTCTCCTTACACTTGGCATTACACTCTGTACTCACCTCTTATTCCCCCCTCTCTTTCATTCGGACAGCATAAGCCCTCTGGGTACGTCCGGTGAGGGAGAGAGCGCAAACACACCTCAAACTTCTTTCTACTTCTCTCTGTACCTCTTCCTTACCTCGTTTCCCTGGAATGACTGAGACACCTGAGTTGTAGAATTGTGACTAAGACTGGGCTTCTGTGATTGGGGTAAGAGCTTTCTTCCGTGACATTTCTTGTAAATATGTGCTCCTTGTTAAATTATATAAACTATTCTTGGGAAAAATGCGAGGGGCATAGAAAAGGCCCCTTTATATGGTATGCGCCATGTGGCAAACTATAGAAAAAAGGGATATTCCATAGCTTGTCGGAAATGCCAAACAACAAAAAAGAAGGGACATTCAAAATAGATTGTGTGCATGCTGTACCACCCTTGTGTTCTTATGAGGAACCAAGTAATGCTCGAGAAAACTTAATATAAAGGGGGTGCCCATTTGATCCATACAGCTGCATGAAGAAGTAGATGGATTGTATTTGCCAGGTGTAGGGCGATTGCAATTCGTTTCCCTGCTTCTATTGGACGAAATTGGCTGCAAATTTCAGAAGTAATTACTGTCTATGTCGAGGTAATGTCTTCCAAATTTCAGCAATGTCCGTGGATGCCTTCTTGAATTTTATTAAGAAAACCCCCAAATTCAAGTTGGTGTCTGTCAGTCCGTCCGTCCGCCCACCATAAAAGTGTTGGCGCTCATATCTCAAGGACAATACATTGAAACTAGCTGAAACTTGGACTGTACATTGGCCAATTCGTCTAATTAATGGCTTTCAAAACAAATTCCACCTCAGTACCAAAGTTGTTGCTTTAAAATGAAATACCATCGGACCCCGCTATTCACGGTTCCGCGTATTCGCGGTTGATAAAACGCGACCTGTTTCTCTATTCGCGGAAAAGTGTCCCGCAAATTCGCAGCTTTTTTTCTATTCACGGCCATGTTCCACGAATTTGCGGTTTTTCATGGGTGCGAAAAAAAATTTTCACGAGCCATGAGCTTGACACATTGATGAAACCCATCTTTCACCAACCTTGCATAAAGCAGCTGGACATGTGCAAAAAAACATCTTCTACGAGCCATGATCATGACCTGCTCCTGTGTTCGCTGCCATGTGTTTCGCGTTTTCATGGCTTTTGCGGGATATAATAATAATAATAATAATAATAATAATAATTCATTTATTTTGTATAGCGCTTTTCCAGAAGCCCAAAGGCGCTTTGACAGAGTGGCAAACATAATGCATAACAATACATGAAAACAACAATTGCAAAAAGACAAGAATCAATAGGGAAATATTTAAAGCAAAAGGAGGGAGAAGGAGAAGAGATAGTCAGGGGTTAAATGCTGTGGGTTGAATGTTGAATGCAGTGTTGAACAGGTGGGTCTTTAGTGATGTTTTGAATGTGGTGAGTGAGGAGGAGTCTCTGATGGTGTGAGGTAGTGAGTTCCAGAGGGTGGGAGCAGCGATGGAGAAGGCCCTGTCCCCCCAGGATCTGAATTTGGTCCGGATGGAGGGGGTCAGGAGGTTGGTACCAGCAGAGCGGAGGTTGCGGGTGGGAGTGTGTCTGGAGAGGAGGTCAGCCAGGTAGGATGGGGCCAGGTTATGGAGGGCTTTGTATGTCAAGAGGAGGATTTTGTACTGGATTCTCTGGGGGATGGGGAGCCAGTGAAGCTTGTAAAGGACGGGGGTGATGTGGTCACGGGTCCGGGAATGGGTGAGTAGACGGGCAGCGGAGTTCTGAATGTATTGGAGTTTATTGGTGATTTTTGAGGGTGAACCATAGAGGAGGCTATTGCAGTAGTCCAGACGGGAGGTGATGAAGGCGTGGATGAGGGTTTCTGCAGCCGTGGAGGAGAGGGATGAGCGGAGACGGGCAATGTTTTTCAGGTGAAAGAAGGCTGACTTTGTGATCTGTTTAGTGTATTTGTCGAAGTAAAGGGTTTGGTCAAAGATGACGCCAAGATTCCGGATGTGAGGGGAGGTGGATACTGGGATACCGTCGATGTTGAGGGCAAAGTTATGGGTGCATTTTGTGAGCGTTTTTGGGCCAATGATGATTATTTCAGATTTATCACAGTTAAGCTTGAGGAAGTTGATTTGAAGCCAGGATTTTATTTCAGTGATGCAGTTTGTCAGGATAGAGTGGGTGTCGGTGGAGACGGACTTGGTGGAGATGAAAAGCTGGATGTCATCGGCGAAGCAGTGGAATTGGAGACCATGACGGCGGATTAAGTGACCGAGCGGGGACAGGTAAAGGATGAAGAGGAGGGGGCCAAGAACTGAACCTTGGGGGACACCTTGGGGGAGGGGAGCAGTGGGGGATTTGCAGTTATTGATGGAGATGAACTGACATCTGTCAGAGAGGTATGATTTAATCCAAGAGAGGGCAGTGCCGGTAACGTTAAAGGTGGATTCAAGTCGGGTGAGGAGGATAGTGTGATCGATGGTGTCAAAGGCAGCGCTGAGGTCGAGGAGGACGAGAATGTTGAGGTTGCCAGCGTCAGAGGAGAGGAGAAGGTCGTTGGTGATTTTGAGGAGAGCAGTTTCAGTACTGTGGTTGGAGCGGAATCCGGATTGGAATGTTTCATACAGGTTATTGGCAGAGAGATGATGTTTGAGTTGAGTGGCTACAGCGCGTTCCAAAACTTTTGACAGAAAGGGTAGGTTGGAGATGGGTCTGAAGTTGTTTAGGGTGTCAGGGTTTAGACCAGGTTTTTTTAGAATGGGGGTAACAGCAGCAATTTTGAGGGAAGGTGGGACGATGCCTGTAGACAGGGAGGAGTTTATTGTTGCAATGATAAGTGGAGAGAGAGCAGGGAGGGAGGCTTTGACAAAGCTGGAGGGGATGGGGTCAAGAGTGCAGGTGGCAGTTTTCATTCCTATGAGGAGTTCAGAGAGGTCAGTAGGGGAGATTGGGGAGAACCGAGACAGGGGATGGCAGGACAAGGGGGGGCAGGTGGTTGGAGGGGGAGTGGGTGCGGCGGTGGTCAAGCTGTTGTAGATGTTGTCAATTTTGCGTTGGAAGAAAGAGAGGAAGGAGATGCAGTTGTCTACTGTGAATGACTGGGTGGTGGTGTTCAGGGGGCGGAGGAGTTTGTTTATTGTCGAGAAGAGTGCTTTTGGGTTTCCGGAGCCAGAGTGGATAATTTGAGAGTAGTAGGCAGAGCGGGCGCGGGAGAGGGCATCTTTGTAGTGTTGTATGTGGTCCTTGTAGGCTTGGGAGTGAACTGTGAGACCCGTTTTATTGCGGAGTCTTTCAAGTTGGCGAGCACGAGTTTTCATCAGGTGGAGTTCAGGGGTAAACCAGGGAGCAGAATGGGTGAAAGAAACTGTTTTGGTTTTTACAGGCGCAAGCTGGTCAAGGCAGGAGGAGAGAGTGTGGTTGTAGTAGTCAGTGAGGTCGGAAGGGGTGTGGAGGTCAATGAAGGGAGAAGTGGACATTTTTTCAGAGAGGGTGGATGAGAATGAGGTAGGTGAAAGAGCGTTTAGCTTACGGAAGTTGATTGTGCGATAATGCCTTGGTGTTGGGGCGGGGATGTTGATGGTCAGAGTGATGGCTAAGTGGTCAGAGAGGGTGAGGTCGGAGCCATAGAGATGGTGCAAATTTAATCCAGTGGAGCAGACAAGGTCCAAAATGTGACCACGGATATGGGTAGGAAAGTCGACATGTTGAGTGAGGTTAAAGCAGGTGAGTAAATCAGTGAAGTCAGTGGTTATCAGTGCATATCCCGTCATTAACACTGTGAACAGCTTCACGTGATATTACACCGTTCACACGTAAACAATGTTTCGCGGTATATCCCGTCATTCACACTGTGAATAGCTTCACGTGATATCCTGACGCCGTTCACAGGTAAACATTGCTTCGCGGGATATCCCACCAGCTGCATAACATGTTATCCCCACGAATTACTGTACATAATGAAAATACTCCACAGTATCTATTAGTGCAATTAGCTGTTTCCCTTTTCCCCATTGAAACAATGGCATAGCATGCATTCGTGGATTTTCATCGACATTCGTGGATTATTGCCGACATTCGTGGTTTGTTCTTCACGATTCGTGGATTTTCACGATTTGGGAACCAATGCCCCCTTTTTCCATTGAAACAATGCCCAGCTATTCGCGGTTTCGCCGTTCGTGGATTTTCCAGGAATGTATCCCCCACAAATAGTGGGGTCCCACAGTATATACAAATATATACACCTTCGTTTTGGCATCACATATGAAGCTTGTGGCCAACATCATGTGTGTCGTTTCAGAGAAGAGAGCAAATACCTATTTGGGGGGATCAACCTCCCCCCCTCCCCCTTTAGACCTCCTCAATGCGCGCAGATTTGGATTTTGTCGCAGATTTGGATTTTGTTTTGAAAGCCATTAATTAGACGTATTGGCCGATGTATAGTCCAGGTTTCAGCTAGTTTCAATGTATAGCCTTTGAGATATGAGCGCCAACACATTCTGGGCGGATGGACGGACGGATGGACGGACAGATTGACAGACATCAATGTTGATTTTGAGGGTTTTCGTTAATAACTCAAGAATGTGGAAACAGCCGTTGCTGAAATTTGAACCATATTACCTCGACGTACAAAGCATTTACTTCTGAAATTTGCAGCCAATTTCGTCCAGTAGAAGCAAAGAAACAAATTTTTAGTCCCTGTGTTAAAGTTGCATACAGAGAAACTGTTTCATATAAATTGAGGGGGGGCTTCCTTGATTTTCCAAATTGCCTGATTGTCATATTCTATTGGCTAGAACATAGTGTGTGAATAGTTACAGGGAGTTCAGCCCCGCCGTTTCATCAGCGAAAGCCAATGTCCCACTTGCAGTATCGCTCAGACGTTTTGATGAATAGCAGTGGAGCGTTGGGAAGCGCAGTCATTATCTGGGGTGATTAATTTGCCAGGAAGGAAAGGCGGGATTTGATTTCTGGACCCTTCTTAAATTAAGTGTCTCAGACGGTGTCCGTGGTTGCCTAGCAACCCGTCAAGCCACAGAGTTATCCGCGCTTTGTCGGTTTCAGGGTCGTCGGCTGGGAACTTCTACTCACGTCCCCTGTTGGAGTCAAATCCGAAACAATATTGTCCAGGTAGTGCTAAACTGCCAGGTTTTGAAAGTGCCAATGAGACAATTTGTGTTCTCCAGTGTTCAGGTACAGTATATAATTCCATTGAAGTAAAATATACATTTTAAAGGTTGGAGAATTTATTTATTTTTTGTTAGAAGTTTTCCGCCATTGATGCAGCGTCTTTTACCCCCACCTCATTTAACATGTTAGAATAGTTATTGATACCTGTTGTTTGTATCCTTTATGATTTTAAAAACAGTATGTTTCCTCTTTAAAATGAATTTCAAACAGACAGACAAAAACATTATCTCCCCTTCTGCACATGCACGATCAGGACAAGATGCCGTACAATTTGTCAAATTCAGAGCCAAAGTATTGCTGAACTGTAAGTTCATGTTCCGCTTCTTTTTCAAAATATAACCTTCAACTGAAAGTAAGTGTAGTAGTTCCTCAATCAAAAACTAACGTTTGTAGACAGACAGACAGACAAAAAGACAGACAAAGTTAACCCTTTGCATAACCCCGTTTTTCGTTTCCCGCACCAGCTAATTACTGTCTTGTGAATATTAGTTGGAAAATGCTTTGTTTAACCTTATTAAGGAGATAAACTGTTGGATTTAACTGGTAGTGTTGATAGAGTGCAGACACAATGGGCCAAATGACCTCTTCCTGTGTCAAATCTCATTGTGGAACCTGCCTTGCACTCCACCTTCATCTTCATCTTCTCCTGTCGTGGTTCCTCCATCATCCGTCACTCCACCCGTGTGATTATCCAAATTTTCTGTTTCCCTGTCATAAACCTCGTATTTATTTCTGGGAATAAACCAGAACTCATGAAAGAGCAGATGGAGCTCAAGCTTTGAACTCATTGGGCTCTAATGGTGGAGGGAATGGGTGGGCACAGGTGTAGTTGGATGGTGGAGAATGAGAAAAAACAGAGAGTAAAACAAAGTCAAATAATATTTAAAGCACGCATTTTCAAATATGCAAGAGAATAAATTAATAGCAAAGTAAGAATCGAAAATCAATGGCAGTGTATTAATTAGAATGTGATATATTCTCAAACCCCATGGGTTGACATCCCATTTGGTCGGGATCGGTAGGGATAGATTTCTCCTTAATTGGTCCCACTGGTAAGAGAGATGAGCTACGTCACAAGATGGCAACAATGGCACCAAAAGTGGTACAGGAAGTTCGATCACTTCCCCGCAAGGTCACACAACTGTGTCTGAAATTGGTGTTATCTCACTTCCCTGTCTGCATCAGTGTGTGTAATTTGGGTTAAGTGCAGGGGCACCTCATGGTTGTGGGGTACCTCAGGGTTCAGTTCAGGGACCCATATTATTTGTAACCTTATATTAATGATTTGGACAATGGAATGAATGGATAACTTTCCAAATTTTCAGAGCACACCATGGTTGGAGGTGAGACAGACAGTTTAAGAAGGTGGTGATCGTAAAAAATTATTCGAGTGATAGTTATGTGTTGTATTGTTCAGTACAAGTGTGTTGTTAAGGCTCATATACAGGTCGTGAACACAAAAATGGAACCACCAATAAAAGTCACTTCATATGGTGATGTCTTGAGGAAAGGGAAGTGACGGTAGTGACGGTAGTGACGGCACTTCCCCCAAGCTCAGTGGCTGTTTTAAGTGTTTATCTCATCAACATGTCCGTGTGTGTGTGTGTGTGTGTCAGCTCTATGATGAGCCTTAGCCCAAGTATGTAAAAAAAATTTTTAAATGTAAAAAGCGGAGCAGAGAAGGGAGTGGAGAGAAGATCCATTGTGCAGTGCTGTGTTGGTGTGTTTGTGTAGTGCTTGCTTTTCATCTTTTCGATTCACTCAAGTTTGGGAAAGCACAACTGTCGATTGAACATCAATTGTTTTGGAGACCTTGGGGGTTTTGTAAAGGTGATCAAATGTAAGAAATTTTAGGCACTTTTGTGGCATGTGCAACTGACTGGCAGATGCAGTTTGATGTTAAGAAATGTAAAGTGCTGGGAATTGGTAAGAATATTAGAAACATGGAGGACAAAATGCAATGGGGCAATCTTGAAACGGGTGACACACGAGAAGGATCTGGGGGTGGTTTCGAAAATATGGGGTGTAAGCAAACAACACCGTGCCAGCGATCCACAGGAAAAACTAACCGGAAATTTGGACAGGAATTTGGGAGGCCTCACCGACGTACAATATTGTGTGCAGTTTTGGTCACCACAGCTGAGGAAAGACATCTTACCACAAAGAGGTTTCAGCATGGACGATTGGACTGATTTGGGGTTTGGTTCTACCAAGTTATGAGAAGCACCTCAAGGAGACAGGTCTTTATACATACGAAAGGAGATGATTACGAGGAATTGTTCAAGAGACGTTTAGGATAACGAGGATTACAAACCAACCCTCAAATTTATCTATGCGATCACCCTTTAGAAGTGCAATCCCTTTAACTGGACATCACCTGCATCCACCACTTTTTCCATGCAGTAAAATCGGATTTCCAAGAATCCGGAATCTTTTCAATCCAAAACAAAGGAAACTATCTCCTCATCCAAGTGCTTGCTCGATACTCCGAGACTCTTTTTCCAGACTACAAGGTATTTTTGAACACTTTCACAACATCCGGCTTTGCAATGTGTTCTGGCATTCCTCCTTCCTTTCTTTCACTCCTGGATACTGTGGAAACCAGATCTTTGAACAGAGTTAACATTCCCCACCAAGAGGGTGATGCACATGACCTGCTGTTTTATTACACATTTATCATAAGAGCATCACAGAGCTTTCGTCTCAGTGTCATCTGAACTTATCCATTCCACCCTTTTCATCCCTCCCCCAACCAACAATAATCTCTCCCTTGTGAATCAATAAAAGGTGCATGCATTCTGCTCACCTTCAATCTTTTGTACCCCCCATCCTCCTCCACCTCCACTCCACTCCCCCCCCCCCCCCCCCCCCCACCTCATGTCTGTTAAAATAATTTTCCCATGAATGAGTACATTGCTGTTTTGGAATTTTCAAACAGGAAAACATCAGGAAGGTACTTACCTCATGATACTCAATCTCCAAACACTCTTCTTGTTCGTCTCTTCCCTGCCTTTCATATACTTCCACATTACTCTTTAGCACCTGCACACAACCACCAGCATCTACAGGTAAACTTCACAACGTGGCTTCATACAATGTCCTCATTTAAACATTTCTTTGCCCAGTCTACCTTCTTGTGTACAGAGAAAACAAACTCCCAAAGGTATAAGATACCCACCTTGATCTGCCAGTATTTTTTCCCCGCAAAGCAAAGGAGTGTTGGTTTGGAAACATGAGGGTTGAGCCAAGTGAGCCGAGCCTCTCTCAAATTGTTTGCTTGAAAACTTAAATTTCCTCCAGAACCCTCTCGCATGTCTAAAAAAAACAAATGCAGAAAACCATTCTATTTTTCTCCTATTCCAGACTCGCAACAAATCCTTACAAAGTTCCAAGGGCCATTTGTGTTACTTTATCACAGTCAAGCCAAAAATAAACTAGAGAGGTTCCAGGCAACCTGAACTCAACTGGTCTATATCAATATGGTTAGAATATTATATGTGTTGAGGTTTGTTACATACTGTCTACACACCAAGTTTCAGCCTTCTAGCTACATTAGGAAGTACCAGATTGACAAAAGTTGATTTTTCAATATGGCCGCCCTGCCGCACCCATTTTTGGGCGTGAAACGCCCAAATCCAATCCCAAACTAGTTTATGTCTTAAAGATGCTGCGTAACAAGTTTCATCAAATTTCATCAATATTTGTGACTTTTAGAGCGTAGACGTCGAATTGTTTACAGACGACAGACAAACAGACAGACAGACAGACAGACAGACGGACGACGGACACTGGGTGTCGACAAAAACTCAGCTGGACATAGTCCAGTTGAGTTAATAAAGTTAAATGCGTCAACAAAGGTGGAAACCGTCGAGAAGCGTTCATGAGCTTAACGATAGAAAGGTATTTCACATTTGATTAAACCTGAGATTCTCCAAATAAGACACAGGTGAGGTGGGTTGGCTTGTTTGGAATTCTGATCAGAACCACTCGCTAATCAAGCAGGGAACCATGGTCCAAATCACCTCGACCATACACAATGTTTCTCCATTGTCCATTAATATCTATGTCCTTCATCTAAAAGTACACTGATGTTTCCTCGTGTCCTTGTCCGCAATGTGAGTTAAGTACAAGCTCTCCATGAGCCTCAGACCACTGTAAATGAAAAAAACAAGTTTAACAACCCGCCTTAGGATAATGTTTTTACAAATCACAAAGGTGTTGAAATGCACTTGTTACCTGCATCTTTATGAAGGGACACATTCCACAGGCCTGTTTGGATATTCTTGAAATCTTAAGTGGGATTGAGGAGGCAAAAGGGAAGAACAGTGAAGGTGAGATCCAGGTACATATAAACTGAACAAAACTGCAATGACAGAAAGAATACAAGTCAGAAGAAGTCATTTTGGCATTGCTGAGAAGCTAAACTTACTTCATCACATTGGTCATTGTGCATGTTGCAACAAACCAAATATAAAAGAACAAAACTGTAGCGATGGACTAGGTTCCATTGTAGGCTGAGAATGTTCATGTAGAATGTTTCTGCAATATGCTGGAGGTGGTTGTGGCCTTGTGGGAAAATCGACACTTTTGATATTTCCAAATGACAAGTTATCCGGCCAAACTAAAAAAAGGAAAATAAACAATTTGATCGAAGAAACAAATGCACTTTGAGAAAAAAATTTGTGAGGATAGAAGAGGATAGCACTTCTCGTGATCGAACATGGTTAATAATGCTCTGAAATCACCTTCAACTCGAAAGGGACTCGGTAGAGAGCGTACCTCCACCTGGCTGAACAGTTTATGTTGTGTATCCCACTGATAGGCCAGATCGGGATTCTGACCTGAACCAAAACCTAATCGGCTTCTTCTTGTCCCTGGCCCAACTCATCCACTTAGTTTTGTCATAAAGCATCCACAACTTTTTGAAATATCATGCTATATGTAGTTTTTGGGCCAATTGCTTAATGGTGAAGAATCACTTTAAAAAATCAAAAAATCTCGTGTCTGGTTCCGGATTCAGATTTTCACCAAAATCGAATCAGTTCTTCTTTATCACAAACCCAACTTGCCCACCAAGTTTCGTCCGAATGCATCCAGAAGTTTCTTTTAACCCCATCACTCAATGGTGAAGAATCACTTTAAAAATTCTCTGATCCGGATCCGAATCTTCACCAAAATTGAATCAATTATGCCATGTCACACACACGCCCAACCTGGCCACCAAGTTTCGTCCAAATCCGTCCACAACTCCTTGAGTTATCGGGTGGCACGTCGACTTGAGGAATAACAGTTTATTGAAAGAAGACTTAGGACAACCAAAACAGAGAATCCCGACAAGAAAAGTACACCATAACAAAATATAAAAATAGTAAATAAACAAGAAGACATCATGAAGAGCACGAAACTTACAAAATCAACCCCTCCCCAAAATAAAAAAAAGTTGCCATGGATACATCAAATTGTCCATTTCATTAAGATTAAAATTGACGATCTTAATCAAAGCTCAGGAGTATGACCTTGAGTTGACATACGACCTTAGAAATAGGTGGTTTCCCAATTCAGTGATGCACTATTTAATTGCTGTTTAATTTTCAAGTCAATCAGATGAAAATTGATGATTTTAGAAATTTGACCTCAAGATGACCTTTGACCTCAAAACCAATAGGCTTCTTCCTTTTGACGAAATCTACCATCTGGTGAAGTTTCATGAAGATCGGTTTAAAATTGTGACCTGTCGGCGATTGACAGACCGACAAACAGCCTGACAAACAGACAGACAGAATAGTGCACAAGACCAACCAATATACTTGAAACATCTTCAATTTTGCAAGTGATAAAAGGCATAAAACGATACGATAATAAACACGAACTACAAAATAATTATCTTGGGAACCACTAGGTCGCACAAGTAGCACAGACAAGCTCACAGCCATGGTATCCAATAGAGAGAATATCAAGTGGGGTGAAGGAAGAGGGCAAAGAGAGGCAGTCCACGAGCTCCTGGCTCAATTCACCAACTCAACCTTCTTCTGGTACCTCTCCGATCTAACTGACTGCCCCCCACTGTAGCAATCCGCACCCCCATGGGTGGCCCCTTTTATCACCTCCCTCACAGCCATACCCACATTGCTCAATGTATCCCTCTCTTACAGCTCGGCTCCGCCAACCTCGTTCATAGTGTGGTGCTATCACACGGGACAACTGATTTCACAGCGCCGCTCAGACCACGGCATACATAAGAACAGGACAACTTCTCTCTAACAGGTTCCTGGTTAAAGAAAATGCTCTAACCTACGCAAATATGCATATGATGCTAAATTACCACACTAGCTAATATGTAGCGTTCCAACATAATGTGAAGGTTCATATTGTTGGTGGTCTATTTTTTTCACCAAATCTTCAAGAAAGCCAGCCAGATCTGCTCTCTGAGCGTTCTAACCATCCCAGGATGCATGCATTCTTTCAGTAAACACATGTTCTTCCTTCTGCTGGTTGAACGGCAGAAACCCAGCCTTCCCATCCACCTTCACTCTCTCATTCCTCCTTTCTCCCTTTATCTAAATGGCTTCCAGAGACTGTTCACAATTGCCTTGCTTATTAAGTCAACTGATGCCCCACTGTCAGTACTTTGGCATGTTCCCCTCTGTCTCACCGCTCTTTGATAGGACAAGATTTTGTATTAAAAAAACATTTCATTGACTTGGCATAACAAGCCTTAACTTGCGGATATTGAGGGCCTTTCTTGGTAGTAATCGAAGCATGGGCCCTTACTCTAACATCTTCTGCCAGTTTTAGATAGGTTGAAGGTGGACATGTCGAAGGTGGGGATCTCTTCCATTCCTCACCTGGTGTACTCCCTTGTCATTTCCTATTCCGTGTTTTTTGATGGTTTGCCTGTAATTGGCACTAAAACATCCTGCAGATCTGCCATCTTGATGGAAGAAAGTGTACCCGTGCTTTTGCTTTGCAATCAATGTTTAGCACCAATTCTAAAAATTAGTGGAGGAGTCAGATGTCTGATGGAAATGCTGGGAAAATTCTTTACTGTGAAAATGATGTATGAATACTAAATTAGGCCTTTTGCCATACCGTGTGTGTGTGTGTGTGTGTGTGTTTTTTTTGTTTTTTTTTACAGCGATTCAGTTATGCTCGCCGGACACTTTCAACCTGCAGTTACGAGCAGAAAATGTGTGATTCAAATCTTCTTTTGAACATAATTTTCAGAATTTCGATTTTAGACAAAAGAGTGGCAATTTCAAAATGGTTAACCCTAATTTTTCTGCTCCTGAATGCAAATCGAACTCACAGAAATATAGGAATATGAGACATATCCATGGATGAGAGGAGTTGGGTTCATACCATTTCCTGTTAATGCAATTAGCTAGCAGCGGGCATGTTAATAACTAACTAAACTAACACACACACACACACACACACACACACACACACACACACACGCCTCTTCTTTCACCAACAGATGAAAAAATTCAGCATAATCTATTTTGTGGCCCCAGAACCACAGAAAAATTATACATTTATAACAGCCCTCACAGCCCATACAGCTCCTCCTCCCACCCACCCTCTTCTTCTCCCAAACATGATAAATAGTAAATATCATTATTTTAACTTGCCCTGTGCGTCGACAAGCCCTAGATATTACCTTCCCATTGGTGTTAAAAAGCACTAATGTTTGGATAGAATGCGCTCAACTGGAAACCTTTGGGCCTTTCACGGCCCACATCGTATGGGCTGCAAGATGTCAACTCTTTGGATGAGTTGATCATAAAGTTAATTAAATTTTTCGTTTTGCAGAGGCACACCCCTTCATCACAGGTAAGTTATCCAAGTATTTTGGACTTCTTTAAAAGCTTTCTGAGCCGTTTCACAGGACAATCCTTGTATGGCACGCATGGTATACATCTAGCCATCCTGATGGACCTCATCACTAGGAGTTTCAGCACATGCATGCCGAGCATTCAGGGGTACCCATGTCAAGATTCGCATATCAAGTGTGGAGCACTTCCTGCCCCCTGTCTTCCATCAGTGCCGGTGTCCCTTCTCTGAACCAGAAACATCAATTCAAAATAAAAACTGGCTCCCATGGGTCAATGATTGGTTAGCTGTAAGTGCTTCACTGTTCTCCAGCCTTCAATGGGTCCAATATTTTAACTTTGCAACTTTCACAGGATGAAAATGATAACACTGAGTAATCATTAAAATTACCATTGGGCTGGCATGACAGGGTATCCATCGGCCAGCGAGATCCTCGACAGGTTATAACTTCAGAGCCCACGAGTCGTGTTCCATCATTACATGTTGCTTTCGCCAGGATGAACACATTATGATCATCCTCATTCAAAGGTCTCATCACCTCGAGATTCCCCTGAATGAGTTGGGGTTTTTTGAGACAGCATTGGATCTCTCCCTCTGGACCTTTGCCAAGACACCTATGAGAAAGGAAAAAACCAATAGCGGTGCAAGATTTTTATTACAGTATTATTATTGTTAGAATTATGACCACTACTTATAAAACACAACAAAATGTGTTTTTCATGATCCATATTTTCTTGTAACATTATTATTGCTTCACTTACGTATTTTTAATGATGACGGGTGAAGCCGAGGGCTTGAATTGCTTCATTACATCATTGGTTCCCTGTGTATTTCGTGCATTGAAAATCCACATTGAAATTAAAAGCCACTTCATACATTATTCAAAGTGGCTTGGTATTGAGCAGGTAAATATTTGTTTCTTCGACATCACCGACATGGACTTGATCATAATGTCAGTTCGATGTGGCATGCTTACCTTTCCACTTCCACTGTCTTATGTGAACGTTACAGATATCAGGTACAAATAGTTGGTCTGTATTCGAATGTTTCCAGCTGTGTAGCAAGCGAGTTTTTCTCAGCCTAAGCCTCGGTCATAGATTAATTTCGTATTTATAAGTATTACAAGTATAACTAGAACGGCACTCAGCAGAGACCATACATACCTCCACCTGATTGGCCAAATCACTCAATGGTGAAGAATCACTTAAAAAATTAAATAACTGTCATATCCGAATCCATATTCAGATCTTCACCAAAATCGAATATAATTGTCCTTGTCACACATCCAACATGTCCACCAAGTTTTGTCCAAATCCGTCCACAACTTTTCGAGATATCCTGCTATGTATCATTTTTGGCCCTATCTCCCAATGGTGAAGAATCACTTAAAAAATTATCGTCGCTGGATCCGAATTCGGATCTTCACCAAAATCGAATCATTTCGTCCATGTCATATTCGCTAACTCTCTGCCAAATTTCGTCTGAATCTGTCTCCAACTTTTTGAGATATCTTGTTCACAAACAAACACACAAACAAACAAAAACAAGAAGACGTCATGCAGAGCACGATACTTGCAAAATCCGCCCCCCGCCTCACCGCCAAAAAAGGTTTCCATTGATCCATCAAATTGTCCATTTCATCAAGATTAAAATTGACGATCTTGATGAAAGCACGAGTGAACAGGATGAAAAGCAACGATTTTTCAGATGAAGAATGATGATTTTAGAAGTTTGACCTTGAGTTGACCTTTGACCTTGTGACCTCAAAAATAGTTGGTTTCCCTATTTAGTGAAACTGTGCAAATGCTGTTAAATTTTCAAGTCAATTGGATGCAAATTGATGATTTTGGAAGTTTGACCTTGAGTTGAACTTTGAACTTTTGACCTCAAATAGTTGGTTTCCCAATTCAGTGAGGCACTATGCAAAGCTGTTAAATTTTCAAGTCAATCAGATGAAAATTGATGATTTTGGAAATTTGACCTTGAGTTGACCTTTGACCTTTTGATATCAAAACTAGTTGGTTTCCCAATTTAGTGACTCAATGTACAAATGTTTTTCAATTTCCAAACCAATGTGATGAAAATTGACGATTTGTCAGATGAAAATTGATTATTTTGGACGTTTGACCTTGAGTTGACTTTTGACCTCAAAAATAGTTTGTTTCCCAATTCAGTGAGGCACTATGCAAATGCTGTTCTATTTTCAAGTCAATCGGCTGAAAATTGACGATTTCTCAGATGAAAATTGATTATTTTGGACGTTTGATTTTGAGTTGACCTTTGATCTTTTGACCTCAAAATAGTTGGTTTTCCAATTATTATTTTTTTTTTTTGGATACAAGATCGAGGCTCGTGAAAGAGCTAACATTAATCACACAAAAAGTCAAACCGACACAAACCAACACATAAAACAAAAAATAAGGGGGGAGGTAGACAAGATGCGGAGAGAGGGCGAAGGACACAAACACAACATTTGAGAGCAGCGACATCAAGAGAACTGTGGGAGGGAGAGGGCTTCGAAAAAGTGTATCTGGGGTGAATTAGCGGGGGTAGAAAAGATCGGTACAGCGGATCGGTAGGTGTCGGTACAGTGTCATGTTTCAGCAATTTCCAAGGCTTGTTTCCCAGGTTGTGAGCCTTTTGATGAAATACGAACGCTGACGGCTTGAAGTGGTCTTCGCAAACAACATGCTATTTCAAAATTTCAAAAATTTCATGATTGTGTCCCTTTAAGAGTGAGGAAACACCAATGGGGTAGAGTACAACTGACCTTAGCTTTGTTCGATATGAAAGATGTTCAGCAGGACATGTTATAGAAATCTCCCAGCCACTCCATGATGTCTGGCTGCTTTTCATTCCACCTTCGTTGATCATCCACGATGTGCAACCTGAGAAAAACACAGAAATAAATAAAGACAAAGGTTGAATAAAAGTTACGTTTTTTTCAAACAAACAAACTCCAACCAAAAGTTACGACAAGGGTTGTTAAGACAGGAACCTTTATTGTTTCAACATATCTTCATAAACTACAGTGAACAATGGATATACACAAACGTATGTTTGCATTGAGAAGAGAGACAAAAATGGAGCTGTTTTACTTTTACTTAAAAATGAAAAATGTAAATTGTTTTACTTCGCTTTCTTTGCATTCCCTTAGTATGAGGAATTTTTCAGCGGATGTATTTTGAGGCATTCAGTGTGATTACTAGACCTGGATTCACTTACAAAATCCATTATCAGCACAAGAACAGCCAAATTGTTTCTGATAGTTGGAATTTCCTGATTATTAAACTGAATTATAAGAAGCAATGCTGGGGTGAGGGCCATACTACGCATGCAACTGCAACAAGTGCTCCCCCATGACCGATCGTGGTCCATAATCTCTTGAGGTGGGGCCCCCTGAGGGTGGTGGTGGTGGTGGTGGTGGTGGTGGTGGTGGTGGCAGGGAGGGAAGGGGATATCAACTTGCCGACAAAAGATCAACTTGTGAGTTGTGATAAACAGCACAAAATAAATGCCCCATTTCAAGGAAAAAAGGCAGTCACGTGATGATTTGAAAAAAAAAATTATTCTTGCAGGTGGATGAAGGCCATGTAGATGGATTGTAGTTCAGATGTGCCAAGGAAGGACTTTGTATGACGGAGGATGTCCAGTCGGCGACTGGCTTTGGAGGCCAACTTTGAAATGTGGTTTTCCCCAAGAAAGATCATCGAATATCGTGACACCCAGGAGTTTGAAAGACTGAACTTCCTCAAGAGGATTGTTAGGAGAGTAGAAAGGAGGGTTGTCAGATGGTCCTTTCAGAGAGAGATAGTGAGTGTGAGATTTGTCGGCATTGAGGGACATATTTCCAATGCTTGACCATCTTGTGATTTTGTCCAGTTATGAAAAGAGAAACGAGGTTGCAGCCTTCCTGTTTGAAGAATGAGGGCAAAGAATTCCACGGCAAAGGGTAGAGTGATCAGAAAATATATAAAAAGCATTTTCCAGAGAGATCATTGATGAAGATCAGGAATAGGGCACTCCAATAAACAATGCTTTGGGACACTCCAACCTTGACATGGAGAGGAGATTAAAGGATTCTGTTGAGTGCCACACATTGACTACGAGAGCAGAGGAAGAGCAGAGGAAGTGGCGTGGCCTTGTATTCCATAGGCAGACAGATTGTAGACTGTAAAGCAAGGATGGGATGCCACACTATTTCAAAAGAACGAGATATATCCGGAAAGACGGCCCTGATCTCATGCCTAACATTGAGGGCTGACATCCATTGTTGGAGTGAGTGGAAGCAGCATCGACTGCAACCAAATTGGTGATTTGAGATGATATTGTTGGAGAAAAGGAAAGATTTCATTTGAACTGCGATGATGGATCCCATGACCTTGCTGGTGATAGTGTTATGGATCCGTCACTTCCGCCTTTGTTGTTATTATATACTTGTAGGATTTTTAGTTTCAGGTAATATTGTTGTGAAGATTTTTGTGTGAAATGGAGATGACTTTAGTAAAAGGTAAAAAGAAAAAACGCGACAAATAAGCAGGAAGGAGATAGAGAGAGACAGAGAGACAGAGAGACAGAGAGACAGAGAGAAAGAGAGAAAGAGAGACAGAGAGACAGAGAGATAGAGAGACAGAGAGAAAGAGAGAAAGAGAGAAAGAGAGACAGAGAGACAGAGAGAAAGAGAGAAAGAGAGACAGAGAGACAGAGAGAAAGAGAGAAAGAGAGAAAGAGAGAAAGAGAGACAGAGAGAAAGAGAGACAGAGAGACAGAGAGAAAGAGAGAGAAAGAGACAGAGAGAGAGACAGAGAGAGACAGAGAGAGACAGAGAGAGAGAAAGAGAAAGAGAAAGAGAAAGAGAAAGAGAAAGAGAAAGAGAAAGAGAAAGAAAAAGAGAAAGAGAAAGAGAAAGAGAGAGAGAGAGAGAGAGAGAGAAAGAGAGAGAGATACAGCCGTGAATCGCATCGAGGCTGCGAGCTGACTTTTTTAAATATTGGTCGTGATTGAGTTATGGCTTCCTGTGAAAGTGATTGCCCGCGACATCGTCCTATATTGCGATTGCAATTAAACGTGCGTCAGGTTTTATCACCAAGAGTGAGTTATTGTTGGAGGGAGCAAGCGCCTCCATTACAGGCCAAAACGCCATTTTGTCCTCAAAGAGACTCTCTGCTTGGTGCATCTTGTTTTGTTGTTGGGATTTCCATATCGACCTCATCGTGTTGATTGACGTTGGTTTACCTATCGGCTCAATTCCCAAATCGACCTCTCACCTCATAACTCCTCGTCCGCCGTTGTGCCGATACCTGCCTGTTTTCGTTGTTCTGCATGGCTTCAACCAGCGTGGGGATCCATGCACGGACTTTGGGGAATGTTACATTCCACTCACGTTTGTCGTCGTGAGTTCATTGCTTTGAGAGCATTGGGGAATGATGGTACCATCATATGTATTGTTCATTTGTTGCAAGTGATATTTTCATTGTACTTTCTTCAAGAGTGTTATTATTGTGTATGTGAGAGTTCTTAATACAATTACTTGTTTTGTTCTACAGTTGCATTGGTGTGATTTTAACATGGTTTATGAGAACACTCAAAATAACAAATCTTTCTGCTGCATTCCCTCTGGAGACTCTGAGGTGCACCGTAACCGGGGTTTGGGGAGGTTATACGTAACAGAAGTTGGGGGCTCGTCTGGGATAGAATTCCCTAACATTCCCAAATGTGACATTCCCAAATTTGACATTCCCTAACATTTCCAAATTTGACAATTTTTGTGTGAAGGTTAACAGGCTTGCTAACTAATAATCACAATGGTGTTTGATGTGGAAAATTGTGTGATGTCCCCTGACGGAGAACAGTTCCAGGCGTTAAAAAGATCGGAACTTAGGACGTTAGCCAAATACTGTAACTTGGAGGTCCGAGTTAATATGAAGAAGGCAGAAATTCAGACATTGGTGGTAGAATATTTAGTGGGAGAGAGAAAATGGGAAGATGTAGCACTGGATTGGTTACCAGAGAAAAAAGGAAATATGGAGCTCCGGAAAATGGAGATGCAACTGCAGAGCCAGGAAAGATGAAAAGAGTTGGACTTGAAAGCTGAAAAGGATGAGAGGAAAGCAAAGCAGAAAAGGAACTCGAGGAGAAAAGAGCAGAGGAAAGAGCAGAGGAAAGGAGAGCCGAAAGGGACTCAAAGGAATGGGACATGGAGTATTAAACTCAAGGAGCTTGAATTACTGGGAGGGTGGAGAAAAATCTTATCCGCACCGGATAGTTCGACAACAAGTCAGAATTCTTGGAATATTGGTAGGCATGTAAGACTGGTCCCACCCTTTAATGAAAAGGAGGTAGGCAAGTTCTTTTTACACCTTGAAAAGGTGGCTCAGATGTTAAAATGGGCTGTGGAGTCATGGACTATGTTAGTACAAAGTGTTCTGGTGGGTAAAGCTCAAGATATCTATTCGGCTTTACCGATTGACTGATGTGCAGATTATGAGACAGTTAAGAAAGCCATTCTCAAAGCCTATGAATTGGTCCCCGAAGCTTACCGACAAAAAATTAGGAATGCAAGGAAGCGGGAGAATGAGACCCATGTGGAGTTTGCCAGAGAGAAGGTGGTGTGACTCCAAAGAGATTGGGGAAGACTTTAACCATTTACAACAATTGATTTTGGTGGAAGAATTTAAACAGTGTGTCCACACAGACATTAAAGTTCATTTGGATGAAAGAAAAGGACCTGAGTTGTCTGAGGCAGCAACAGTGGCAGATGACTACGCCTTGACACACAGGATTGGGTTTCACAAACCGAATTTCCCGCCTAGAGGTAGCCAGGGGAGTTACATTAAATCAGGTTTGGAAAGAAAATTCTCATGGAGGTGGCGCAGAGAGGAGTATCGAGCAAAATCTGTTACCTCACATTTTAGTAATCAAAAGATTGACTGTCCAAGGAAGACCTACCTTCCAGGGGGCCCGAGTCAGACCACGGGATTTTCCTCCGGGCCTACTTGCGCTTTTTGCAAGAAACCTGGGCATTTGATGTCCCAATGGTACGCCCTGAATGGGAGAAATCAGGATCGGAGTCAGACTGGTTCAACTCGGATGTGTTGGCCAGTGCGGGAAATCGTCCTTCGAGGACAGTGAATTGTAAAGGTCCCCGTGCCAAACCTACTGCATCAGAGAACGATCTTATCTAAGAGGGTTACAAATCTTTCAGTTCCAAGGGGTTTGTGTCACTGGATGGGGATTTAACTAACCAGAGACCTGTTAGGGGATTGAGGGACACGGGAGCACATCAATCTTTAATGCTCGAGGTCATTTTGCCATTGTCTGAAAAAACTGCAACTGGGGTTAGTGTCCTCTTACAGGGGGATGGTGGCTTCGTTAAAGCTCCTCTTCATGTGATCCATTTAAAGTCTGAGTTGGTGTCAGGATCGGTCTTCGTAGGTTTACAAGCCACTCTTCCTGTGGAGGGAATTTCTTTTGTTATCGGGAACGATTTGGCTGGTGGTCGAGTTTCAGGTCATCCAATGTTGGTTGAAAAGCCCAGTATGGAAAATAACACAGCACAGTTGGAGCAGGAGATTCCGGGTATCTTTCCATCATGTGCAGTGATTCGTGCTATGGGTAGGAAGTGCTCTGAAGAGAATGAGAAGGAAGGTGATGTGGATTTGGGTTCCATAGAGATATTGGAGGAAAGGACTGGGAGACACGGCAGGAAATGGAGTGACACCAAGGAACCTAATGATAAGGTTCTATCTCGACCAAAGGATAAAATGAAATGTCCGTCGGAGACATCTGGGAATGAGGCTGAACAAACGGTGCTTGTCCAAAAGAGACTTGTTGAAGAGCAACACAGAGATTCTGAACTCTGGAGTCTGATTGGTAAAGCCATTACAGAGGAAGAGGCTATGAAGGTACCTGTTGGTTACTTCATGAAAGGGGAAATACTTATGAGAAAATAGAGACCACCGGAGGTACCCACAAATGACGAGTGGAAAGTCCATAACCAAATTGTGGTTCCACAACCGTACCGGAAGGAGATATTGAGTTTGGCACATGAGACACCTTTGGCCGGGAACCTTGGAGTGAACAAGATGTGTGAAAGAATTCTGGCACATTTTTTCTGGCCAGGATTGTGACGTGATGTGGCGGAATTCTGTAAATCCTGTCATTTTTGTCAGCTGGGGGACAAACCTAATCAAAAAACACCTTCAGCACATTTAAAACCGATTCCAGCTTTTGAAGAACCATTCAGCCGGATCATTATTGACTGTGTAGGTCCTTTACCTAAAACTAAGTCTGGACATCAGTATATGCTGACCATCATGTGCGCTTCCACTAGGTTCCCAGAAGCAGTGCCTCTTAGGAAAATTACTACAACAGTTATTGTGAAGGCCTTGATGAAAATTTTCACCCTGGTTGGCCTACCTAAGGCCATCCAGTCTGATCAGGGTTCCAACTTCATGTCAAAGCTTTTTCAGCAAGTGGTACACCTGTTGGGAGTGAAGCAAGTGAGGTCAAGTACTTACCATCCAGAGAGCCAAGGGGCCTTGGAAAGGTTTCGCCAGACATTAAAGAATATGATCAGAACGTATTACTTTGAATGTGACAAGGATTGGGACGAGGGAATACCCTTATTGCTGTTTGCCAGGTGGGAATCTGTTCACGAGTCATTGGGATTCAGTCCTTTTGAACTCGTGTTTGGACATGCAGTTCGTGGGCCGTTGAAACTGGTGAAGAAATAGTGGCTACAAGAGGAGTCTCAGTCAACTGTATCAGAGTATGTGACAACTGTTAGGCACAGATTGGCTAAGGCCTGTGAAGTAGCGATAGGAAACTTGAAAGCAGCACAGGACAAAATGAAAGTGAGACATGACAAGACTTCTCAGACAAGAAATTTCAGTCCTGAGGACCGAGTGCTCGTGTTGCTTCCAGTTCCAGGTCAGCCGCTACAGGCTAGGTATTTTGGTCCCGATGCCATCAAAAGGTGGGTTAATGAAACAGATTATGTGGTGACAACTCCCGACCGACGGAAAAAGCGGCGGCTGTGTCACGTGAACCGACTTAAGAAATATTATGAGAGGAAGCCTGTGGAAAAAAAGGCTCCTGTCTCACCTGTCGTCGGTGTGCAAGAGAATCCAGAGTTTGAGGCCAGTGTGAATTTCGATAGCATTGATGACCAGGCTTGCCCCAGATTGACGAACACTGAAGTGTTAAGGAACCTAGACCAGAAATTAGGTCATTTGACGAGGGAACAACAAGGACAATTATCCAACCTAATTTCTGAGTTTGTGCATTTGTTCACAGATGTACCTGGTCATACCGATCTGGTATGTCCTGATAATGATGTGGGGGAGGCCACTCCCGTGAACCAACACCCCTACCGGATGAACCCTCTTGAGATGAAATATCTCCAGCAGGAGATTTATCCAGAGTGAATTAACCTTGAGGATTCCTGTGCATTGTTTGGAATTTTTGTCGCTTAAGGGATTTGATCATCCATATTTTTGATTTACAGTTGTTGGGGGTGAGTATCACTTTTGGTTGTTAAATATACTTTTTGTATGGAAAGAAAGTTTTCACCGTGTTCAAACTTTCTTCCTTGAAGGTGGGGAGTGTTACGGATCCGTCAATTCCGCCTTTGTTGTTATCATATACTTGTAGGTTTTTTTGTTTCAGGTAATATTGTTGTTCAGATTTCTGTGTGAAATGGAGATGTCTTTCGTAAAAGGTAAAAAGAAATGTTTCTGGAGGAAAAAGAAAAAACGCGGCAAAGAAGCAGGAAGAAGAGAGACAGAGACAGAGACAGAGACAGAGAGAGAGAGAGAGAGAGAGAGAGAGAGAGAGTATAGACAGCCATCAGAGAGATACAGCCGTGAATCACATCGAGCGAGCTGACTTTTTTTTATATTGGTCGTGAATGAGTTGATGCTTCCCGTGAAAGGGATTGCCTGCGACATCATCCTATATTGCGATTGCAATTAAACCTGCGTAAGGTTTTATCACCAACAGTGAGTTATTGTTGGAGGGAGCAAGCGCCTCCATTACAGGCCTATACACCATTTTGTCCTCAAAGAGACTGTCCGCTTGGGGCATCTTGTTTTGTCGTTGGGATTTTCATATCGACCTCATCGTGTTAATTGCCGTTGGTTTACCAATTGGCTCAATTCCCATATCAACCTCTCACCTCGAAACTCCTCGTCCGCCGTCGTGCCGATACCTGCCTGTTCTCGTCGTTCTGCACGGCTTCACCCAGCGTGGGGATCCATGCACGGACTTTGGGGAATGTTACATTCCACTCACGTTTGTCGTCGTGAGTTCATTGCTTTGAGAGCATTGGGGAATGATGGTACCATCATATGTATTGTCCATTTGATGCAAGTGATATTTTCATTGTACTTTCTTCAAGAGTGTTATTATTGTGTATGTGAGAGTTCTTAATACAATTGCTTGTGTTACGTGGTCCTCCCGGTAACTACCTGGTCTTGGTGACCCCCGGACCGTGGGAGGGACCCCGCCAGAAAGATATATGATTTATACGCTTTCGTAACGCAATCAATATGAAAGACACAACAATTCAAGTCAATAAGAAACCCCCACACAAAGGATCCGGATTAATGGATTATATATTCCCAATCAATCAACCACACTCAACAATCAATCAACAATATTATTCAGATGGCCATCTCATATATTTCTCCCCTGAGCCCCACTCACGACTCCCTCCATGGTCAATGTCTCTCCCAATGTCTCTGTACTCCTGTAGTTCGATCTCCGCACGCGGGCGGTTGAACGGACCCTTCCTGACGTGCTTCCACCGTGCACGTCCCGTACCGGGAACGGCCCTCGGCAGCCCACCGAGGTCGGTGCTCGTGATCGCGGCTTCGGGGCTCGCAACGCGGGCGAGGCCCAAGGTGCGACCCGTACGCGTCCTTGTAGACGTGGAGGCGAACTGTGCCAGACGCTGGGTTCTGTGCACGAACCCACGGCAACTTGACGTGTAACCGGTAATTACCCCGCACCGGTAACTCCTCTCGCCAGACGGGCTTTTCAAACGCAGCGTTCCCCACGCTGCTCGATATCGACACCGCTCGCGTCGGAGCTGGGCAAGGAAGAGGAAGAAGATCGTCGCTTCTCCAGGACCTCGTGTCTTTCTCCTTCCGTTTCCGGTCTCCTTTTCCCCAGAAGGGCTCCGGACCCTTTAATCACAACAACCTTTAATCGACTACACATTAATAAGCAAAGACCTGAATAGTAATTCACATAAATTCACATAAATCCGTAACACTCCCCCCCTTCAAGAAAGAAAGTTTGAACCCAGCGAAAACTTTCTTTGCCAGCCAACTTGGATAAACAAATCAGATAACTCACACCCCCAAATCATCAGTTCCCCCCGGGCACAGTTATCACTTAAAAATAAAGCAACAAAATTTCACACAATCCCCTAGATTAATTCCCTCTGGACCAAGCGTCAACCACTTCTAGTTTCTCTTGAATGACGGTTAAGAGGTGGTGACCAAAGCCCCCAAATTTAAACCTCTCGATAGCACTTTTTCGGGAGGCCCAGCTGAGTATTCCCTACATGGACGCCTTAAGGAATGTGGAGTTCACGGTTAGTCCGGGGAGGAAAGTTCATTACATGGACGCCTTTAAGAACGTGGAGTTCACGGTTAGTCCGTGCAGGAAAGTTCACTACCTGGACGCCTTTAAGAACGTGGCGTTCACGGTTAGTCCATGTAGGAGCCCCGGCTCAGCGGCTCCCCCGTATATAGTGCTTCAACTTCTCCAGACTCCTAACAGTTACGGTGGGACCCCCTGTCCCAGCCGTTACCTGACTGGCGGTCTCCTTCTCGGCCAGTGCTCTGACATTCATTCTTTCGGGAGGTGCCGTAACTCTGGGAGCCTCCATAGTAAAATCGGCTGCTGCCAACCCCAAAACTACTGCCAAGTGGTCCTCTTCTGTAGACCTCTCGACGCCTACGAAATGCCTTCCCTACTGTTATGGTCCGACCCTCCAAATCCTTACCATTCCAATTCTTCTCTGCCTCTCTGGCGTCTCTTGTACTTGCAAACGTGACAAAGCCGAACCCTCTTGACCGTTGCGTTTCCCTGTCTTTTACCACCCGCACTTCCACCAGCGGCCCATATCTGTTGAAGACAGAGGTCAGAACTTCTTCCTCTGTGTTGAAGTTCAGTCCCCCTACAAATAACTTGGAACGTTTGTCGCCATTCCGAGCGGGGGTGGTGTTATTTCCCCTGCGGGGCTCTTTACCCACCCTCGGGTTACCATAAATTTGCCCCCCGGCCAAATCATTCCCGATAATCACAGATACTCCCTCTACAGGAAGCGTGGCTTGTAAACCGACGGTGACCGGTCCTGACACCAAATCGGATTCCAAATGGATGACATGAAGTGGGGCACTAACACAGCCACCGATCCCTTGTAACCGAACACTATCACCAGTTGCGGTACTCTTTGACAATGGCAAAATGCCTTCAAGCATTAAGGATTGATGGGCTCCTGTGTCCCTCAAAACCCTAATCGGTCTTGGGTTAGTCAAGTCTCCCTTGAGTGAGACCAACCCCTCATAAATAAATGGTTGGTAACTCTTCTGTGGGCGATTTCTTACGCTTGCCATCGCATTCAGAGTGGTAATAGTCGGACTCCGCTCTGGGTCTTCCCTTTTCATGAGGTAACAACTGGACATCAAGTGTCCAGGTTTCTTGCAAAAAGCACAAGTAGGCCCGGAGGAAAAACTCGTGGTCTGCCTCGGGCCCCCCGAAAAATAAGTTTGTCTTGGGCCCGTAGCCCTCTGATTTCGAACAGGTGGGGTATCCGCGTTGTCCCCATAATCCTCTCGAGGCCGCCGCCATGTATTGTCGTTCTCCGCACCGGGTGTTCCATAACTCCCCTGCTGAAGTCTAGGCGAGGAGCTAGGTGTGTGGACCCCTATCCGGTGTGTTAAGGCATAATCATCTGCCATGGTGGCTGCGTCCCACAACTTTGGTACTTTCTTTTCCTGCAGGTACACGTTGATGTCCTCGTGGACACACTGTTGAAATTCCTCCACCAGCATCAGGTCACACAATGCTTCGAAGTCGTTCCCGACTCCTTTCGACTCACACCACCGATCAAACATGTTTTCTTTCACTCTGGCAAACTCCACATGGGTCTCACTCTCCCTCTTCCTGGCATTCCTGAATTTTTGCCGGTAAGCTTCAGGAACCAACTCATAGGCTTTGAGGATGTGCTTCTTCAATACCTCATAATCTGCACATTGGTCCATTGGTAGCGCCGAATAAATCTCTTGAGCTTTACCCACCAGCACACTTTGCACTAGTATGGTCCAGGCCTCCTCCGGCCAGTTTAACTGTCGAGCCACTTTCTCAAAGTGTGGAAAAAATTGAGTGACTTCCTTTTCACTAAAGGGTGGAACCAGCCTCACATGTCTGCCCACATCCCAGGGGTTCTGGCTAGGTGTCGACCCAGTCAGCAAGGGTGGTACCTCTCCCCGTTCTCTCATTAAATCCAGCTCCTTGAATTTAATCTCTTGCTGAAGCGCCAGATCACGTTCCTTCAACTCCCTTTCGGCTTTTCTCTCCTCTGCTTCGAGTTCCCTGGCAGCTCTCCTCTCCTCTGCTTTTCTCCCTTCTAACCTTTCCTGGAGTTCTCGTTCCACTCTCCTTTCCTCTGCTTGTTTCTCTTCTCTCCTCTCTTCTGCTTTCCTTTCTTCTTCTTTTAACCTTTCCTGGAGTTCTCGTTCCACTCTCCTTTCCTCTGCTTGTTTCTCTTCTCTCCTCTCTTCTGCTTTCCTTTCCTCTTCTTTGATCCGTTCTTGGCTCCGTAATTGCAACTCCAGTTTCCGGAGCTCAACGTCTTCTGGTTCTTCGGGTAGCCACTGCCAGGCTAACTCGTCCCATGTTCCTTATCCCACCATAGATTGTATCACCGTGGTCTGCAACTCTGCCTTCCTCAAATTAGTTCGGACCTCCAAGTTAAAATGTTTGGCCAATTTCAAGAGGTCCGCTTTTAGTAATGCTCGGAACTGTGCCTCACTAGGTGTTACCGCAAAGTTCTGTGCAACAAACGCCATGGTGACTATCGTTAACACCTGTTAACCTTCACCCACGACTTTACCACAATTTCTCAAAAATTTACCAATTAATAATTAATTAATTAATTTTAATTAATAAAAATTATTATTTTATTATGTTATACAATTTTATATCCCAGAATTCAATTGGATGAGCCCCCAATTCTGTTACGTGGTCCTCCCGGTAACTACCTGGTCTTGGTGACCCCCGTACCGTGGGAGGGACCCCGCCAGAAAGATATATGATTTATACGCTTTCGTAATGCAATCAATATGAAAGACACAACAATTCAAGTCAATAAGAAACCCCCACACCAAGGATCCGGATTAATGGATTATATATTCCCAATCAATCAACCACACTCAACAATCAATCAACAATATTACTCAGATGGCCATCTCATATATTTCTCCCCTGAGCCCCACTCACGACTCCCTCCATGGTCAATGTCTCTCCCAATGTCTCTGTACTCCTGTAGTTCTTCGGCTTCGGGGCTCGCAACGCGCGCGAGGCCCAAGGTGCGACCCGTACGCGTCCTTGTAGACGTGGAGGCGAACTGTGCCAGACGCTGGGTTCCGTGCACGAACCCACGGCAACTTGACGTGTAACCGGTAATTACCCCGCACCGGTAACTCCTCTCGCTAGACGGGCTTTTCAAACGCAGCGTTCCCCATGCTGCTCGATATCGACACCGCTCGCGTCGGAGCTGGGCGAGGAAGAGGAAGAAGATCGTCGCTTCTCCAGGACCTCGTGTCTTTCTCCTTCCGTTTCCGGTCTCCTTTTCCCCAGAAGGGCTCTGGACCCTTTAATCACAACAACCTTTAATCGACTACACATTAATAAGCAAAGACCTGAATAGTAATTCACATAAATTCACATAAATCCGTAACACTTGTTTTGTTCTACAATTGCATTGCTGTGGTTTTACCATGGTTTATTAGAACACTCAAAATAACAAATCTTTCTGCCGCATTCCCTCTCGAGACTCTGAGGTGCACCGTAACCCCGGTTTGGGGAGGTAATACGTAACAATAGGAAGTAAGCTGATAGCTCTGTCGTTAAGTAGATCAGTTTTTGGATCGTTTATGTAATGCAATGATGTTAATGGATTTCCATGCAGATGGAAGATGACCTTGTGTAAATGACAGGGTGAAAATGGTAGAGAGAGGAAGTGAAAGTGAAGCAGAGCAGAAACACACACGACAAGGAGAGAGAGAACAAAATAAACAAGAATTATGTGAATTAGGAGTAAGAAGCAAAAACATTGTAATAGTGGAAAACTTTTTTTGCTTTATTGCAATAGTTAAATAAATAGAAAATACACCATGAAGTGGTTGCAAAGTTATAATCACCTGTTCCACACGATGGTAAGTCAATATTTTCGTTTCTGCATGTGCGCATCAGGTTGGGTGCACTGCCTGAATAGCACTGGAAGTTCACTTGCTCTCCATCAGGTATCAAGTAAACGTTCCGCTAAATGAAGAATGTATTCATGCAAGGGAATCAGTCCAAGGACTTTTGATTTACTCCATCTGTAAAATCCCCATAACATGTGTTTGCAGTTCCATTCAAAGGTGTAATATTATTTCCCTTTTATAACCTTCTTTCTTTCCTCCCTTTCCATCGACTGCATTTCTCAACAGTCTTCATATTTGATTATCCTTCTGAGTTTGTGTCCTCCAAATATATTGTCAAGTCCATAGTCGATAAAGACCAGCCTTGGAAAGATAGCCTAACGTTGCTTTAACCCCAAGGCATATACAGACATGGCATTTAATATGGAATATTTTTTTTTCTTGACTTGGGTTTACTTTCTGAACTCAGTATATCAATCTGGTGAGTTTCTTTTACCCTTCGGTGATGTCTTTGTTGAAAGAACCATGTCACTGATTGTCTTTCGCAGCAAGAAGTCAATAACAGGATTATATCAAAGGTGGCGTGACAAAATGTAAGGACAGGTACATTTGACGATTGGCTTCACAATCGGGTATATAAGGGTTGTTGCGTTCTGTATTAGTGGAAAACAACTGCTGTACGTCTACAAAAGTTATTGCCGCTTCCTCTGGAGATGGTCCGTCAACTTGACAATGCTGTTTGTTATGGAGTGGTGGCTTTACGAAATTCTGGCATGAAACAGCGTGCTATTGCTCGGCAGTATGGCATCACTCAAGGTCAGGTGTCAAAGATCCTGAAACGAAATGCTCAGAGGGGTGTCCCTACTCCAATACCGAGGCCAGGACGTCCACGCAGAACCACAAGGAGAGGTGATCGCCAGCTGCACCGGTTAGTCTGCAATGGCCGTACCAAGTCAGCTAATCGGCTTAGGGCTGAGTGGCAGCAACTGACAAATGTGCCTGTATCCAGAAGGCTAGTCAACCAACGACTAGTTCAAGCAGGCTATCGTGCCAGGCATCCCCTGAGAAAGCCACGCCTGACCAGACAACACAGCCAGCGCCGATTGCAGTGGGCCAGAGAGCACCGTCAATGGCAGCCAGGACACTGGAATCACATTACCTTCAATGTCGAGTCTAGATTTCTGGTCTATCGTCAAGATGGCCACGTCCGAGTGCGCAGACAAGTGCATGAAGCCCACAACGAAGATTGTATAGTGCCAAGAGTCCAAGCTGGAGGTGTAGGGGTGACCATTTGGGCTGCTTTTCATGCAGGGGGCAAAACTGACCTGGTTGTTCTGAATGGAAACCTGAACCAGTTCAAGTACAGGGTCATTCTGGAAGAAACATTGCTTCCATTTGCACGTGCAGCCTTTCGAGGAAACTTTGTCTTCCAAGATGACAATGCACGGCCTCATCGTGCTCGCATGATCCAACACTTTCTTGCTGACCGTGGTGTAGAGCACATGGAGTGGCCTGCCATGTCCCCCG
Organism: Myxine glutinosa; assembly: GCF_964187855.1. Lineage (NCBI taxonomy): Eukaryota > Metazoa > Chordata > Myxini > Myxiniformes > Myxinidae > Myxine > Myxine glutinosa. Next base: position 33,423,682 of record NC_136267.1, read on the forward strand.
GATATGAATCCGATAGAGAACTTGTGGGCAGAATTAACGCATCAAATCGACAACTTGGACCAGCAGCCTGCCTCTGTGCGTGAATTGCAGCAGACTATTGTCACTGCATGGCAAGCAATTCCTGTCCAAACCTTGGCAAATCTCGTGAACAGCATGCCTCGAAGTGTATGTGCTCTCCTGAATGCTCGTGGGGGTTACACAAAGTACTGAACTGTAATTTTACTGTCCGTAATCCCAGTCGTAATTTAGCTTTTGTTTTTGTTGAATTTTTTTTTGGCTAATGTGCAAAATAAAGAGATACTTCTGGAAAACGTACAGAAGTTTAACACAGTACTGTCCGTGAATTGAGTTTGATATCAGTTTACATCACTTTCAAGGATCAATTTATTTGCTTCGAAATGTAAAATGTGGTTTTTGTTTCTTTTAAAGGTCACATTAACAAAATCTCGAATAATTTGAACATAATTCCAATGAACTTTTGGTTCTAAGTCATCTTGAAAAGTAAGTTCACCCCTACAAAAAAAATATTCCATATTAAATGCCAAGTCTGTAAAACTGAACTTGGCGGGATTAAGTGTTCGTGCGTGGGTGAAAGGCCCGAAGCCTTATCTGATCGGACAGCCGCCGCAGGGCTTTTATTACTCGAACCCACAAACAAATAAACACACATGACAGGGAAAATTCACAAAACAAGAATGAAATGCCAAAATAAAGAATTTAATGATAATAAATGCGGTACAATAAAAATGCATGATGAGGTAAAACTAATTCCTATATTGAGACGTCTCCACTCAGACTTTTTTTTTCTTTTTTTTTGTATACAGAATCGAGGCTCGTGAAAGTGCCAACATTTATCACACAAACAAATCAAACGGACAAACAAACAAAGTCTATAAAAAGGTGAGCGGTAGACAAGATGGGGAGAGAAGGGGAAGCACATAAACACAACATTTGAGAGCAGGGACATCGGGAATGTGTCGGAGGGAGAGGGCTTGGGGGGAGGCGGCGTGGGAAGGGGGGTGGGGGGTGGGAGAAGTATAAACACAAGGACACCAAGGACTTCCAGGAAAGAAGTTGGTATTTCAAAAAAGTGGATTTGGGGTGAAATTAGCGGGGGTAGAAAAGATCAAAGTTTTGGATGGGGGAAGACAAGAGATGGTGGTGAACAGCTGTTTTAAAGACCTGGAGGGAGGAGTGGGATTGAAAAGAGTGAGGGAGTTTGTTCCAGAGGCGGGAGAAAAGAGGAATGAAGGAGTGAAGGTGAGCAGAGAGTCTTGATTTTGGCAGTTTAACCATAAGAGGGTTGCAGGCAGATCTTGTGCGACCTGCAGGAATATTTGGGGGACAGAGCCCAGAGAGAGCTGGGGGGGCAAGGCGAGAGAGGAGTTGGTAGAAGACGGAAAGACCACCAACCTGCCTGCGGTGAGTGAGTGAAAGGCCCTTGGAGTTAGCTTCATCGCGGGAGATTCCAATGATTCTGAACGCTTTGGTTTCAACCGCGTGAAGCCGAGCTAGGTGTGAGGCAGGAGCACCAGCCCAGAGGGGAGAGCAGTATTCCATTGAGCTGCGGATGAAAGCCTTGTATGTGGTGAGGAGCTCAGGTGTGCCAAGGAAGGACTTCGCATGATGGAGGATGCCCAGTCGGTGACTGGCTTTGGAGGCCAGATTTGAAATGTGGTTTTCCCAGTAAAGATCATGGCAGATAGTGAGACCCAAAAGCTTGAGTGACAGAACTTCTTGGAGAGGATTATTCAGAAAGTGGATGGGAGGGTTGTCCAGTCGGTCTTTTCGGAGAGACATCGTAAGAGTGTGAGTTTTGTCAGGATTGAAAGACATGTTCCACTTGTTTGCCCAGTCTGTGATTTTGTCCAGGTCTGCAGAGAGTGAGGAGGCTGCAGACTGCCGATCTAAAACTTGACTGACTTGCATACAAACAAGGAGAAAACGAAAGTAAAAATAAATAATGTTTCTGCCGGCCGGCCCTTAGCTCTGGTCTCAACGATAGGCTTGGCGTTCATTGCCTCCAAACCACCACGCGGGAAGCGCACAAACTGATGTGGAGTCGCGCTCCCCGACATCCCAACGTGAGGTGCTTCTCGCAGCCGGTTCTCCTGCAAGTCCCTTTGTCCAGGGGAAGCAGAACACGGAACCAGTCCACCACCCACGCTGATTCGCTTCCTTGCGATGCCGACTGCCCAGAACCGCTCCCGCTCAGTCTCTCTCCACAAGCGCACACGAGCAAAGAATGTGACTGCCAGAGAGAGCTAAAAAGCTGCGACCGCTCGATTCGCTGCCAGTCCCAGAGAAAGCCTCTTCTTCTTCACCTCCTCCTCCTTTTATCATCCCGGGCTCCCTGCTCTGACGTCAGCCTCCGACCAATCGCCCGAGCCTCATTACCTCATCCCATCTCCTTAGCTACTCACAAAGCTAGGGGTGTGGTTTATCCGTTCCGAGTCATCAGGGACGGAGTCTAGTCGTCGTTCGGGAATGTTAGGCTGGGTGGGGTTTACTTGCCGATTGGCAAATGTTCGGGTCTATGTCGGCATGACGGTGTTGTGGGTGAATGGAGCTTTTATGGCCATTCTTGTTGTTCATAATTGTTGTTGTAATGGTGGCCCTTTTTGATGAAATAAAACATAAGGGCAAATCACAGGGGCAATTACACACTGGGGATTTTCCTTACGCCCTACCTAATTAGCATAGCTCTACCCCTCGTATGGAGACACACATGCGATCTAATTCTGTACAGATTACCTACTTATTACATGGAGATTCTTCTTGTTCGCATCACATGGTCCATGCTAAACTAAACATTCCAAACTTTCCGAAGGTATTTCACCTCGACCCCCACAAACGTAACAATATTAAACCAACAATGTGTCCTTGATTTTTATATGCCTCTTAACAGGTATTTTTAACATGTGTTGGTTTTGACAGACTCAGAATCCAATCATTTAATTTCCAATAATTCCATTCAAAATCAATAACCTTATTCCATGCAAATCAGACTCTTCTGAACAACAAGACTCTCTTTGCATCATGAAAGTCCAATGCACATTAGGCCATTGCACATAGGGGTACAGGTCCCTTGAATACAGTTTTCTTGCAATAATGATGGGGATTACATGGAATTAATGATTATTAATTCAAAATAAGTATTTTGAGTCTGAGTCACCTTATCCCCAGCTGCACTCTGTGCTCATAATATTTGTTATATGTTATATGTTCTATGTGTTAGCTCTAATACGAACCTCGATTTCGTATTTTTCAATCTTTCATGTTCGGCACAATTAAAAACAAGAAGAAAAAGACATGATTTGTCATAGCCCCCGTGATTTTCGTAATTTTTCTGCACAGAGTTAATGGCTGCCAGTAGGGGAGTTGAGAAGGGGTGTCAGGCAGGGTCGCTGCCTCAGGTCCCGGGTCGCTGCCTCAACCTCATAAATGTTTGACTGTAGGGAAGGTGTTCTTTTCTTTTTAGGTTTCATTTTGTTTTCTGTAAACATAGAGATGATGTGCTTTACCGCAAAGGCTCGAATTTGGTCTTATCTGCCCACAGGACATTCTCCCAGAGGGATTTTGGCTTGTCCAGGTGTGTTTTGGAAAACTCCAGTCAGGCTTTATTGTGTCTCTCTCGGCAGTGGGGTCCTCCTGGGTGTCCAACCATAGTACCCTCTTTCATTGAGTTGGCGACGGATGGTGCGAGTTGAAACTGTCGTACCTTGTGTCTAAAGGTCAACTTGAATCTGTTTGGGAGTTCATTGAGGTGCTTTCTCCACCATGTGAACAATCCTTTGCTGCAATCTTTGATCAAGTTTTCTCTTGTGGACACGTCCAGGGAGGTTGGCCACAGTGCCATGGGCCTTACACTTCCTGATAACATTGCGTATGGTGGGCACAGGAACATCAAGGTCTCTGGAGATGAACTTGTAGCCTTGAGATTGTCCATGCTTGGCTACAATCTTGTGTCTGAGCTCCACAGACAATGCTCTGGTTTTCTTTCTTTTCTCCATGCTCATTGCGGTACACACAGTGACACAAAACAGCAAAATAACTCCTTTTCTCCATTCAAATTGGTTGAGTGAGTGGTTTTTATATTGCAGGCACCTGCAACTCATCACAGGCGAGTTCAATTCCAAAGTAAAGGAGAATCACCTGCTTGAAATCAAATTATTCTAACAACTTCTAAAAGGTGTCAATAATATTGTTTGGGCCATTTTCGGATTTCTGTGTGGAATAGGCTAATATTTAGTACTTTTTTCCAGCTTTTTATGTTTTGTTCCAATGCAAACCAAAGAAATACATATGTGGATACCAAAATATTTTTTAATTTCAACAATTTTCTGGAAGAAATGGTGCATTATTTGAAAAAAGAGAAAGGGTGCCAATATTTTTGGCAACGACCATAGGCATAGTTCATAGGCATACTTCAGAGGCGTAGTTTGACTTCTCTATTTGGAGGGGAAATAACCTTTTTATTGCTTGCGAAAATCAAAGATTTTTCAAGTATATTGGTTGGTCTTGTGCATTATTCTGTCCGTCTCTGAATGCCTGTTTGTTTGTCTGTATGTCAGTCGCCTACAGATCACAGTTTTCAACCGATCTTCACGAAGCTTCACCAAATGGTGGAGTTGTTCATAAGCAAGAAGCCTATTGTTTTTGGGGTCAAAAGGTCAATAGGTCAACACAGGCCAAAGGTCACCAACTTCGGTGAATTTCTAAAAACCTCATTTCATCCGATTGACTTGAAGTTTTGAGAGGATTTGCATGTATGGTCACTTAATTCAACCCCCAACTATTTTTGAGGTCATCATAGGCCAAAAGGTCAACATAGGCCAGATTTCTAAAATCCTCAATTTTCATCCGATTGACTTGAAATTTTAAGAGGATTTGCATATCTGGTCACTGAATTCAACCCCCAACTATTTTTGACGTCAACGTAGACCAAAAGGTCAACAAAGGACAGATTTCTAAAGTCCTCAATTTTCATCTGAATGACTTGAAATTTTAAGAGGATTTTCATATCTGGACAATGAATTCAACCACCAAGTACTTTTGAGGTCAACATAGGCCAAAAGGTCAACATAGCCCTTATTTCTAAAAGCCTCAATTTTTGTCCGATTAACTTGAAATTTGAAGAGGATTTGCACATCTGGTAAATAAATTCAACCACCAAGTATTTTGAGGTCAACATAGGCCAATAGGTCAACATAGGCCAAAAGGTCAACAACATAGGCCAAATTTCTAAAATCCTCAATTTTCATCTGATTGACTTGAAATTTTAAGAGGATTTGCATACCAGGTCACTGAATTCAAACACCAATTATTTTTGAGGTCATATTAGTCCCTGGTGTTGGGCTAGTGGCTAGGGTGCCAGCTTAGGATCCTAGGATCCTGGGTTCGAAATCCCGGTCGATCGCTGAATTAACGCCAGGGGGGTTGACTCAGCCTGTCATCTTTCCGAGGTCGGCTAATTTGAGTACCAGTTCACTGGTAATTCCCTGCTTGTCGTAAAAGGCGACAAAAAGGGTTGGCGGCAGGAAGGGCATCCGGCCGTAAAACATTGCTTCAAAAAGGGGACCGAAAAACAACAACAACCACGGTCTCCAAAAAAAGGCCAACCCCCGCTTGCGGGGAAAAATGGCCTCTAAAGGTGTTTTTTTTTTTTTTTTTTTGCCCAACAACTTAATTTAGGGATTTCGCAAGTATCGTGCTGTGCACGACCTTTTTGCTTATTTCGATATCTATTTGCATGTCCTTTCATGGTCAATTTTTTTTCCAACATTTCATCTGGCATAATTTTTTTTATTCCGTTAATTTTTAACGGGAATTATTTATTTACATTTAATAAAAACGCTACCCCGAGAATACATGGCTCGGGTCCAATGGACCGTTGGTTGAATTTTGCTTTGTATCCTTTGTAATTTGCACATGACACATTGGGTTCAAGGTTCACCGTCTTTGGGGGAATGCCCTGAGTAATTTGTCCTTCATTAAAGTTATTTTGAAATATTCTGTGTGCTTTCAAGATCTTGTTTTCTCATGCACTTCTTGAGTTTTTTTTCTCAACTTCATGTTTATTTTACGATCTTCCAAATCGGATCAGCGATTCAATTTCTTTGACAAAAATAAGTATTTTCTTTTTACTTCACATGATTTTTATTTTCGAACAATGAAAACAAAGTGATCTGTGCGGTGCATCTTCTGCCTTTTGAGAGCGTTGTACAAACCGTTGCTGCATCCCTATTCATCGACATTATTTTGTTTTTTGTTTTTTGGTATTTTTCCATTTTAAAATCATTAACCACCGTGTTTCTCCCTTTGACAAAAGTATGTTTCTTTTTATTCTCATTACGAGCGTAACTCGGCACGCTCCGCACACCTCACCACACGTCCTTTCAGAGGGATAGGAATCTTTGACCATTTCGGTGTCTTTTAGGTCTTCAGGGTCTTTTGGATCTTCGGGGTATTTTGGGTCTTCGGGGTGTTTTGGGTCTTTGGGGTATTTTGGGTCTTCAGGGCCATTTGGGTCTACGGGGTCTTTTGATCCTCTGGGCCTTTAAGGGTATTTTGGGTCTTCGGGGTCTTTTGGGTCTTCGGAGTGTTTTGGGTCTTTGGGGTGTTTTGGGTCTTCAGCGTATTTTTGGTCTTCGGGGTATTTGTGGTCTTCAGGGTGTTTTAGGTCTTCGGGGTGTTTTATGTCTTCAAGTCTTTGGGGTCTTTTGGGCCTTCAGGGTCTTCAGAGTATTTTGGGTCTTCGGGTGTTTTGGGTCTTCGGGTGTTTTTTGTCCTTTGGCTCTTTAGGGTCTTTTGGGTCTTTTTTCGGGTATTTTGAGTCTTCAGGGGTCTTGGTGGTCTTGAGGGTCTTGGGGGACTTAAAGGGCCGTCAAAGGTCTGAGGGGCCTCAGCAATCTAAACGTAATTAAGAGTTCAAGGACTGTGCTTAGGGTTTTAATTTTATTTGAAGAAGAAGACGTTTTAGTCGCATATAAACATGCATAACAATATACGTTTGCTTTATTATAAAAAGATTTCCTAACTTATGAGTTTTACAAGGTCTATCTTCATGTGCTTTTCATTTTGTTGAGGACAATGCACCAAGACAAAGTCGTCGTCAAAAGGTGCAAAAAGACCTGAGATGGTCATCTACCACAACTTCACAAAAGGGGATGTCCATTGCATGGTCCAAATGGTTCGGAACTACTCCTGCAAATGGCAACCCTGTAGGTGGACTATGGGCATGTGCTACAATGTTGTAGATGTGGCTTCCTGAACGCAAAGTATATTCTGTTCACAGCAGAGCATCCCAAATTTCACCAAGGTGTTACATACAGTCACGTGAAAAAGTAAGTACACCCCATGTAAAGATTTGACTTTTTCAACATATTTCAACATACAGCCATTTGATCTTCATTTCAACAATATTGATAGATAAAGGTGATATAATATAACAAATATCATGAAACATTTACATTTTGTTGTCCATTATATAATTTAAATAAACATAAATGCAAATTTCGCATGTGGAAAAAGTAAGTACACCCCTACATTTATCACTACTTCAAATACCTAAAATTAGAATCAGGTGCACCAGCTCAGGTGCAAATGATAAGAACATCGTTACAGAGGATCTTGGAGGAACCTGTCTTATTTAAACCTCAGACATTTAGTTTGGTTTGCTCTTTGTTGTTGAAGTGTGCGGCGTCACCATGCCTAGATCAAAAAGCTCTCTGAGGCCTTCAGAAAAAAGGTTATAGATGCCTACGAGTCTGCGAAGGGATTTAAAAAGATCTCCAAACAAGTTTGAAATCAATCATTCGACTGTCCGGAAGATCATCTACAAGTGCAGAAGATTCCAAACAACTGCCAACTTGTTCAGGCCAGGCCGCCCCGGCAAGTTCAGCCCGAGAGCAGACTGCAAGATGCTGAAAGAAGTCTCTAAGAACCCCAGAATGTCATCACGGGACCTACAGGTAGCTCTTGCCACTGTTGATGTCAAAGTGCACGAGTCTACCATTAGAAAGAGGCTGCACAAATTTGATCTACATGGGAGGTGTGCCAGGAGGAAACCTTTGCTGTCCAGAAAGAACATCAGGGCAAGACTAAAGTTTGCCAATGAACACCTAGGCAAAGACCAGCACTTCTGGAACAATGTGCTCTGGACAGATGAGTCAAAGGTAGAGCTATTTGGCCACAGTACCAGAAGACATGTTTGGCGAAAACCAAAGACAGCATTTGACCACAAGAACCTGATACCAACTGTAAAGCATGGTGGTGGAAATATTATGGTTTGGGGCAGCTTTGCTGCATCAGGGCCTGGGCAGCTCACCATCATAGAATCCACTATGAATTCTTCATTGTACCAGAGGGTGCTTGAGGATAATGTGAGGCCATCTGTCGGAAGGTTGAAGCTCAACCGAAGGTGGACCTTGCAACATGACAATAACCCTAAACATACCAGTAAATCCACAAAAGGAATGTCTGAAAAGAAAGAAATGGAGGGTTCTGGAATGGCCAAGTCAAAGCCCGGATCTAAATCCCATCGAGATGTTGTGGGGGGATTTGAAACGAGCTGTTCATGCAAGAAACCCCTCAAATATCGCACAGCTGAAAGAATTCTGCATGGAGGAGTGGGCAAAAATTTCTCCCAGTCAATGTCAGAGACTGGTAGACAGTTGTAAGAAATGCCTACTTGAGGTTGTTTCTGCCAAAGGGGGCAATACCACCTATTAGAGCCAAGGGTGTACCTACTTTTTCCACATGCGAAATTTGCATTTATGTTTATTTAAATTATACAATGGACTACAAAATGCAAATGTTTCATGATATTTGTTGTGGAAAACCAATCAGGTCCACACAACTTTAGTCCAACGGGTGGTTTAATTGCATTTAGATCATGGCATCATCCTGTAAAGTAGGAAATACAATAAGTATACGATGTGACATCACATGGGACCAATTCATAACATTCAATGCAAGCAAGCTGGATATTCTATGCAGGCGTACCGCTAGCGAGTCTACTAGATGTAACGTGTCACAGGAGAAGTCTCGGAGCTCCGTCCGCAGCAGCGGGTCTTATAGTCACGCCCCTAGTGGTGTCAACGAGCAGCGAGCATCACCCCCGGGTTCAGTACGAATACGATTTCACTACATTCACCCCCCGTCAGAATTATACGGCCGCGCGGCTAAAGCGAGTGAGCGTCAGCACGAACAGGGTGCGGAACATCAGTCGACCCAACCGTATCGGGCCGGGCGGCGAATTTCTCTGCCAGCACGCGTCCGAAATTCCCCGGGTACGGCATCACGTATCCCTGTGTCCCCGGCGTCGGAGGCGCCAACAGGGTCGGGTGACGAAGGGGGTAACTCCAAGTCGTCGGGCCCAGGTAGTCTCGGCGAGGGGAGGGTCGGTAGACTTTCGGCGATGGGAGCGTCGGGAGAGGCCATAGTCTCATAGATGGGTTCGATCGGTTCGTCCGATTCCCTACTTAGGTCGGCGACCCCGCAAGGGGCAAGGTGACGGACGGAGACAGTAGTCTCACGGCCATCAGTCGTCATCACACGAGCATGCTCAGGATTAGCCTGGAGAATCTGCACTTTGTCCACTAGGGGGTCGTACTTGCTCGCGCGAACCGCCCGTTTAAGGTAGGCCGGCCCGGGCCCAGCGAGCCAACTGGGCAAAGACCGTATACACCCCGAGCTCCTGGGGTGGTGGAAAAGTCGCTCGTGGGGAGTTTGGTTGGTTGCCGTACTCAGGAGAGCCCTGATCGAGTTCAACGCCGCAGGTAGCGACCAAGCCCATTTATCGAGGCCCCGGCCGAGGGTCCGGAGGTTGAGCATGACGGCCCTCCAGATAATCCCGTTGAAGCGTTCGATCTGCCCATTAGCCTGGGGTCTGTACGGCGTGGTGTAACTAGAAGCAATGTTATTTTGGAGCAGATAGCCGCGCACCTCCTGAGACAAGAAGACCGCACCCCGGTCGGTATGGACATAGGCCGGGTAACCGAACATTGAGAACAAGTTCTGTAAGCATCGCATCACCGTGGCAGCAGTCATGTCCGCGCACGTATAAGCAAAGGGGAATCGCGAGTACTCATCAACGATAGTGAGCAGATAGCGAGAGCCGCTCGACACCGGCAATGGGCCCTTGAAATCCATCGCCAAGCGTTCCCACGGGCGTGTAGCCTTCACCAGAGTCCCCATGGGAGGGTTATAGAAACGCGGTTTGATTTCCGCGCAGATAGCGCAGTCGCGACAGATACGGCGGATATCGTCAATCGAATATGGGAGATTCCCACACCGCACAAAATGAGCGAAACGCGTTACGCCGGGATGGCCCGCAGTGGCATGCAGCACCCGTAGGCCCTCCAGAGAGGTGATACCCGCACATGTAGCCGGTCGTGATAAGGCATCGGCGGCCTGGTTATCCTTCCCCGGGCGATATTTGATGGTGTAACAGAAGTCGGCGAGTTCGATACGCCAGCGAGTGATTTTCTCGTTCTTAATGCGCTGGGCGTGTAAGCCGTAAGGTGTCGTACATGAACGCAACGCTTTGCTGGTCCGTGATGATTTGGAAGCTCCGCCCGAGTAAGTACGGGCGCCACCGCCGAATCGACTCGACGATCGCATACGCTTCCTTTTCAACGGACGAGTGTCGCCGCTCAGCGGTGGTAAGAGTCCGTGAAAAGAAAGCCACGGGACGCCCCCCTTGGGAGAGGGTCGCCGCGATGGCCTGATCCGAGGCGTCACTTTCGAGGACGAACGAGCCGCTCTCGTCGATTGTCGCCACGGCGGCTCGGGCGATGTCGGCCTTAAGGCCTTCAAAGGCCGCCAATGCGGCCGGACTCAGGGGGAAGGTGTCGCAGGCCACGAGGGGGCAAAGTTTCGCGGAGAAACTTTGCACCCATTTGGAGTAATGGGCGAACAGCCCAAGGAGGCGCTTCAGGGACGCCCGATCACGGGGAGGGGCCATGTCGAGCAAAGGTCGCAGACGCTCCTTATCCGGAGCGACAGAGCCATGGGTCACGGTGTACCCCAGAAGATCTATCGTGCGTAGGGAGTATTGGCACTTATCCTCGTTCATAGTTAAGTGATACCGCTGCGCGACCTCAAGGAAGCGCTTCAGATTAGCATCATGGTGCCCTTGGTCATATCCACAAACCGTAAGATTATCGAGGTAGACGAAAACATCGGTTAAGTGCTCCCGCGCAACGAGGTCATCCATGGCCCTCTGGAAACAAGTGACCCCGTTCGTTACCCCAAAAGGCAATCACGTAAATTGGTACAACCGCTGCCCCGACTCAAATGCGGTATAGATACGATCCGCCCTAGAGATAGGGATCTGGTGGTACGCACTACGGAGATCGAGAGTGCTATAGACCGAATACTGGGACACCTGTTGCACTAGCGCGTCCATCCCCGGAAGGGGGTAGGCATCCAGCTGTGTAAAGCGGTTAATCGTTTGGGAATAGTCGATTACCATGCGTCTGCGATGGGCCTCGCTGCATACCACCAAGACCTGGGCGCGCCACGGCGACCTACTAGGTTCTATGATGCCGTCTTTCAAGAGCTGAGCCGTTTCGTCCGCAATGAATTGCATGTCTGCGCGAGAGTAGCGCCGTGATTTCACCGCGACAGGGGTGCAGTCGGAGGTTAGATTGGGGAACAGTGAAAGCGGCTGGACGTCCATTTGCGCTAGGGCGCACACCGCAAGCGCGTCGTCCGCCCCCACAACAAGCGTGTCAGGCCCACCAAACTCCATTACCAGACGTCCATGCAGCTTAAGAAAATCGTGTCCTAACAGAATATCAGCACATAATGCGGGTAAAACCATAAGGTGTACATCAGGGAAAACCCGTCCCTTTAGCACGAGTTTCAAACGGCATTCCCCCTTCGTGCTGAGTCGAAGCCCCTGGGAAGCCATGAAGATCCGTCTCGTAGACCTCCAGATCCGCCAGCCATGCCTGAGCACAAGTCGCTGGTCGATAAAACTATCCGTAGACCCTGTATCCACCAAGGCCCGAACACAATGGCCTTCGACCATGAGGGGAATAAGGGCTTGAGCCAGGCCAGACGAGGCTGCTGGGAGCGGGACTGAGCCCCCCGAATGGGTCGGACCAGCCTCGCGGGTGGATCCTACGCCAGCAGCAGTTTTGCGGTCATGGCCGGAGTCTGCGTTGACCATGGGGAATCCATTAACGCCATCAGAGGGCTTTCCCAAGCATTCCGGTGTTTCGCGATTCAAAATCTGACAATTCTGACGGGAAAAGGCCTCCGTAGTATTTGAAATCGCCTTTTGACACTTTTGGCAGAAAAAGGCCTCCGTAGTATTCGAAATCGCCTTTTGACACTTTTGGCAGCAAAAGGCCTCCGTAGTATTTGAAATCGCTTTTGTCGGGGCGTGGGCCACCGTTAGCTCGTGGACGACACGAGGAGAACGTTCCGCTGGGGCTTGGCGAGGCTTCAAAGCCCCTTGCGTGGCCCGGAGTTTGGTCAAGGACACGTACTTCGTGCCCGATGGAGGATGAGACGGTGGTGGCTGTCCGGTGACGCCCGCCAAGGACGTCTGAGCGCCCAGGGGCCCGCAGAGAGGGGCCCTCCCCTTCGAAGTCGGGTAAGGCGCCGGGTTTCGGGCTCGGCTCGCGGGCTCCGCAATGAGCCCATTCAAGGTCGCCGCGCCCGCGCGACCGCGACCGCGCGAGTCAATGAGCCACGAGCCGCATGCCGTTTTCCTGCACACTCTCGCGTAATGTCCCTTTTGCGAGCACAAATGGCATATAGCGTCTCGTGCCGGACACACGACCCGGGCATGGCGTGGCCCCCCACAGAAAAAGCATGCGGCCCCGCGTAAGGCCTTGGGTCTGGTCGTAACGGCAGCCGTCAGGGCTGGGTCTTCCTCCGGAGCATCCCGGAGTTCCGCGAGCGGATCCGCGTCCTCGGCGGTAGCACTCTCTGACCGGGCGTGTAGTGTGGTGCCCGCCAAGAGGCGCGTGCGATCATAGGTGTTCGATTGCATCCGCGCTTCAGTGTATACTGTCCCTTGCTCGAGTGCCGTAGCGAAGGTCAGATCGGTCTTCTCTAAGAGCTTGAGCCTTAGTTCCTGGGAGGAGACCCCTGCAATGAAGGCATCTAAAAGACGATCATCCTGAGCCTGCGCGGGAGTCCGTGGCTCCCTGACGCTGTCCAGCAAGAGCTGCCAGAGCTCCTGGGCGTAGTGGTCCATCGCCTCGTTGGGTTGCTGACGTCGCGTTTGCAGCAAATATCGTGCATACACCGGGCTTTTTTCCTTTATGTACAGCCGTTTAAGCTCCGCGATGGAGAGGTCATACGTCGCGCATTGAGCGATAGAGTTGTACACCCGGTAGTCGATTTTTGAATGTAGTGTTGCTAGCTTCGCGGCAGCCGTCGGCGCGGTCTCAGGCTCATCAAAAAGATTCTCCAATGTTCTGAGCCAGTGCTTCAGTTGCAAGCCACCATCCGGGGCTTGCGGGTCGGCGCAGAATACGGAAACCGTCAGCGTCTTGTTGCCAGCCATGTCGGTAGATCTTAAATGCAATTAAGTGTTGTGGAAAACCAATCAGGTCCACACAACTTTAGACCAACGGGTGGTTTAATTGCATTTAGATCATGACATCATCCTGTAAAGTAGGAAATACAATAAGTATACGATGTGACATCACATGGGACCAATTCATAACATTCAATGCAAGCAAGCTGGATATTCTATGCAGGCGTTCCGTTAGCGAGTCTACTAGATGTAACGTGTCACAGGAGAAGTCTCGGAGCTCCGTCCGCAGCAGCGGGTCTTATAGTCACGCCCCTAGTGGTGTCAACGAGCAGCGAGCATCACCCCCGGGTTCAGTACGAATACGATTTCACTACAATATTTGTTGTATTATATCACCTTTATCTATCAATATTGTTGAAATGAAGATCAAATAGCTGTATGTTGAAATATGTTGAAAAAGTCAAAACTTTACATGGGGTGTACTTACTTTTTCACATGACTGTATCATGTGCCTTGGATACGGTATGCCACCCCGCTCTGCTCACCAAACTCTCCTCCTTTGGTATCCATGGAAATCTCCGCGCATGGCTGGCGGACTTCCTCTCTAGTCGTAGTCGATGTGTGGCCCTGAATGGGTTTCTCTCATCTCCTCTTCCTGTTCAGGCTGGAGTTCCCCAAGGCAGTGTTCTGGGCCCTGTGCTTTTTTCTGGTCTTCATCAATGATCTGTCTGACTCTCTGGAAAATCCGCGCTATCTCTTTGCTGATGACTCCACTCTCTGTCGCTCCATCCCTCATCCCTCAGGTCGGCAGTCTGCAGCCTCCTCACTCTCTGCAGACCTGGACAAAATCACAGACTGGTCAAAGAAGTGGAACATGTCTTTCAATCCTGACAAATCTCACACTCTTACGATGTCTCTCCGAAAAGACCGACTGGACAACCCTCCCATCCACTTTCTGAATAATCCTCTCCAAGAAGTTCTGTTGGGTCTCACTCAAGCTTTTGGGTCTCACTATCTGCCATGATCTTTCCTGGGCAACCCACATTTCAAATCTGGCCTCCAAAGCCAGTCGCCGACTGGGCATCCTCTGTCGTGCGAAGTCCTTCCTTGGCACACCTGAGCTCCTCACCACGTACAAGGCTTTCATCCGCAGCTCAATGGAATACTGCTCTCCCCTCTGGGCTGGTGCTCCTGCCTCACACCTAGCTCGTCTTCACGCTGTTGAAACCAAAGCGTTCAGAATCATTGGAATCTCCCGCGATGAAGCTATCTCCGAGGGCCTTTCACTTACTCACCGCAGGCAGGTTGGTGTTCTTTCCATCTTCTACAGACTCCTCTCCGGCCTTGTTCCCCCAGCTCTCTCTGGGTTCTGTCCCCCAAATATACCTCCAGGTCGCACAAGATCTGCCTGCAACCCTCCTATGGTTAAACTGCCAAAATCAAGACTCTCTGCTCACCTTCACTCCTCTTTTCTCCCGCCTCTGGAACAAACTCCCTCACTCTCTTCAATCCCACGCATCCCTTCATATCTTTAAAACAGCTGTTCACCACCATCTCTTATCTTCCCCCATCCAAAACCTTGATCTTTTCTACCCCCGCTAATTTCACCCCAAATCCAATATTTTGAAATACCAACTTCTTTCCTGGAAGTCCTTGGTGTTCTTTTGTTTGACACTTCTCCCCCCCCCCCCCTTCCCACGCCTCCTCCACCCAAGCCCTCTCCCTCCCACACATCTCCCGATGTCCCTGCTCTCAAATGTTGTGTTTGTGTGCTTCCACTTCTCTCCCCATCTTGTCTATCGCTCCCCTTTTTATATACATTGTTTGTCTGTTTGATTTGTTTGTGTGATAAATGTTTGCTCTTTCACGAGCCTCGATTCTGTATACAAAAAAAAAAAAAAAAAAATTCGTCCAAAAAATTGTTGAAATAAAAAAATCTTTTGGAATCCACAATACAAATGTATTTCTTTTGTTTGCAGTGGAACAAGACAAAAAAAGCAGAAAAAACTCCAAAATCTTAGCTTATTCCACAAATCCTAAAATGGCACAGACAATATTATTGACACCTTCTCGAAGTTGTTGGAAATAATTAGACTTCAAGCATGGTGATTCTCCTTTACTTTGGAATTGAACTCACCTGTGGTGAGTTGCAGGTGCCAGTGGCTGCAATATAAAAATCACTCATTTAATCAGTTTGAATCGAGAAAAGGAGTCATTCTGCTCTTTTGTGTCACTGTGTGCACCACAATGAGCATGGAGAAAAGAAAGAAAACCAGATAATTATCTGAAGAGGTCAGACACAAGATTGTAGCCAAGCATGGACAACCTCAAGTCTGCAAATCCATCTCCAGAGACCTTGATGGTCCTGTGTCCACCGTACGCAATGTTATCAAGAAGTTTAAGGCCCATGGCACTGTAGCCAACCTCCCTGAACGTGGCCACAAGAGAAAACTTGATCGAAGATTGCAGCAAAAGATTGTTCGAATGGTGGAGAAAGCACCTCGATCAACTGACAGATTCAAGCTGACCTTCAGAAACAAGGTACGACAGTTTCAACTCGCACCATCCGTCACCAACTCAATGAAAGGGGGTTCTCTGGTAGGAGACCTAGGAGGACCCCACTGCTGAGAGGGAGACATAAGGAAGCCTGACTGGAGTTTCCCAAAACACACCTGAACAAGCCAAAATCCTTCTGGGAGAATGCGGACAGATGAGACCAAATTAGAGCTTTTGGTGAAGCACATCATCTCTATGTTTACAAAGAACAAAATGAAGCCTTCAAAGAAAAGAACACCTTCCCTACAGTCAAACATGGATGATGTTCCATGATGTTTTGGGGTTCCTGTGCTGCCTCTGGCACTGGGTGCCTTGAATGTGTGCATGGCATCATGAAATCAGGAGATTACCAAGGCATTTTCGAGTGTAATGTTCAACCGAGTGTCAGAAAGCTGGGTCTCTGTCGAAGGTCACGGGTCTTTCAGCAGGACAATGACCCAAAACACACTTCAAAAAACACCCATTAATGGTTCAAAACAAAACGCTGGACTGTTCTGATATGGCCAGCAATGAGTCGAGATCTAAATCCCATTGAACATCTGTGGAGAGATCTGAAAACAGCAGTTGGCAGAAGGCATTCTTCAAATCTGGGAGAATTGGAGCAGTTTGCACAAGAAGAGTGGGTCAAACTGCCAGTAGAGAGGTGTAGGAAGCTCATTCATGGCTATAGGAAGTGCTTGACTGCAGTTATTTTGTCCAAAGTCTGTGCAAGCAAATATTAAGTCTACGGCGTCAATAATTTTGTCAATGCCATTTCTTTTTATTTTCTGATTTAAAAGGATATATTAAGTTCTATATCAAAAACAAATGTTCTGCAATATTAACAGTGAAATAAAGAATTGTGGAGACTAAATACTTTTGTCAATTTCAACTTATTTTTCGAGAAAATTGTGAGTTATTTGAAAAAAGTGCAAGGGTGCCAATATTTTTGGCCACGACTGTACATACAGTGCATTTAGAAAAAAGTATTCAGACCCCTTCACTTTTTTCACATTTTGTTATGTTGCAGCCTTATGCTGAAATCGTTTCAATTCATTTTTTCCCTCATCAATCCACACTCAATACCCCATAATGACAAAGAGAAAACAGGATTTTAAAAAGTTTTGCAAATTTATTAAAAAGAAAAAAAACTGAAATATCACATTGACAGAAGTATTCATACCCTTTGCTATGACACTTGAAATTTAGCTCAGGTGCCTCCCATTTCTCTTGATCATCTTTAAGATGTTTCTACACCTTGATTGGAGTCCACCTGTGGTAAATTTAATTGATTGGACATGATTTGGAAAGGCACACACCTGTCTATATAAGGTCTCACAGCTGACAATGCATATCAGAGCAAAAACCAAGCCATGAGGTCGAAGGAACTGCCTGCAGAGCTCAGAGACAGGATTGTGTCGAGGCACAGATCTGGGGAAGCCTACAGAAAAAATTCTGCTGCATTGAAGGTTCCCAAGAGCACAGTGGCCTCCATAATTCTTAAATGGAAGAAGTTTGGAACAACCAGGACTCTTCCTAGAGCTGGCCGTCCGGCCAAACTGAGCAATCGGGGGAGAAGGGCCTTGGTAAGAGAGGTGACCCAGAACCCGATGGTCACTCTGGCTGAGCTCCAGATATCCTGTGTGGAGATGGGAGAAACTTCCAAAAGGACAACCATCACTGCAACACTCCACCGATCTGGGCTTTATGGCAGAGTGGCCAGACGGAAGCCTCTCCTTCGTGAAAGACACATGAAAGCCCACAGAATCTTGTTTCTCACAGTCTGAGAGTCCTTTAGGTGCTTTTTTGCAAACCTTTTTCTCTGAGATTCTCTTCACTGCTTCCAAAGGTTCGAGGTTGTCTTGCTGTACTTGCAATGATACGGCGCCGAGAGCTGAGGTATGCGGCGGTAGCTGGGCCCGTGGTGCACTTGTGATATTCTGTTGTGAATCATCCGCAGGCGGTTCAACATTCGTTTTCACAAAAAACTTCCTGATGTGCATTTTGGCTTTTCTTTAGATGAGGTAAATTAAATTAATCTACTCTAAATTAAAACTGGAATCGCATAAGTTTTATGTTAATGTTCGCCGTTCAGCTCCGTCTCATGGACTGCAGACTGCATCTAACCGTTAATCTGATTTGAAAAAGGATGCAGCCAATCACGTCACTCTATGCAAATACCGCGATATCTGCCGTGGCTGGAGGAAGAAATCCACGCACTTGGGTTCCGTTTCGCTTTGTTACTCACGTTTAAATACGGGATGTTTTTATCTTAATTGTAAACTACTGAAAAAAGCAATGGCGGGGCCCCCCTGCCCACCCCCCAAAACTCCGCAGATGGCCACGACTGTACAAACATTTTGGGAGGATCCAGCTGAGCAGCGCAGAAACAATTAACACGATGAGTTATTTAGTTATTCCAAGTCAGATGGGAAATGATAAAACGAAAGAAATCTTATGTCAGTTCATTTTGTGTTCAAGAAAGAACTCATTTACAGATTTTATTCTGCTGAGATTTTGTCCATAATGGTGAGAACATGCGCAGGTACGTACTTGCTTTTTATACGCCTCCGGATATCTCAGATGATTGTCTTGAAATGACCTGCTTGGTATCAAACAGGACGGATCAGTGTCTAAGGGAAGGAGGGAAAACATATGCAGAGATAAATATTCAGAAGAAGGAGATAAGATGGATATATTATGGGATTACAGTGCAAGGTAACACTGCATTCCTAAACACCTACATGTGAACAAATGTCATCGGAATTTGACAAAATGAGAGAGAAACCTGCAAAACATGTTTCAAATAAATGCATTCGAAATTTTCTCAAGAACCTGTCTTTTAATTCTAAAGTACTTTGGGACAAAGATCGATATAACTGTTCCATTTGTTTTCAATAGAGATAGAATAAATTTTCAATAGAAATATAATCGATAGTAAAAGTCGAGAGTTTCTACAGAATGTCTGTAGTATTTGGTCCTAAAGTATGATAGAATTCTGTCGACAGGTTCTACAGAACTTCCATAGAAATTTTATATAGAAGGTCCATGGAATAGTTCTATCGAATTTGGTGCTAAAGTGCTGTCGGAAATTTATATAAACAGGTTTTACTGAATGTCGATAGAAAATTTATACAGAATTTCTATGGAACACTTCTACAGAACATGGTCCAAAAGTACTGTGGAATTTCAACACACAGGTTCAACAGAACATCATTGGAAATTTCATAAAGAATTTCCATGGACAGTTCAATAGAAATTGTTCCCAAAGAACGATCGAAATTTTATATAGACAGTAGGAGGGGATGAATTGCCGCAAATTCAAACCTCTTCCGCAGAAGGGGAGATCCATCTTTCCAGAGCTCCAGCCTACCCTCATTGATCGTTTAAGTGATTTTGTTCCATCTTCACAGTGCATTTCCACAACGGCATTGATGGGAAACTCGTAGTGGTACGAAGAGCTGTACCACTATAGGGATAAAGCAAGCAGCAAAAAAGAGGGAATGGGATGAATGTTAGATGAACAATGATGATGAAGAGACCTTTTTGGAGTGTGTTATTGATCCGATGAAAGTCGGAATTGAATTCACAACATGTGGCTTTTGCTTCAATACAAAAACCAAGGTGTGGGAAATGCAGACTTCCTCATACCTTCTCTATTTTATATCTCACATATCCTTCAGGGACAACCAGGGAACGTGCATTCAGCTCTTCCTTTGTAACCCTGGAGTAATCTACAAACAGAGAAACGAATATGAAACACACACAGAAAGTTTTACAAATAACATTCGGCACAAAATGAATTGGTGTTCAAGTACAGAAAATAAAGAACATTTGTTTCAATAATCAAACACGTTAGTAAACTATACAATGTCTATACTATGGGGTAATGGGGTGATGTATTTATGACTCATGCACACTTAGTGATGGAGAGGTGAGGGAGGTTTAATAGGTGCGTACAAATGGGGGAGCGTGCTTGGGTACCATAGTATGAATGAAGATCATTGACACAAATTATATCTGTTATTTGTTTCCTGATTTTTTTCCCCATCGCTCACATTTCAAACAAATGTTAATTTGAATATTTCAAACTCACACGCCTTTCTGTCGTATTGTATTGCATCATGTTGAAAATATAGGCAATCTTTGAATGACCATTCACCTCATACGGTTAGTTATGAAAGGAGTGTTCAAAGAGTTCTTGGGATGAGATATTTGTTGGCACATTTGGGCCACCATATTTTTTCTCTTATTCTAAAATTGCATGTGTGACAATAAACGTCATCAGTTTCAGTAATCTGACACTTGTTTCATAATAGATCTGACAGTAGAGTGACCTGGTCTGAATCCAAATTGATGATCCGAGATCAAGCCATTGGAGAAGAGGAAGGATTTGATGTCAGAAGCGATGATTGATTCCATGACCGTGCTGATAATCGGGAGCAGGCTGATTGGTCTGTAGTTGCAAGGATCTGTTTTTGAGCCTTTTTTGTGTAAAGAGGTAATGTTGGCTGATTTCCAAGCAGATGGAAAATGACCAATGGTAAATGACAGGGTGAAACTAGGGCAGAGAGAGGAAGTGCAAGAGCAGGTTTTCAGGACACGTGAGCTGATGCTCTCCAGTATAGTTACCTTGGCAGGTGCAAAAGACGTATAATCCAGGAGCAATTGGGTACGACTGGGAAGGGTGGGTACAGAGAGAGGGGGAGAGGGTTAGGGACACAATATTTTGAAGCAAGTACAGAATTGAGGAATTCGGCCCTCTCCTGAGCATTTAGCTTTGGTGCAATTGAAGGGAGGGAAGTGATGGAAGGGCGGCATACTCCAGAGATGGACCTGACAAGGCACCCCCAGGTTTTGGAGGAGGAGACAAGTTTTAAAGATCATTCTTGAGATTAGACAGATGTTGTTTTCTGGCACTTTTGAGAGGAGATGCACACTTGGTGCAGGCTTTGTGGAATGATCAAAGTTTGCCTTCATTTGGATTTCCTTTCCAGCAAGAGAAAGCAAGTTGTTTTACAGCAACCGTCTCACCACAGGATTCAGAATACCAATAGCAGGAGGATGGGTAAGATAACTGAAGACACGATGGGATGAATATGCAAAAGAAAGATCACGTTTTTGTGGAAGTATTCCCAGGCTGAATTAATATCAGGGTCGGTAGATATCGCACACAAATCCTGAAGTGTGATTGCTGCTTTCAATCACTGCTAGTTTGCCCGAGTGATCTCCCAGATTAGCTGGCACTGAGGCTGTTCTTTGAGAATAGACAGAGGGATGTTGACCTTCACAAGTGAGCTAATTGGGGCAGAGGCCACCAAAATACATTTGCAGGGAAGGTGGTCATCAACAAATCCAGAAGCAAAGCTTTGCCATTGCAAGAGATCCAGATGGGCAGATTCAAGGATTGAGTCAGTCCCTTGGAGTCATGAAAGTCCTTCGCAGAAGTGCCATGCCTGGTGACAGAGGTACCAACACCCAGCCAATTAGCACGTTGACAATTATTGAAGTCACCACATATGAGGAAGAGAGAGTTGGGATGAGTGATTAAAAGTTGTTGCATGTCAACTGAGAGAAAGATGTAGATGGAGTTGTCACTTTTGGGAGGACGTTACAAGACACACATGATCTGGGAGCGGATGGAAAGTCACAGCCATAGGCACTCCTGGGATTTGGGAAGTGTAAGAGCAGTACAAGAAGAGTGAGAAATGGAGTTTTTTATGTACAGCTTAACCCCGGCACCAGGACGGGTTCCAGGTCAATCAGACCAGATGAGACAATGCCGGAGATACTAAGAAGACAGGGACATCCTGTGAGAGGAAGGATTCTGTTAAACAGACAATGTCCGGTTTATCAGCAGCAGCCTGCATTGCAAGATCTTTCAGGTTAGAATGGAGCCCTTGGATGTTTGAGGTCCACACAGTTCGGAACAGGGGGAGAGGAGCTGCTGATAGGATGTGGGGATGTGGAGAGTTGCAAGAAGAGGGTGCAGGACCGTGCGAAGCCGGGAGCGGCAGGCGTGATGAGCAGAAGGGTGAAGCTGAGAGGGGGCAGGACAATGTGGAAGTTGAGAGGGAGCAGGACAAGGGGGGGGGGGGTGGAGCAGATGAGGGGTATGGTACTGACATGGAGGGGTTTGGCACCATGAATCAGTGTGAAGTAGAAATATTTGTCGTGTGTCCACAGCCTTTGCACAATTGATACGTAAGGATTCCGAGACTGGATAAACTCAGTTGTCCATGTGTGCCGCTCTCCAAACCGGAAGGTTTCAGGATTCTTTTGGATAAACATATTTCGGCACCAGTTACCATTCGAGCAACACAGTTGGGTGGAACAGCATTAAATAAGCTTGTTAAAGTATACTGGCCATCTGCCTCCACGTGCAGTGTTCCCTTGGGTGCTCATGTGTCCCCTCCGGGATTGTCCAATGGCTGGTCCGCCTTGGAATCCGGCTCCACTTCGAGTGGCTCGAACATTCCTCTCGGCTGGCTTCCTCAGTATAACAAGGGCTCAAAAGGCGTCCTCACGCTCTTCCCGATATGTAAGTATTCGCCCGACACACCGTTCATATGAGTCTTGCTCGACTGGCAAAATTTGCAGCTTCACTGTGGATTGCGTGTGAGTATGGCCTCGCGCCACCTTGCTCCGCAACACACACACATGGTCCTTCGACCGTTCGGCGTCGCGCTCTTCGTGCACCGATCAAGACGTTGTGAGAAGAAATGCGCACCTGGTTCTTTGATGGTTTGTTCTGCGCCAAGCAGGGAACAACTAGAAATGTCGATAGAACAACACACATCCATCCGGACATGATGTGCGACGAAACACGGAGATACTCACACTTACCAACCCGAAACTGCGTGCGACGAACTGCGCGATGAACCGGGCGCCGACCCGGAAACGCCGACAGACACCATGAGCACGGGACCCCGCGATGTATTTATCAAAAATTACTGTGATGTTATAATTGCACCTCGTTCCTTCCCGGCACAACGGGAACACGAAACAAAGGTTGCCTCAGCCCAGCATCCGATAATACGAAGGAAACTATTTTGTTAACCGAACCAATGTAGTCCTCATCAAGGCCGGCCTTAAATAAAAGTGAAGAAAAGTGCATGATGAAAAGTGTTTGGTGTTTGTTTGCGAGAAAGAGAGATTTAAGCGAAGCTGGTAGCTGTAGTTTGAGTGAGACAGAAAGGAAAACCATCAGTCCTGACACGGAGAGTGCAAGATGGTTCCGGGCACCACTTTAACGCTCCTAAGTCTGGATGGTAGTAGTCGTACTACCCTGAGCGCTTGCTGTCTACAACCTACTACCTGGAGAAGTCAAGGCACAAAATATTTTTTAAAGTTAAAATAGCTCATTGTGCTGCTATAGTTATGAAGCTGCTGCTCATTGTGCTGTACCTCGCTGCTTTATTAGTCTCCTACCGGTGTACACCGGAGGGGACTATAGGTTTGCACGCCGTCCCTCCGTCCGTCAGTCAGTCCGTCGGTCCGTCTGTCCTTCAGTCCGTCGGTCCTTCGATCCGTCGGTCCATCAGTCCGTCATGCAAAGAACAGTTGTCCGGACTTTTTTTCTAAACTCTTAATGCTAATGATTTCAAACTTGGTACATGGTTTCCTTATGATAAGTTACAGATCAAGTTCAAACTTCATGACGTTTCGATCATTTTTAACAGTTATGGCACTTTGAACTTTGGGAATTGTGATAATTCTGATGATCCTGAACTCAGTGCCATTTTAAGTTTTAATTTCCTTTAAAAAAGATTTTCTCTGCAATAATAGGACCGATTGAGATCAAATTTTCACTGCAGGGGGGACTCGGTCTGTAGAATATTTTAATGGTAATTATGACGTCACAGGCCATATTGTTTTTCGTGAAAACACGAAAACCCCTTTTTCTCTGCAACGGCTGAACAGATCGAGGCCAAACTTTAAAGGCAGAATCGCATACCCATGACGAACAAAAAAGTCAACGAGCATGATGTCATGCGTCACATGGTTTCAGAGTTATGACATTTTTAGCATGAACCTTTAAAACCGAGATCCTCCCTCATTTTTGATCCAATCGAGGGGAAACTTCACAGATCTGTTCAGCATGTCAGTGTACTAAAATGTCCTTTTGGAATTTGTGATAGGGCACGTGGTTTGGCAGATATCGTTAATTAAACGAAAATATATATATTTTTAAATGGATATCTCTTGAATCGCTGGTACCTCAGACCGTGAGTTGGTAATTATATAATTTACACAGTGCAATACGTGCAGGCTGCTCCATGGAGCGACCTTGCGGGCTTATCAACGAGGCGAGGCGTGACACACGTGTCTCAGCATACCTCAGATCAAGTTTGAAAACCAGCATCAACCGTGCATAAATTTGCATATTCGATCATTTTTGACAAACTTATGGCACTTTGAACTTTGGTTGGGGACATGTATTGCAGCGCAATACTCAGAATGCTTGTTTATAAAGGTTCCTGCTATCAGTTTGGAAAAATCTGGGCATCAGGAAATGGTGTACCTGCATCATGCTTTGAACATTGTTGTACACCGTCCCTTTCCTATTCCATCTCCAGGCCCTGCATGATGTCATTGTCGGGCGCCGAATGGGGAAATGCCGAAAGGGAGTACTCAGTTTTCACTCTGTTTTTTTGTTACTTGCGAAAATCGAAGATTTCCAAGTATATTGGTTGGTCTTGTGCGTTATTCTGTCTGTCTGTCTGTCTGTCTGTTTGTATGTCAGTCGCCCATAGGTCACAATTTTCAACCAATCTTCATGAAACTTCACCAAATGGAACAGTTGGTCATAAGCAAGAAGCCTATTGTTTTTGGGGTCAAAAGGTCAATAGGCCCACACAGACCAAAGGTCACCAACTTTGTCAAATTTCTAAAATCCTCAATTTTCATCCGATTGACTTGAATTTTGAAGAGGATTTGCATATATGGTCACTAAATTCAACCACCAAGTATTTTTGAAGTCAACATCGGTCAAAAGGTCAACATAGGCCGGATTTCTAAAAACCTCAATTTTCATCCAATTAACTTGTAATTTGAAGAGGTTTTGCATATCTGGTCACTAAATTCAACCACCAAGTATTTTTGAGGTTAGCATGGGCCAAAAGGTCAACATAGGGCGAATTTCTAAAATCCTCAATTTTTATCCGATTAACTTGGAATTTGAAGAGGATTTGCATATCTGGTTACTGAATTCAACCCCCAACCATTTTTTAGGTCAACATAGGCCAACTTATTTTGGGGATTTTGCAAGTATCGTGCTATGCACGACATATTTATTGTTACTTGCAAAATCGAAGATTTTTCAAATGTATTGATCGGTTGCATTTGTGGTTCTGTCTGTTTGTTTGTTTGTCACCGGCCTACAGGTCACAATTCTAAACGGATCGTCACAAAACTTCACCAAGTTGTATCGGTCGTCAAAAATGAGAAGCCGATTGATTTTGAGGTCAAAGGTCATCTGGAGGTCAAATTTCTAAAAGCGCCATTTTAAATCCGATTGACTTGAAAATTGAATCGCATTTGTATATTGATTCACTAAATTGGGAAATAAACTATTTTTGAGGTCAAAAAGGTCAATGGTCAACTGGTCAATGGTCAACTCAAGTTCAAATTTTCAAAATCATCAATTTTCATCTATAAAGCCATCAATTTTCAACCGATTGACTTGTAAATTGAACAGCATTTGCATATCGAGTCACTAAATTGGAAAACATACTATTTTTGAGGTCAAAGGTCAACTCACGCTCAAACTTCCAAAATCATCACTTTTCATCTGAAAAACCATCAATTTTCGTCCAATTGACTTGAAAATTGAACAGCATTTGTATAGTGCCTCACTGAATTGGGAAACCAACTATTTTTGAGGTCAAAAGGTCAAAGGTCAACTCAAGGTCAAACTTCTAAAATCATTTTTCATTTGAAAAATCGTCACTTTTCATCCTGTTGACCCAAGCTTTGATCAAGAAATGGACAATTTGCTGGATCATTGGAAAAACGTTGGGGGTGGGGGCAGATTTTGTAAGTATCGTGCTCCGCATGACGTCTTCTTGTTTGTTTGTTTTGTTTGTTTATCCGGGTGATATCTCAGCCATCCTTTGAGCTAGGAAGCTGAAATTTGGGCACAATAGTGAGCATGTGCTTTGGAAAAACGAGTATTTTTACTTTTTGATTAATCAATTGCTTAGTTATTATCGATTTATTAAGTAATTGTTTATTTTCTTTCATGTCCAGGCAATATGGGATTTTCCCAATATGGGGAGACGGTGGGAGGGATTTTCGAAGCTCCACACGGTCTCCACGTTTTTCGAAGTTAAGTCTGTTCACAATTGTATTTTGTCGAAACTGTATTTATCTTTCGGTGTGTGAAGTTATTGTGTGCAACTTTGGTTGTTTCTCGGTGTTTATCTTTCATAAATTGATCGTCTGTTTGCCGTGTTGCGAGCAAGGCCTTTGCCGCGTCGCGAACGATTTGAAATCGAAGTTAAGTGATTGTTCCCATTTGTATTTTCGTTAAAACTGTATTTATTTATGGTGTTGTACGTATATTGTGTCCCGACGAAGATTTTTCGGTGCAAATCTTTCATACCTGTATTGAAAATCGTGTTAATTCGTGTCGTGTCTTGAGGCCTTGTACAGTGTGCACTGTACAACCTTGAGGCTTTGTTTTTCTCTCAGTGGTCCGTCATTTGTGATCCAATAACTTTAGTTCTCTGTATTCCCAGTCTTTTCACCCATAGCCTACTTCCTTGTGTAAATCTCAACTCAAAAACAAAAAAAAACAAAAAACAAAAAAACATTTCCTTCTCTGTTCTCATTCGTTTATTCATTCTTATTCGTTCGTTCGTTCTTCGACCACGTGTTTCTCCCCCATTTCCCCAGATAGTTTTCACTCATTAACCTTCAATGTTTACACTTTCCCCTCAAGTTATGTATTCCGTCATATTTTATAACACCTTTTTCTTCTTCTTCTTTAAAAGGCTGCTTTCGACTTGCTCACCAAATCAATTCATCCCCAAAAAAATATCCATCTCCTATAGTGCCTTTTTTCTACATTCCCTAAACTCTCCTGCACTCCATCCTCCATCCAGCGTCCTTAAACGTATTTTTAACTCGAAGGTCACAAGAAACTCATTTTGCAATAAATGTTCGTTTCCCATAAATCGTACACTTTCAAAAATCCAATCTCACCCCTCCCCTCCAAATCTTCCCCATAACCCCTCCCCTCCAAATCTTCCCCATCACCCCTCTTCTCCAAATCTTCCCCATCACCCATCCCTTTCAAATCTCCCCCCTTGCCCCCTCCCTCCTAAACTACCCCCTCACCCCTCCCCGCCAAGACACCCCCTCGCCCCTCCCCTCCTAGACTCCTGCCTCACCCCTCCCCTCCAAATCTCCCCCATATCCCATCCCTTTCAAATCCCTCCCCTTGTCCCTTCCCTCCCAAACTCCCCCCTCACCCCTCCCCTTCAAATCTCCCCACCCTCATTGCTTCTCAATTTCCCCCCTCTCACTCCCCCTCCTCAAAGCGTCCTCCCCGCTTCTTCCCCCTTCAAACTCTCACCTCCATCTCCCCCAACCTTCTGCCTCGCTCTTCCCCCTCCTCAAATAACACCTCATTGTGGCTCACCCAATCACCATCAAACCTTTTGTCCGCCCCATCCTTCCCTTTCTCCGAGCTATTCTGAAATCTCTGACACACCTTCAACAGCTCTCCCTACCTCTTCCACCTCTTCCACATCTTACCCTACCCCTCCTCCCCCCTGTTCTGTATCTGATGCTCCCCCTTCCTCTTCATTAACGGTATGGACCTCAAACATCCGGGGCCTTCGTTCAAACTTAACTGATCTCTCCATACAGGTTGCTTCTGTCAAACCAGACGTGATCTGCTTAACAGAAACTTTCCTCCTTTATGATGTCTCTGATTCCATAGTATCTCTCCCGGGCTACTCCCTCCTCCGGTATGATAGACCTGAGCCTCGTCCTGGAGGCGGGGTTGCTATCTTTATCAAAAACTCTCTTCCTCACTCGCCCTGCACTGCACTCTCTCCACCTCACCCCCAGGAATACCTCTGGCTACGGCTTCCCCTTCGCTCCCACCTCTTGTTCATATGTGTGTTATACCGTCCACCAAACAGTGATGACTCCATCTCCATCTCGCTGTCTGATGATATGGACCAACTTCTATCTACTCATCCCAACTCTCTCTTCCTCATATGTGGTGATTTCAACTGTCATCATGCCAGTTGGCTGGGTGTGGGTACCTCTCTCACCAGCCATGGCTCCTCAGCAAAGGACTTCTGCGACTCACTGGGACTGACACAATCTGTCAATTTCCCGACCCGGATCTCAGTCAACGGAACATCTTCTCTTCTGGACTTGGTTAAGACTAACTTCCCTGAAAATGTCTGCTGCTCTTCTTCTGCTCCGATCAGATCATCTGATCATGTCCTTGTTAAAGTGGACATCTCTCTGACCATCCTCAGGGAGCCTGCTCAGCGTCGACGAGTCTGGCATTTCACTCAGGCCAACTGGCACGGTCTTCAAGCAGCCATCAATCATCTGGACTGGTCTCCCATCTCTACCACCTCTGACATCAACTCATCCTGGGAATTCTTCCAAAGTAAATTGCTCTCTCTCATGCACAGATTTATCCCATCTCGTCTTCAGTTGTCATACCCTTCCTCCCGTCCATGGTACACGGAATCTTGTGGTGAGGCTGTTGCCCAGAAACAACTTGCCTTCGTCTCCTGGAAAGCAAATCCAATGGAAGGAAATCTCATTTCCTTTCACAAAGCCCGAAACAAGTGTGTGTCCACCCTCAGGAGAGCCAGGAAACAATATCTCTCCGTTCTCAAGACCGAACTCTCTTATCTGTCTCCCTCTTCCATATCCTGGTGGCGTCTGGTCAAATCCGTTTCTGGTGTTTGTTCCCCCTCCATCCCCTCCCTTACCTCAAACGGCTACACAGCTGACTCCGCACGTGAAAAAGCTGAATGCCTCAACTCTGTGTTTGCCTCTAAATCTTGTGTCCCAAACCCATCCCTCTCTGTACCCACCATACTCAGTCGTACCCTGCTGCTCCTGGACTCCGTGTCCTTTCCTCCTGACAAGGTGGAAAAGTTTCTGTCAACCCTCGACTCTGATTCTGCAACTGGACCCGACGGCATCAGCCCACGGGTCCTAAAATCCTGCTCTGCTGCTCTATCTCACCCTCTCTCTGTTCTCTTCACCCTCTCTTTTGCTCAAGGTCAACTGCCATCTGCTTGGAAATCAGCCAACATCACCGCTTTGCACAAAAAAGGTGCAAAAACAGATCCTAGCAACTACAGACCAATCAGCCTTCTCCCAATTATCAGCAAAGTCATGGAATCCATCATTGCTTCGGATATGAAATCTTTCCTCTTCTCCAATGGCTTGATCTCTGATCATCAATTTGGTTTCAGACCAGGTCACTCTACTCTGGACATGCTGCTTCTGCTGTCTCAACAATGGATGGAGGTCCTCAATGCCAAACAGGAAATTAGAGCTGTCTCCCTCGACATATCACGTGCCTTCGACACGGTCTGGCACCCCGCTCTGCTCACCAAACTCTCCTCCTTTGGTATCCATGGAAATCTCCACGCATGGCTGGCGGACTTCCTCTCTAGTCGTCGTCAACGTGTGGCCCTGAATGGGTTTCTCTCATCTCCTCTTCCTGTTCAGGCTGGAGTTCCCCAAGGCAGTGTTCTGGGCCCCGTGCTTTTTCTGGTCTTCATCAATGATCTCTCTGACTCTCTCGAAAATCCTCTCTATCTCTTTGCTGATGACTCCACTCTCTGCCGCTCCATACCTCTTCCCTCAGATCGGCAGTCTGCTGCCTCCTCACTCTCTGAAGACCTGGACAAAATCACAGACTGGTCAAACAAGTGGAACATGTCTTTCAATCCTGACAAATCTCACAATCTTACTATGTCTCTCCGAAAAGATCGACTGGACAACCCTCCCATCTACTTTCTCAACAATCCTCTCCAAGAAGTTCTGTCGCTCAAGATTTTGGGTCTCACTATCTGCCATGATCTTTCTTGGGAAAACCACATTTCCAAGCTGGCCTCCAAAGCCAGTCGCCGACTGGGCATCCTCCGTCGTGCGAAGTCCTTCCTCGGCACACCTGAGCTCCTCACCACGTACAAGGCTTTCATCCGCAGCTCAATGGAATACTGTTCTCCCCTATGGGCCGGTGCTCCTGCCTCACACCTAGCTCGGCTTCACGCTGTTGAAACCAAAGCTTTCAGAATTATTGGAATCTCCCGCGATGAAGCTAACTCCAAGGGCCTTTCACTCACTCACCGCAGGCAGGTTGGTGGTCTTTCCGTCTTCTACCGACTCCTCTCTGGCCTTGCCCCCCCAGCTCTCTCTGGGCTCTGTCCCGCAAATATTCCTACAGGTCGCACAAGATCTGCCTGCAACCCTCTTATGGTTAAACTGCCAAAATCAAGACTCTCTGCTCACCTTTGCTCCTTCATTCCTCTTTTCTCCCGCCTCTGGAACAAACTCCCTCACTCTCTTCAATCCCACTCCACCCTCCAGGTCTTTAAAACAGCTGTTCACCACCATCTCTTATCTTCCCCCATCCAAAACCTTGATCTTTTCTATCCCCGATAATTTCACCCCAATTCCACTTTTTGAAACACCAACTTCTGACCTGGAAGTCCTTGGTGTCCTTGTGTTTTATACTTCTCCCACCCCCCACCGCCCCCACCCCTTCCCACGCCTCCTCCCCCCGAGCCCTCTCCCTCCCTCTCCCTGCCTCTCCCTGCTCTCAAATGTTGTGTGCTCTCAAGTGTTTGTGTGCTTCCCATTCTCTTGTCTTCCGCTCCCTCTTTTTATATATTTTGTTTGTCTCCCTCGAGCCCTCTCCCTGCTCTCAAATGTTGTGTGCTCTCAAGTGTTTGTGTGCTTCCCATTCTCTTGTCTTCCGCTCCCTCTTTTTATATATTTTGTTTGTCTAGTTGATTTGTTTGTGAAGTAAATGTCAGCTCTTTCACGAGCCTCGATTCAGTATACAAAAAAAAAAAAGAAAAAAAAAAAAAAGAGTTGCCCAAGCTTTAGCGAGAGCAGCTGTTAATTCATCGGTCCACGACAAACGATCCTGTGAGGGCCAGCCAGCACAAGCATCTCCCAAGGGGGACAACAAGGTAGCCGCATTCTGCAAAACATGCAGAAGGACCCTACAGGTACCAACAAAGGCCCCTCGCAGTGGCAGCTGGATGGCAGGGGCAGAGTGGTGACCTGGCAAGGACCAGCATTCAAATGACCCGAAGACCACACCCATTCCAGGAGAGCAGTGGATCTTGGGCAGACGATACCCTGTGTGGCTGAGAGTCGAAGGTCGCATCCATCCAGGATATGAAGCACAGCTGACCAAACTCTCAATAGCTCCTCACGCAAATCTGTGCCACAGGACAAGCCATTTGTGACCCCAGCAACAGAGCTAGCCTCGAGTAAATCTCCAAGAACGAGGCACATCAACTCCTCCAGAACAGCTTCAGCGCCCAGCATCTGAAAAGAGGCTTGAGATAAGTCAGACACAATGATACAGGACCATCCCAAAATGGTGCAGAGAGTGCACTCGACAAACAGCATCAATGATGGATGCGGCATTCTGTCATGTCTAACATCCAGGAAAGCAGTAGCAAGTCGAGATCCACCACCGGGCTTTTTGATAAGGAGCATGGGGATTCACGCACACCACACAGACATCGGGAAATTGGCGTCCTCAAGTTTAATGACTTCAGGTTCAACGAACACCCCGACATCTTCCAACTCATCACACTTGGCCTGAAGGCTGACGTAGCGTGTTCACTGTTCAGCCACACTGAGGGAGATGACTCTTGCACCGTGGGGGTTGAGTTCGATCCATTTTGCCAATGGCGCAAATGTTCCTGACAATCCCATTACAATCAATAATTTTAGGGTCAAAAACAGGTGAGAACTCACGACAGAGGGAGTGGAATTTCACCCGAATATCCATCCCCAGGATGTTGTCAGGATCAACGTGGATGGTGTCAACACAGGCATGGGGTGATGGTGGTGGTGCACACTTAGGAAACACTGGATGGGGGCTCACAACCTCAAGGGATCTGGGTAGCATGTGTGATGTCTAAATTAGAATATCACTTGATAGTGATGGGACTTGAAGTATAATTTGGAATGTGAACGTGGTCGCATACACTGTGCACAATGTCAGGTTGAGGTCACATCTGCATGTCGACGAGTCTTGTGTACACAGGGATCTTGGTCTAAGCTCAGTGGCGATGTCGGAACACATTATTGTGCTGGGGATGTTTGAAAGGGTTTCAAGGAACTCACCGGGCCATAGTGTGGTTGCACTCGCTGGGGAGCGCAGATCAACTTACAGTCACGTGAAAAAGTAAGTACACCCCATGTAAAGTTTTGACTTTTTCAACATATTTCAACATACAGCTATTTGATCTTCATTTCAACAATATTGAAAGTGACAGGTGATATAATATAACAAATACCATGAAACATTTACATTTTGTAGTCCATTGTATAATTTAAATAAACATAAATGCAAATTTCGCATGTGGAAAAAGTAAGTACACCCTTGGCTCTAATAGGTGGTATTGCCCCCTTTGGCAGAAACAACCTCAAGTAGGCGTTTCTTATAACTGTCTACCAGTCTCTGACATCGACTGGGAGAAATTTTTGCCCAATCCTCCGTGCAGAATTCTTTCAGCTGTGCGATGTTTGAGGGGTTTCTTGCATGCACAGCTCATTTCAAATCCCCCCACAACATCTCGATGGGACTTAGATCCAGGCTTTGACTTGGCCATTCCAGAACCCTCCATTTCTTTCTTTTCAGCCATTCCTTGGTGGATTTACTGGTATGTTTAGGGTCATTGTCATGTTGCAAGGTCCACCTTCAGTTGAGTTTCAACTTTCCCACAGATAGCCTCACATTATCCTCAAGAACCCTCTGGTACAATGAATAATTCATAGTGGATTCTATGATGGTGAGCTGCCCAGGCCCTTGTGCAGCAAAGCTGCCCCAAACCATAATATTTCCACCACCATGCTTTACAGTTGGTATCAGGTTCTTGTGGTCAAATGCTGTCTTTGGTTTTCGCCAAACATGTCTTCTGGTAGTGACCAAATAGCTCTACCTTGACTCATCTATCCATCGCACATTGTTCCAGAAGTGCTGGTCTTTGCCTCGGTGTTCATTGGCAAACTTTAGTCTTGACCTGATGTTCTTTCTGGACAGCAAAGGTTTTCTCCTGGCACACCCCCCATGTAGATCAAATGTGTGCAGCCTCTTTGTAATGGTAGACTCGTGCACTTTGACATCAACAGTGACAAGAGCTACCTGTAGGTCCCGTGATGACATTCTGGGGATCTTCGAGACTTCTTTCAGCATCTTCCGGTTTGCTCTCAGGCTGAACTTGCTGGGGCGGCCTGGCCTGAACAAGTTGGCAGTTGTCTGGAATCTTCTCCACTTGTAGATGATCTTCCAGACAGTCGAATGATTGATTTCAAATTGTTTGGAGATCTTTTTAAATCCCTTCCCAGACTCGTAGGCATCTATAACCTTCTTTCTGACGGCCTCAAAGAGCTCTTTTGATTTAGGCATGGTGACGCCGCACACTTCAACAACAAACAGCAAACCAAACTAAATGTCTGAGGTTTAAATAAGACAGGTTCCTCCAAGATCCTTTCTAATGATGTTCTAACCTGAGCTGGTGCACCTGATTCTAATTTTAGGTATTTGAAGTAGTCATAAATGTAGGGGTGTACTTACTTTTTCCACACGTGAAATTTGCATTGATTGTTGATTTAAATTATACAATGGACTACAAAATGTAAATGTTTCATGATATTTGTTATATTATATCACCTTTGTCTGTCAATATTGTTGAAATGAAGATCAAATAGCTCTATGTTGAAATATGTTGAAAAAGTCAAAACTTTACATGGGGTGTACTTACTTTTTCATGTGACTGTATGTGCATCAGATTGAAAAGACCCCGATTGTCTTGAGGGACAGATCATCATACATGCACCGATCGTGATCACCGATGCAAATGAGATGCTGTGCAGGGTGAATAGAAATGTCAATTTGAGGCATGAACGGATTTCCGTGAGGAAGTCGACATTGAGTTCTGCAACAATCAAGGCTTCGAGTGCCAAAATGTGATCAGCCCTGTTGAGAACAACATGGGTTTCACCAATGACATACCATGCGCTGAGTCAGCACGTTGTGAACCTTTTGAGACCAGGAGACCGATATGTTGGTTGGGCCAAAGTCACACAAATGAAGTTAGTTCCAGTGCCAGTGTCTATCGTGAGGGGTGTAGCATGGCCGTTGTAAAAGGAGAATATGTGTGAGCGGTTGGTTGGTAGACCCCCACCTTGTGGAAATATGTGGTTGGATGGTAGTAATATCCAGAACTGATGAAAGCTTGTTGTGATCATCAGGGTCACCACCAGGACAGTCATTATCGGGGTCTTTGCCAGAGAACTGACAAATCATGGAGAAGAATGCCTTGTCCAGAATTGTAAGAAACTGACAAAAACTTATGAAATGATCAGCAGGGTGACCTGCCTATTTGCAATAAGAGTAGCTTGGACCTAAACGTTTGCAACTGGGTTTCGATGACTGTGATGAAGATCGATACGACCGCTGCTGGGGATTCGAGAGTCGCTGAAACAAATCCTCAGCGCGTCCGTCACTGACAAGGCATATGGAATCAAGGTCAAGCAAATGAGCTCTGGATGGCTGAAACCAAAGTGCATATGAATGGCCTGTAAAACTGAAGGCAGCGAGTGATGAGTTATTTACAATTGTGGGATCTTGAAATTTCAGACAAAAATTGGCAATGTCGTCTGGATTTGGTTATAACGAACTTCCCTGCAAACGTCTGCTGTTCTTCAAGTGATATTCCCTTCCAAATGTTTCATTTAACCATATGCTTGTTAAAGTGGCCATCTCTCTGGCCGTTCTGGCAGGTTGGCAGTCTTCCTGTCTTCCACCGACTACTGTCCGGCCTTGCACCCACTGCTCTAGCTGTCTGTGCTTTGTCCCTCCAATATTTCTGCAGGACGCACAAGGTCTGTCAGCAACCCACTTCTGGTGAAACTACCAAAATTAAGACTCACTGCTCACCTTCACTCATTCGTTCGTCTTTTTCCAGCCTCTGGAACAAACTTCCACACTCTCTTCAATCTCACTCTTCCCTCCAGGTCTTCAAAACAGCTGTTCACCAACATGTCATATCTTCCCCCATCCAAAACCTTGATCTTTTCTACCCTCGTTAATCGACCACAAACCCACCTCCTTCAAATTCCCTGTATTCTTTCCTTTTCCTCATGTCGTGTCCATCTTATTTATCCTGTGTACCCCACCACAGCCCTCTCTCTTTCACAGATCTCCTGATGTTCCTGTTCCCTACTGTTGTTGTGCTTCCCTCTCTTGCCCCCTCTTGTCCCCCACTCCCTTTGTTGTATGTTCTACTAGCAAAGGCATCCGGTGTTGCCGGTCAACACAGAGTTGCTTCACTGATGGGAATATTGAGAGGAGGGGGGGGGGGGGGGGGGAGAGAGGAGAAGAGCAGGAGAGGAAGGGGATGGGGAAGATCAGGAGGGAGCAGGAGGCTGGTGAGGGGGAAGCAGGGATCAGGATGAAGGGTGACTCAAACACTCAAGTGGCTAAAGCACGCAAACAAGCACTCCATTCAAAACCATCGAGAGGGAACGGACAGCTTGGCAAGCTAGCTAGCTGCTTGGTAACTGAAACAAACCTGGACATGTGGACAGCATACTGTATATAAAAAATGTTGACGAAAGGAGAGTTTTTTTAAACTAAATATTAATCATGACTATTTTCCTTGTAATGAAAACGTAACTTGTCCAGTCTTCAATGCAGCTTTAGTTTTTTTAATGTATATATGTTGGAACCCATCTGTGGATCGGTCCCATCGGCCGATGGGTCTGACCCGTTTGCGGATCCGCAGATGGGTCGCCCATCTGCCGATGGGCGACCCATCTGTGGATGCACGAGAAATGACAATGCAGACCCATCGGCCGATGGGTCTGCGCCATCTGCGGATGTGTTGTTCACCTTGAAGGAATGTGTATGCATCAATGGTGGATGAGTATGTTTATTTGAACCTAAAAATAAGCAATTGATGTCATAAATGTTTATAAAGCAGTCCATGACATGTGGTTTGTTTTAGATAATGTCGCTCCATTTAAAAACGCTGGTCTACTTCGCTGGTGGCACTGGCAGACTCAGCTCTCCATTGTTTATAGAGCAATTCCTGGCATGCCTTAATCACCCCAAAGCTAAAGATGAAAGTGTGGCTTCGTAATCGGGGCATTGTCAATTATATAAACACAATAACGCATTATGTGATTCTATGAGGCCCTCAGTGTTTATGTAAAACGTCTTGTGTCTGGCGTGTGAATACACATGGTATAAATATGGCCTGGGTCACGTTTTCAATCATTCCCATCATTGCATTCAACATGGATACAATACGACAACGTCAAGTTTGTGATGAACTTGTTGCAAAAGTTATCGGCAGTAAACGCTCACCGGTTATTACGGACGAAAAGTACGACAAAATTGTTAGTCATCTAAGTAATCCTGGTGATCCAGTTGGCGCACACTTCAGACACTGGGTGAAATCTAAACAGTTTCAAGTCATGGATCTGCCGGTTCTTGGAGTAACAAACGCTCTTGTTCTCCCTGGTAAACCCGAAAAAGCTGGCGATAATATCAACAAATTCATACAATGTTTTGTATGAATGTTGAGTATGTTATGTAAAGCTTTACTAAAACTGCCATGTATCTGTTAATTACAAAATGTATTGACAAAATGTATAAATAGATGGGTAGAAATAGATAATAAAACATTTAAAAATCAACTCTGTTAAATTCCTACCACATGTAATTCCAATGACTGTGTACCTGATTGAAGAGCACCATTCTGTCAACACATTCCTTCAAGGTGAACAACACATCCGCAGATGGCGCAGACCCATCGGCCGATGTGTCTGCATTGTCATTTCTCGTGCATCCACAGATGGGTCGCCCATCGGCCGATGGGCGACCCATCTGCGGATCCGCAAACGGGTCAGACCCATCGGCCGATGGGACCGATCCACAGATGGGTTCCAACATATAAACTCAGATGATGTTGAGTGTACGAAAATGGACACGACATTTTAAAGAGCACATGGACATAACTTGTAAAATAAGAAATAAAATAAAAAAATCTCTCGAGAATTTCCTTGACCTCTCGACTAATTAAGTAAGCAGGCATTTCCCGAACAAGCCGATTTTCGTTTTACTTTACTTCACGTCATGAATTATATGTGAAATACAGTTTGAAAAGTCGGGCAAAATTTTTATTATTGTTTTAAAGGCCACTATTTCCTTTTCACTGCATTATGAGAATGTACCTTCATTGGGCAGTGTATATTTATAAAATTATACTGTTGCCATAATCGCTCCGGACAAAATATGCATTACCTCGTTTCCTCTGCAAGAGTTGCAATCAAAATGTACCTTTGTTTCCTCAAAACGGTACCTTTATTTAATGATAGAAGACGCAATGTTCAATCTTCAAATGTACTCCAAGGACCAATGAAGTCAAAGAGATATGTGTAGTGAAAAAAAATGGTGGTGATTTCTGGCCCACTGGCGTCTCGTTCGTCGAGCAGAACGGAGACGGAGGATTGCCAGCAAGCATCCAACCACCGTAGGACCACACGTGAGTAGAAATTCACACACACAATTTTGATAACAGGATGGTCAAAAAATTTGTATCGTAAATAACAAAATAGTCCCGTGAACAACAATAAATAAAGGGATAATAAAAGGAGAGAATATGTTATTTATTTTCATGTTATTAGTCAAATTGAAAACTAAAGTAATCGGTAATATTGTCCTGTCCGTGCCGATAAAGACCGGTCTCGGACGGATGACCGATCGAGCTTACCTCCGAGGCGTTCAATCAAACAATGGCAGATCTTCTTTACACACGAGGGAAACGGAGAATGACGAACCTTCCTGGACGGCTTCTACTGGAGCATCCTCGAACCACGTCAAACAAATCAAACCGACGCAGAATTAAAATGCAACAACAAAGGGTTTAATAAAAATAATGCCAGGGAACAAAGAATGCACAGTAAAATATTCCTAAGTTGAGGATCCTCCATACAGACTCAGATACACACAAGGGGAATAAATAACTGAAAAATAATTGCATGTTTGTGTACTCAGCTTTGAGCAGCTCTTGAACCACATCAGTCCTCGAATGAGCCCCACGTCTGTGCGCGGGAAAACACATGACTTGGCGCAAAGTCCGTGCACGGGAAAACACCCGCCTTGACACAAAGTCCGTTCACCGCCAGCCGCTGAGCGCGCAACGAGCAGGCCGAGCTCCGTCCTCGTCATCCGCTCCACACAGCACCGCGGTCTCTCAGGTGCACCCAGCCGCCACGAAGTCGGCACCAACGAAGAAGCAGGTGCGTCCGTTCACACCAATCACCCAGACCAAAAGAAAGAATGCGTCTGCTCGCGACCACGAAAGCCAGGACCAAGAGAGCAAATGCAACTGTTCTGCAAATGAGAACCCAGCGCAAGAACCAAGCGCACAAACTGTACTGTGACCGCACGCAATGAATGTCCCAACACAAAAGCGTATAAACTGCGTCTGCTCGTAATAACTGTACCCACACGCAAGAGTGTATAACTTGCGACTGCATGCTATCGATGTCCCAAGCAAGAGAGAGAAAATGACTGGACGCAGTCTTTTGCTTCCCGGCCTCCCACGTCATCTGATGAGGTCCGCGTGTGCTCCAATCAATCAAAGAGTCCATCTCATCACTCCAACGGCCAGACCAATCATCCTCCTTTCGGGGCAGGGCATCACGACCCCCCCCCCCCCCCACCCCCAGCGGTAGTTGAATGCCCTGGTTCTGGTTGCTTTTATATAGTGCTATAATTATTGCCCATTGCTTGGCTGATATGTGTGTGTGTAGTGCAGTGTCATAAGGAACAAAGGAAAAGGTCACAGAGACAATTTACATACAAGGGATTTGCCCTTAACCCCTACCTAATTAACATAGCCCACCCCTCACCATGGGGACAAAGATACGACCTTATGCTACATCTGGCTTGACTTATGTACATCAAGGTGGCTACACGACATAAGGAGCACACTACCCTTTACAATCCTACCTGGCCCTAAGGTATGTCATTGCATGCCCCCCATAAATGTAACAATATACAGACAAATGCTCATGAGAAAAGAAACATTCTCTACATTGTTGCTAGAGGATACCTGCGTGGCACTTAGGCAGTTCCACAACCCCATCTTTACACGTGACAGTGAGAGGTTCTGAGGTCACGTAATCTCGTTCACATTTCAGTATGACTTGTTGACCTTTGGGTAACTCGACATAAGAGAAGGGCCAGCTGTATTGCCTCTGCAGAATAAGAATGAAGTTAAAACCAGATAACGAGATGGATAGTAGCATGATAACCAGGCGTCACTCAATAAGATGGAATGCGTGATTATCAGGATAATTGTGTCGTTGTGCAAACTGAATAATCAAACAACTAGATGGTATTAGAATACTTACCCTGCACAGTCAACTTGGTGCGAACCAACCCTTCTCTTTTTGAACGGTTTTTTCCGTTGATCCAATATGGCTGCCAGACCACATGAGCGATTAAATCATAAATTTACATTCTCTAATATAATTGTTGCGTAGATCACGCTCAATAAATTTCAAACTGATCAGACTAAGTGTTGTCCCTGCCGAATTATGATGTCATAAATAAGGCACCAAATGGTCATCGTTAACAACACTTGTTCCCCCTATTGAGTGCTTTACAATGAGCCACGTTTCAATTTTTCCATGTAGCGGTTTTGGAGATATAGAGGTGCAACATTTTTCGGGTTTTCCAAGATGGCAGCTGTACCATGTGACCTATGATGTCAAAATTATCATTAAAACATTCTGCAGGAGGAGGTGCTCCAATATAGCAAAAATTTCGTGTCAATCGCATCAATAATTTCAGAGAAAAAAAAAATCATACTGATCGAATCAAGTATTGTACTTGTCAAATGATGACGTCATAATTAAGATATCGATGACATCATCATTAACATATCTTATTCCCCATGGGGACTACTTCACAAAGCACCGTTTAAATATTTTGCATGGAGCGGTTTCAGAGATAGAGAGGTGCAACGTTTTTCGATTTTTCCAAGATGGCGCCTGTACCACGTGACCTATGACATCATGTTGATGGATAAAAAAATTATACAGGCGGAGGCGATCCTGTGGTAAAATTTTGTGTCAATCGGACCAACGGTTGCTGAGAAAATGAATTTTTAAAATACAGACACGCACATACGCCACATGTACGCCGCACGTATGCAACCGAATGCCTAACCCTTATTTTCGCTTCGCGAGCGTTGGAGGATAATGATGGAGGATTTGCCAAGCAAGACGCTGAGGTCTGGGATTAACTCAGAACCAGAAAAACAAACCTTTTTGTATTCCTCTGGAACCTGAAGATGATTATTCTCAAAATCCGATGTCTGTAGGTCACATAAGTCTGTAATAATCACACACAGGCAAGAAATTATATATTGGTGCAAAAAAGGATAGCCTAACACAACAAATACTCTTTGGAAATCAGATTAACAAAGACCATCAATGAGATTGGGTACCTGGTGTGCATCTTGGCAGGTTGAAATGTTCATTTCCGCAAACTATTTGTAAAGGCGTATCAGAGCTGTGATGTTCTTTACAACGAAAATTGACGTTGGTACCCAAAGCGAACTTGTAACGAGATCCCTGGTGCAGAGATAGACAATCAGTTTGGGCTGATGATGGGTAACAGACAACTGCTCAGTAAATATATCTTAAAGTGGTCATTCTCCCAATTCGTTCCATATTGTCAAACACAAACCCAGAACCCACTATATCACACATTGATTCTGCATTTATAGTTTTTGAAAGGTGTTTATTTTTGATTTTCAATCCAATTTTCAATCAAATTCTTTTTCCTCTGCCAATTTCCTCAAAGATAAGTCTTACCGGTCGTTTTTGTTGAACCATCTTCTACTCTCCATGTCAGGATTGCTGGTCTTACTTTCTGTCTCACTCAAACTATAGCTACCGGGCCAGCTTCAATCTCTCGTTCTCGCAAACAAACACCATACACTTTTCATGACACACTTTTGTCTCTTTTATTTAAGGCCTGGGCTCAAAGAGCACTAGGCTATACAGTCCATGCCTGGAGCCTCCAACATAAAATTTTTTTTAAATCTCCCTGTCCCTGTTACGACGGGTTGTGCAACCTAACTAAACAGAATCACTATGGAAATAGCTAAACTCCGGTGTTCTTTTATGTGTTGGATGTGCTGTTTTCATGTGTCCCTGGGATCTTTACAAATCCGCAACATTATGTGCATCCTATGTTCATCATAATGTTCATCATAGTTTACAGCACGGAGATTCATACCTCCCTCTGGGACGCAGGAGGATCCATCAGATTCCGTTCTCTTAGGTCATTACGTGATACACTGCAACACACTGAAGTTCAGAAACACTCGGGTTAGCAAGACAATGGTTAAAATGCTCTCAAGATTACATTTAGAAAGAAAGTACGACCCACAAAAAACTGCAGAGTCTAAGAATGCGTACCAATTTGACATGCTGGAAGTTCGATTTCCCCTTCAGAGCACTCAGTTGGGTTTGTGCCTCGCATTTCCAGACAAAAAGGACAGGTGAAGACATGAACAGTGTCTGGTTGGAGGACATAAACCTTATTCTGAAGGAGGAGGTAGTGGAAAGAAATATTAAGAAAGTAAAAAATTTCAACCACTTTTTCCAGTTTCTAACTTTTTTGTTCAACAATTACGATAAATTAATGGTGGAAAATGTATGCATTATGCAACGATATGTAACTGGAGAGTTCATAGAACACGATACCACGTGCAGTGTTCAAATGTATGCAGCACTTCAACTTCAATAAAATAATGACTTTAAAGGTTGTGAAAATATCCAGAAGTTTAGTGCTGTCGAAGCAGTGTTCATGTGTTATACACCACCTGAGAATAAGTCCAAGTAATGAAACACTTGAGGTTCTTGGAAGGTTGTCGAAAAAATTGATGATTGAAGAAGTTCATTCAAATTGATGAAGGCAATTTGTGTTCTTTAAGGTTCAGGTATATAATTCAAATGAAATAAAATAAAGATTTGAAAGGATGTCGAAAAAAACCTTGTTTTGTAAGTTTGCCGCCATTGATGCAGCATCTTTTTTCCACCACCTTATTGAACAGGTTAAATTAGTTCTCCATGCTTGTTGTTTGTATCCTTTATAACACCCCTAAAAACAGTACATTTTCTGTTTGGAATGATTTTCAATTTTGTTTCACTGTCAGACAGGCTAAAACAATTACCTTACTCCTTC
The DNA here is from genome assembly GCF_964187855.1 of Myxine glutinosa. Classification (NCBI taxonomy): domain Eukaryota; kingdom Metazoa; phylum Chordata; class Myxini; order Myxiniformes; family Myxinidae; genus Myxine; species Myxine glutinosa. The sequence goes on from NC_136267.1 coordinate 33,466,242, forward strand.
CTCTGTGCTCGTGCGTGCTCGAGACCAGATTCCACACAATTTCCCAAATTCAGAGCCAAAGTACTGCAAAACAGCATAGTCAGGTTTGTTATGTAATTTCGTTCTTTTTTTGTGGAGATTAGCAAAACTATACATTTTTGGAAAGCTGATAGCACCAGGAATCCGAAAAACCATGTTTCCATTTGCGCAAATTTTTCTTTGGCGGCCATATTGGATTTTCAAAATGGCCACCATCGGAAACCTATTTTTCGCGATATCTCAACATCCGAACCACCTAGAGTGCTGATTCCAACACCTATACCCACATTTTTGGGGATGAGGAATCACATGAAGCCATCTAAAATAATCTACACCTACCCTGGGATACCAGGTGGCAGCCTACAGCGGATTTTCAAGATGGCCACTTTCAGGAAACATGTTTTTTTCTGAATATGTATACCACATTGAGTGATGTTTCGCTACATTGTGGCACACGGATCATAATTATGAAACCACATCCCTCATATATCCTAAACAGGTGATTTATGTATTCAAGAGGTAAGTATATAGAGATGAGGCTATACAATCCATAATTATACATGTAATAATTACTTTTATTTGAACATAGAATATTTCCCATAGATGAAATTTTATCTTTGTCAACATTCATCAACATTTTGTCCTCATAGGTTTTCAAATGTCCTCATCACTGTCGTCAGAGCAGAGAACAGGTTGACAGTCATCATCGTTTTCACATTCGGAGCTGCACAAACACAAGTCTGTGCATGCCAAGTCATTGGCACGGCACGAACACCGTCTCGATGAGCAGTCTCCTTTGCACTGACATCTGACCATCTCAAGTATTGCTTTCGGTGCTGGTGGTACATCTGTCATTAGTGGTTTCAATTCCCCATCGTTGTCCTTAAAGTAGCCATGTTGCTGTGGATCCAGGAACACTTGATGTGCGATAGTAGCCTGAGCCCATACCCTTGCCTGAAGATGTACACGATCAACATGCTGATTTAGAGCCCCTAGCGTTGGAGGTAACTTGTGACTTTCAGTCATGTGTTTACAGAAGAGGTACCAGCGCAACTCCGGAATGCTGTTGATACATATTCCCTTTGGTACGTACACTGCACATACAAATCTTGCCAAGTTGGACATCTGATCTGCGGTCACATCTGCAGCATCACCGAGCATTCTCATGGCCTGTATCACGTCACTATCGGCTCTGACGAAAGCTTCAAACCATGTTGTTTTGCCTATTCGCGAAAACCGTCCAGTATTGTCTGCTCCTGTGAATGTGTGGAATGCTGGCAATGCCTTGGCCTTTTCGACGCCAAGATTGTTCCAGATTGGTTGTACTTGCACAAGGCCCGACACAAGGGAGACAGCAGTGTTTTTGAGCAGAACATCATAGTTAGCTATGACCAAGACCAGGACATCCGTATCAGGAGAGAAGAAGGTAAGCTGTTCTGCGTTGGGATTGCGGCGAGTTGCCAGCACTGCTTGGTGAATCATCAGAGTGTCTGCCTCCTCATGATTATTGTCTTCAAAATGCACGCCTTTGTTACTCTTGGCCTTTCCTGCTGCACATATAATTATCAGCTTGGAGGCATCTCTGTTGTACTCCAACGTTTTCTCAGCCAGATATTCTGCCAAATCTGACTTTGTCTGATCGTGTGACAAGAACCGCTTCATGGTGATGTGTTGGATCTTGGTATTGTCCTTCACTTGGTACTGGACTGGATTGTGCCCCCCTCGTCTTTTTTGTCTTGTGCTTTGCTTCAACGAATCGGCCTTGTAAGTATCAAACACGAGGATAACTTCGTCAAAATGTCTTGTCAGTGACATCAATCTGGTATTAAAGCTGACACTGAGATCTTCAACGGTTACTGTTGCAGCTGGTTTTGTCGACAATTTCTGTACAAGAACCATGGCGTCGACTACTGCTATTTTCATAGCTGCAGAGTTATGGACTTGAGCTTGAGGACTTGAGGTCGGAGCTAAGTCACCCGGAGCTAAGTCTCCATGTTTCACAAGGAGATGGATTAACTTTGACTTGTCAAGGCAAGGAAGCAGGTCACCGTTTGGTGCGAACAAGGCGCGAGGTGTAAGGGTGAATTCGTAGTTGCCTATTGCGTCTTTCTGGTCAACATCACGGCTTGATTTTGTCAATATCATCAGCCTTCCATACAAGTCTTTTGTTTCCTTCAAGTCGACTGACTTGTCCCTGAGCATGATCTTGGTCTTCTTCACACCAGACAAGTACATCGTGTTGTTTTCTTTTTTCACGGGTGCAAATAAGCTGACTGTTCCGTTGATTCTTTCGTCAACATACTCTTCGTACAAGTGTTGACCAATGTTGTCGATATTCAGGATTTGTGACGTGTGCTCCTCTGGGACATAGGCATGTGTGATCAAGTTGTATATGTTATTTCCTTCTGTGGTAAATGGATTGCCATGACTCATGATAGCAGCCTTGATCTTTTCAACCGCTGTATTGTTCAGATTCACTGCCCTCGGACTAAGTTCGTGGTGTTCTGTCACTTTGTCTGTTTTGGTGTCGAACTGATCTTTGAATTCTCTGGTCAGCCGTGACAATTCTGGAGAGGCCATAAAGAATCTCTGCCTTGCATTGGCATTATTGGAGATGCCTGGAAGTCCAGAATGAACCTTCATTGCTCTGTTTTCCTGTTCACAAGCGTGGTCTGCACCGATTGATACAAAGGGGATGCTAGATTTCGTTACTGAGATATTTCCATTCTCGAGTTCCCTGTATGTGGCCGGATGCATCTTCCTCAGGTCATACATATCTGCTATGTATCGCGGCCAAAGACGTTTGTATTTGATACGATCCATGGAGAAAAATAGCTTGCTGAGTGCCTCACCAGATTCGAGGTGGAGTTTGAGATCTGCGTCCCGAGAAGCTTCCACAAAGAACAGAATTGTCTCCACTCGATGCAGGTAATTCATCAAGGACTTGAACATGGCTTTTTTGGATTGTTCTGTTTCCCAAGTCTTGAATATGTTCACAACATCAGCTGTAGTGATGACATTCAACAGTTTTGTGTTGGCTTCTTTCACACTTGTGGCTTTGGTGAACTTGTCCTTTTCTGAACATGCCTCGTCTATTTCTTCTGACATATCTGAGCAAATGGCTTTCAACTGTGGATAATCTTTGAAGAACAGGTCCAGCGCCATTTCATAAAGTGCTATATATGAATAAATATGAGCACGGAGAGTGCGTTTGTAATGCGAACATCTCAGGATCTGCCTTGTTGTTGAAGGTCCGTAGAGGTCGGCCTCTATCCACGTGTCATCAATACCTGAGTTCTCAATGGAAGTACCCAGGGCTCTCAAAGCAGCCATGACCACATGCAGCTCGCCAAGCCGAGGTACAACGGTACCTTTCAGGTCTGGCCTTGCATCCAGCAGCCTTATCACCTTTTCATAGAGAGCCATATCCCAGGAAATGACTGTAGGGTGGCTTGTACCAACAACTAAGTTCTTTAGCTGAGTTGTCTGAGAGATGACGGTCAGAAGAGTCGACCACTCGTGTGCTACTTCAGGTAGAAGGGGTAAGACTCCGACTTGTGTCAAACTGTGACTACCCGACAGCAATGAGTGGTATCCTGCCCAACCAGGTATATATGTGCTGTTTGATTTCTGCATTCTGGTGATCATAGAAGCAACCAACCATCCTAGATGTGTAAGGTGATATGCTGGTGATATACCATCCTTGCTGATGTGGAATGTGTCTGTTCTCTTTATGGTTTTCGGCACCGGCTTGTCACAATGAAGCATAGGAACCTGGTACGGGGTCACTGACAAACTGGTAGTGTCAGCTATGCTCAGTTGTGGCGCCAATGTTTCTCCTTGAGTGTCACGTTTTTGATAAACAGCAATGATTGTTCCATGGGTTGTCCCTTTGCCATCCACGCTGTCTTCAGCAAAGTCTGTGTTATCAGCTGCAAAAAACACAAAAGTTCCCTTCTTCAAAAATGGAGGAACATAAAGTCCTTGGAACTTCAGGGTGTTTTCCACAATGGCATTTGCTAGGGCTGTTTTGAGGTGCATAACACGACTGTACGAGACACAGTAACCTTGAGAGCAGAGACTTTCCAGGAGTTTCTTGTTTCTTGTGTCATGGTGAACTGCCAAGGCTAATCCTAGAGACTGTGGAGTTTCTTGTGATTTGGTTGATCGGAAGGTCGCATAATCAGTTTTGGGCCTATAGTTCACTTGCTTGTCAGATTTGAATCCACCCAATAGCATCTGACTAACAGTGAGTACTTCTCTGTTAACGTGAGTGGTTCGTTTTTCAGTTTCTAGTGTTTCTGTTGGCCCCACCATAACCCATCTGATCATTGCGTGGAGTGCTGCTGGAACACCATCTGTGCTGCTAGTGACCTGTATAGCATCGGATGAGTTTTCCTGTTGGTGGAAGTTCTTGATAATTCTGCGCAATGCCTTTGCTGCTTTATAGATAATATTCAGATCGTCTACTTCACTTTCTATCATGGCAGACTGAACCATATCGGATTCGCATGCATCTGGGGAGTAAAGAACAGAAGGTTTTCTCCTGTCCTTTTGCCTAACAGACGTTACGTGTGGTAGTTCTAGAAGAATTCTCTCCTTGAGCCAGTGTCTACTATATGCAGGGAAGTGGTGCGCCAATGCATCTGTGCCACCAAGCAAGTTGATGTATGTTGTTTCAATATGTGCCATGGATAAGTATTGTTTATTCTGAGTTTGACAGTCGACAAGGCTAATCAACTCAATCAAACATGATGTTTGAAACGGATGACCTCTCTCTGTTGTTCCCTTGTTATCCTTGGTACGTAACACATGGAATACATTTGTTGTCCAACATGACTTGTGGTATTGAACATCGATTGCATGTGCATCAGTGGGTGAGATGGATGTGTTTAACCTAGTTTGCAGGGTGAGATTTCCAGACAGCTCCACAGCATCGTGTAATGCTTTCCCACCGTTTTCTGTTCTCAATGTGTACAATTTTTGCTCGTTATCTTCCTGGCAGAAAAAGCAATGTTCCTTAATGAATGGAGCTGTTGCAGAACGTGTAAACGGACTGGTGGTGGAAGTTGATGGTTCGTCCAGTTCTGTGCTTTTTCGCTTTTGTCCACGTTTTTTCTCTGTGTAGGAGCCGGCTGAAATGTGATATTGATGGCGGTCTTTGGCACGTTGTACCTTCTCTTTGTTGGTTGCATTTGAATAACAGATACGATGCCAAACTGCATTATTGAATTGCAGACTTTCACTTGTTTCATCCTTTAAGCGACTGTGAATTTTAACATATTTTCCATCATGGTAGGCTGCTCTATCATTAAGGGTTTGTAGCAAGTGTTCAAACGAGTCCGGTTTGGGCTGCTGGACAAGCGTTCCATATTTTGCTGAAGCGGTTTGACAAATTATGCAGTGCTGCCACTGTGTGGGCTGAGTCATAACTTCACTCATCTTCTCTCAAGACCTGCAAATATATAAAACGACAACAGGTAAGTAATTGTGAGCTTCATGAGGTTTATTTTAAATGAACTATTAGGTCTGATATAATGACTTTCCATGTACATGAACTGAACATGTTGAAATGATCCCATTTATGACTATGACTGTACTGAGGCGAAACATCACTCAATGTGGTATACATATTCAGAAAAAAACATGTTTCCTGAAAGTGGCCATCTTGAAAATCCGCTGTAGGCTGCCACCTGGTATCCCAGGGTAGGTGTAGATTATTTTAGATGGCTTCATGTGATTCCTCATCCCCAAAAATGTGGGTATAGGTGTTGGAATCAGCACTCTAGGTGGTTCGGATGTTGAGATATCGCGAAAAATAGGATTCCGATGGTGGCCATTTTGAAAATCCAATATGGCCGCCAAAGAAAAATTTGCGCAAATGGAAACATGGTTTTTCGGATTCCTGGTGCTATAAGCTTTCCAAAAATGTATAGGTTTGCTAATCTCCACAAAAAAAGAACGAAATTATAAATCTGAACATAATGAACCTGACTAGCAGGTTGGTGTTCCGATTCATGTTCAATTTATTCTTCAATCCGATTCAATTTAAGTATAATAAAGGTATAAATAAAATAAAGATTGCAAAAGTCCTACAAATACATTTATTCTAGGTTTTACCACTGTTTTACGGAGTGTCTATAAATAAACCACTGAAGGAGCAGCGCTCCTGCTTGAGACGGACGAAGTGACGGACAAGACACAAACTCGTCCGAGAAGATGCTTATTGTATAATCATCTCGGGAACTCTGAAAGCCCGTTTATCGGGTTCGCATATATATATCCAAGCCAAAAAGCATACATCAGAACCAAAGCCACGCCTCTCAGGCGAGGCACGCTTTGGTGGTCATGTGACCGACAGGTGCAAAGGATTATAACCTCGGCGCCACGGTTTGGCCGCCGGTTACGTCACCGGCTTGGGCCAGGAGATTCTGTTGCTGGTCTCGAGCTTTGGGGGACCCATGGGTCGCTACACACGCCCCCCCAGAATCGACTTGGTCCAGGAAGGTCAACCTGAGGGGGGTCCGGATGACCCGACCGAAACGACCCCTGGCTGGTCGCGCTGCGGTGGGAGAGCCAGCCGTGGCGGCTGGCCGACGTCCATGTGGGCCGGCTTGAGGCGGTCCACCGAAATCCGGTCCTCCCGGCCGCCGATGCTGACGACGAAGGACTTGTTGTCCCGTCGTAGGACCCGGAACGGTCCGTCGTATGGTGGCCGGAGCGGCCCCCGGTGTGCGTCGTGGCGCACAAAGACGTACTCCGCCGTGCGGAGTGCTGGGGGGATGTAGGATTGGGGGTCGCCGTGGCGGGACGTGGGCACCGGGGCGAAACGTTGGGCGGCCTCCTGGAAGTCCATGCGCTGGCGCGCGGCGGACCAGGGGCTGGTGGCGTCGGGCACGAACTCGCCCGGGACGCGGAGGGCCTGGCCGTACACCAGCTCGGCGGTGGACGCCTGGAGGTCCTCCTTTGGAGCCGTGCGGAGGCCCAAAAGGACCCACGGGAGCCGGTCGGCCCAGCCGTCGTCCTGGAGGCCGGCCATGAGTGTGGCCTTCATGGAGCGGTGGAACCGCTCGCACAACCCGTTGGCCTGGGGGTGGTAGGCCGTGGTGTGGTGCAGGGTAACGCCCAACGTGCGGACGACCGCGCCCCACAGTTCTGACGTGAACTGTGGGCCGCGGTCCGACGAGATGTCCGCCGGTGCGCCGAAACGTGCGACCCAGGTGGCGATGAATGCCTGGGGCCACGTCGGCGGTGGTGGTGGAGGCGAGGGGCACGGCCTCTGGCCACCTGGTAGTCCTGTCCACCATGGTAAGCAGGTGGGTGAACCCCTGCGATGGGGGCAGGGGACCCACCAGGTCCACGTGGACATGGTCGAAACGTCGCTCGGGCATGGTGAAAGGAGCCAGCGGAGCCTGAGTGTGACGGTGGACCTTGGCCCGCTGGCAGGGTGTGCAGGCGTTGGCCCAGTCGCGGACGTCCCGTCGCAACCCGTGCCAGACGAAACGTGCCGACACCAGCCTCTGGGACGCCTTCCGGCCCGGGTGTGAGAGGCCGTGGAGCGAAGCAAAAATGCGACGCCGCCAGGTGACCGGCACAATGGAGCGAGGTCGGCCTTGGGAGATGTCACAAAGCAGGACCGTGTCCGCGAAGGGGACGTCAGCCAAGCGGAGGCCCGTGTCCACCACCCGGAGCGCCTGCACCGTGCCGTCGGTGGCCTGGTCCGTCGCCATCAGGGCGAAATCGACGCCGAGGTGGACGGCATTGGTGCCGGCTCGAGAAAGGCAGTCGGCCACGACGTTGTCCTTTCCGGCGACGTGCCGGATGTCCGTGGTGTATTCCGACACGGCGGAGAGGTGGCACTGCTGGCGGGCCGACCACGGCTCCGTGACCTTGGCCATGGCGAAAATCAATGGCTTGTGGTCGACAAAGGCCGTGAACGGGCGGCCCTCCAGGAGGTGGCGAAAATGGCGGACGGCCAGGTACAGCCCGAGGAGCTCGCGGTCGAAAGTGCTGTACTTCAACTCGTTGGGCAGGAGTTGCCGGCTGAAGAACGCGAGCGGCTGCCAAGCCCCGTTTACCCATTGCTCATGAACCGCGCCCACGGCGTAGTCGGAGGCGTCCGTGGTGAGGGCGATGGGAGCATGGGGTACCGGGTGGGCCAGCAGCGTGGCATTGGCGAGGGCCCGTTTCGCGCCGGTGAAAGCAGCGTCCATGTCCGTGGACCAGACGATGTCGCGCTTCGCCGGCTGGCCGCGGAGGGCAGCGTACAAGGGCCGCATGAGTTGCGCAGCTCGGAGCACGAAGCGGTGGTAAAAGTTCACCATCCCGAGGAACTCCTGCAGCGCCTTGACGGAGCGGGGGCGCGGGAAAGCGGCGATGGCCTCGATTTTGGCCGGTAGCGGTACGGCGCCGTTCTGGGTGATGTGGTGGTCCAAAAAGTCGATCGTCGCCGCACCAAAGTGACATTTGGCCGGGTTGACGATCAAGCCATGCTCGCTGAGGCGGCCGAACAGTGTTCGGAGGTGGAGGAGGTGCTCGGCTCTGGACGTGCTGGCGACGAGGATGTCGTCCAGGTATGTAAAGAGGAACGGCAAGTCGTGCAGCACGCCGTCCATCAGGCGCTGGAACGCCTGTGCCGCGTTTTTGAGGCCGAAGGGCATCCGGAGGAATTCAAAGAGGCCGAAAGGTGTAATAACGGCCGTCTTCAGGATGTCGGCCGGGCGGACGGGCACCTGGTGGTACCCCCGAATCAGGTCCACTTTTGAAAAAATGGTCCGCCCCGCCAACCAGGCGGAAAAATCCTGGACGTGCGGGACGGGGTACCTGTCGGGGGTAGTGGCGTCGTTGAGGCAGCGGTAGTCGCCGCATGGCCGCCATCCGCCCCCCGGCTTCGGGACGATGTGCAGCGGCGAGGCCCAGGCGCTGTCGGAGCGCCGCACGATGCCGAGGCGCTCCAGCGCGGCAAACACGGCCTTAGCGATGGCGAGTTTGGCTGGGTCGAGACGGTGAGCTCGGGCGTACACCGGCGGGCCCATAGTGGGAATGTGATGCTCGATGCCGTGACGCACCATGACGGCCGAAAACGTCGGTCGCGTGAGGGCCGGGAACTCCGCGAGGAGACGCGCGAAGTCGTCTGCCAACGGGAGAATGCAGGAAAGCTCGGTGGGCGCGGAACGGCTCAAGGCGCACGCCAGCGAGCTGAAAGTTTTGGCGTTGATGAGACGCCGACGTTTAACGTCGACCAGCAGCCCATGGGCGCAAAGGAAATCGGCCCCGAGCAAAGCCATGGGGACGTCCGCAGTCACGAACTCCCAGCGAAAGAGCTGGCTGCCGAAGCGGGGGCGACGGTGCATGGGCCGAAGGTGCGGATGGCGGAGCCGTTGGCCGCGATGAAGGAGGGGCCACAAATGGTGGCCCGCCTGTCCTCAGCCGAAGCGGGAATGACGCTCAGCTGAGCGCCGGTGTCGCAGAGAAAACACCGCCCCGACGCTTGGTCCGCGATGAATAGCAGGTTTCCGGAATAGCCGGCGCTCATGGCTGGTAGTGAGCGCCGGCCCGACCGTTTCCCGACTTGCCGAACGTGCACGGGGGTCGACATGATCGGGCCTGCTGCCCGAACCTGGCGTGGAAATAACACCAGGCCGGGTCTGGCGGGGGCTCCGGTCGACGCGTCGGGACCGGGCAACGCGGCGTCGCCGCTGCCAGTCGCGCCGGCCCGGCAGCCTCTGGGAAGGAAGCTGCGTCGCGGGCGCCGACTGGGTGGCGGGCGGGCTCCCGGCAGCCACCCCGACGAGCTGGCTCGCCGCTCCGATGAGCTGGCTTGCCGAATAGATCTTGTCGGCCTCCCTGGCGAGGTTGCGGGGGTTCGTGATGGTCGTGCTTGCCAGGGCGACCCGGACCTGGGCCGGGAGCTGGCGGAGAAAAAGCTCTTGGAAAAGGAAATCCGAGGGGTGCTCGCCGAGCAACGCGAGCATGTAGTCTATACGTTCGGACGGGCGCGTATTGCCGAGCTCAGGAAGGTCGAGCAGGCGTCGTGCGCATTCAGCCAGGGAGAGGGCGAAAGCGCCCAGAAGAAGTGCCTTGATGGCATCGTACTTGCCGTCAGCGGGCGGGCTCTGGAGGAGGCTCAGGCAGCGGGCGGCGCGTGGCGGTCACGGAGCCGAGCGTGGCGACCACGTAATGGTATTTCGTGGTGTCCTCCGTAATGCCACGCAGGGCGAACTGGGAGTCCGCCTGAGCGAACCAGACGGCGGCATGTGCTTCCCAGAAAGTGGGCAGTTTGAGGGACACTGCCGTGTCCATCGTGTGTCGTAAACTCGGGGTCACCAGTGAAGGAGCAGCGCTCCTGCTTGAGACGGATGAAGTGACGGACAAGACACAAACTCGTCCGAGAAGATGTTTATTTATAATCATCTCGGGAACTCTGAAAGCCCGTTTATCGGGTTCGCATATATATATCCAAGCCAAAAAGCATACATCAGAACCAAAGCCACGCCTCTCAGGCGAGGCACGCTTTGGTGGTCATGTGACCGACAGGTGCAAAGGATTATAACCTCGGCGCCCCGGTTTGGCCGCCGGTTACGTCACCGGCTTGGGCCAGGAGATTCTGTTGCTGGTCTCGAGCTTTGGGGGACCCATGGGCCGCGAACACCACCTTATTTAACACATTACATTACTTATTTGTGCCTGTTGTTTGTGGCCTTGATGACGTCCCTAAAAACAGTATGCTTCCTGTTTGGAATGATTTTCAATTTTGCTTCACTTTCAGGCAGGCAGACAGAGTAAAAAAAAATATCACCACACTCCTGTCTGCGCATGTGCAATGGGGCCAAATTCAGAGCCAAAGTACTGTAAAATAGCAAATTTGTCTTCTGATTCATGTTCTGATTCATGTTCGATTCGTGTTTAAAACATAACATTCAATTTAAATATGTTCTTTTTCAAACATGAACTGATAAGACGGATGGACAGACGGATGGAAACAAACCAATTGCTTAACCCCGTTTTCCCCTTGGAGTGTGTGGGGTAAAAAGCAAATTTCAAATATTTATTTTCCTCAATGTCATACACCACGATGGTTTCTCATGAATTTAAAATCCGAGATAATGCAGTTTCAGTCTCTCCCCCAACAAGCATTTTTTTGTTGTTGTTGAATTTGGTGAAATTGGTGTTCGTGTATAGATGAGGGATGTAGTGTGTGGGGGTTGGGCTAATAAAAATACCCAAAAACTCCAACTTTAGAGGACCAGACAATATCTCAAATGTCCACCTGAAACACCTCAAGATCCTTTAGCCATTAATGCACGAACCAAAATGGACAAATACTCATGGACGCACAATATAATTCCCGACATACAGACTTGGCATTTAATATGGAATATTTTTTTGTGGGGGTGAACTTACTTTTCAAGATGACTTAGAACCAAAAGTTCATTAGAATTATGTTGAAATTATACTTAGATTTTATGAATGTGACCTTTAAAAGAAACAAAAACCACATTTGACATTTCTAAGCAAATAAATTGATCCTTGAAAGTGATGTAAACTGATATCGAACTCAATTCATGGACAGTACTGTGTTAAACTTCTGCACGTTTTCCAGAAGTATCTCTTTATTTTGCACATTAGCCAAAAAAAATTTCAACAAAAACAAAAGCTAAATTATGACTGGGATTACGGACAGTAAAATTACAGTTCAGTTCTTCGTGTAACCCCCACGAGCATTCAGGAGAGCACGTACACGTCGAGGCATGCTGTTCACGAGATTTGCCAAGTTTTGGACAGGAATCGCTTGCCATGCAGTGACAATAGTCTGCTGCAATTCACGCACAGAGGTAGGCTGCTGGTCCAAGTTGTCGATTTGACGCAATTCTGCCCACAAGTTCTCTATCGGATTCATATCCAGGGACATGGCAGGCCACTCCATATGCTCTACACCATGCAAGAAAGTGTTGGATCATGCGAGCATGATGAGGCCGTGCCTTGTCATCTTGGAAGACAAAGTTTCCTCGAAAGGCTGCACGAGCAAATGGAAGCAATGTTTCTTTCAGAATGACCCTGTACTTGAACTGGTTCAGGTTTCCATTCAGAACACCCAGGTCAGTTTTGCCCCCTGCATGAAAAGCAGCCCAAACGGTCACCCCACCACCTCCAGCTTGGACTCTTGGCACTATACAATCTTCGTCGTGGGCTTCATGCACTTGTCTGCGCACTCGGACGCGGCCATCTTGACGATAGACCAGAAATCTAGACTCGTCACTGAAGGTCATGTGATTCCAGTGTCCTGGCTGCCATTGACGGTGCTCTCTGGCCCACTGCAATCGGCGCTGGCTGTGTTGTCTGGTCAGGCGTGACTTTCTCAGGGGATGCCTGGCACGATAGCCTGCTTGAACCAGTCGTTGGTTGACTAGCCTTCTGGATACAGGCACATTTGTCAGTTGCTGCCACTCAGCCCTAAGCCGATTATCTGACTTGGTACGGCCATTGCAGACTAACCAGTGCAGCTGACGATCATCTCTCCTTGTGGTTCTGCGTGGACGTCCTGGCCTCGGTATTGGAGAAGGGACACACCTCTGAGCATTTCGTTTCAGGATCTTTGACACCTGACCTTGAGTGATGCCATACTGCCGAGCAATAGCACGCTGTTTCATGCCGTAATTTCGTAAAGCCACCACTCCATGACAAACAGCATTGTCGAGTTGACGGACCATCTCCAAAGGAAGCGGCAATAACTTTTGGAGACGTGCAGCAGTTGTTTTCCACTAATACAGAACGCAACAACCCTTGTATACCCGACTGTGAAGCCAATCATCAAATGCACCTGTCCGTACATTTTGCCACGCCACCTGTGATATAATCCTGTTGTTGACTTATTGCTGCGACAGACAATCAGTGACATGGTTCTTTTAACAAAGAAATCACCAAAGTGTAAAAGAAACTCACGAGATTGATATACTGAGTTAAGAAAGTAAACCCAAGTCAAGAAAAAAAACAATAATCCATATTAAATGCCAAGTCTGTGTATGTATGTATGTATGTATGTATGTATGTATGTATGTATGTATGTATGTATGTATGTATATATATATATATATATATATATATATATATATATATATATATATATATACATATATAAACATATACATATACATATTTACATATATATACATATATATATATATATATATATATATATATATATATATATATATATATATATATATATATATATAATTATATATATATATATATATATATATATATATATATATATATATATACATATATTATGATAGGCGAAGGTGATTCTGTCTGTCTGTCTGTCTGTCTGTCTGTCCGGGGGTGTGGCTTACTCCGTTTACAGAGTAGCTCCCCCCATTCTTGGAGAGGCTTCATGTAAACAAATATCCACCATTTTATTAACTCGAATAGCTTTGAGGCCTGTTTAGTTAGGCCCGTGCTGTCTTTCTCTCTCAGACAGGTTTATTTCAACTCTAATTCGATGTCATTTCATTTTTAACAGTTGCTAACATAGTTTTAGACTCGGTTGAAAAAAAACAGGAAGAGAATCCCATGAAAGTTTCCGTTTATAGAACGAAATGAATTCTCAAAGGCCTGTAAAATAAAGCCGATTCATTGAGTCACCCTCACGATTTAATCTCGAATTCACCATCTGATTTAATTTTTATCGATGGTTTTAGACTCGGTGTCAGAAATAATTGAGAACATTCACGCACACACGGGAAAATGCAGAGATATATTTTTCAAAATCACGCCACGATGACACACGAAAATACACCGCATAAAATAAGTCGGGGAAAATGTCGACATATATTAAAAATTCGCGTTTTCTTTTCCGTTAAGATATATTACTTTTACTTTTGATGACAGTCGTCACAAAAACTACATATATTTCTTCGTTCTTATTTCATTCAACATTATTATCCGGATGTAAAATATGTTTCAGGAAATTACCGAGAGATATTTCTTCGTTTTTTTTTTTTTTTAGTTATGTGCACATACACTTTAAATGGGTTTATTTGAAATCTTTAATTTTCACAATGTAATTTACTTGCCATTTCATGATTACGAGACACTTCCTCTTGAGGATCGTGACAATTCATGCGTTGCGTGGAAACTTCCATTTCCAAAATGAATGAGACGGGAGATGAGCGAGGAGCTCGGGGTTGGAGAGTGAGGAGCGAGGGGTTGGAGAGTGAGGAGCTCAGGGTTGGAGAGCGAGGAGTTAGGGGTTGGAGAGTGAGGAGCAAGGGTTGGAGAGTGAGGAGCTAGGGGTTGGGGAGTGAAGAGCTAGGGGTTGGAGAGTGAGGGGCTAGGGGTTGGAGAGTGAGGGGCTAGGGGTTGGAGAGGAGCGAGAAATTGGAGGAGTGAGGAGTTGGAGAGTGAGGAATGAGGGGTTGTAGAGCGAGGAGTTGGAGAGTGAGGAGCTCGGGGTTGGAGAGTGAGGATATAGGGGTTGGAGAGTGAGGAGATAGGCGTTGGAGAGTGAGGAGCTAGGGGTTGGAGAGGAGCGAGGATTTGGAGAGGAGCGAGGAATTGGAGAGGAGCGAGCGGTTGGAGAGCGAGGGGTTGGAGAGTGAGGAGCGAGGAGTTGGAGAGTGGGAAGCGATGGGTTGGAGAGTGAGGTGCGAGGGGTTGGAGAGTGAGGGGCAAGGGGTTGGAGAGCGAGGAGCTAGGGGTTAGAGAGCGAGGCGCTAGGGGTTTGAGAGCAAGGAGCGAGGGGTTGGAGAGCGAGGAGTGAGGGGTTGGAGAGCGAGGAGTGAAGGGTTGGAGAGCGAGGAGCTAGGGGTTGGAGAGCGAGGAGCTAGGGGTTGGGGAGTGAGGCGCTGGGGGTTGGAGAGTGAGGCGCTCGGGGTTGGAGAGTGAGGAGCTAGGGGTTGAAGAGGAGCGAGAAATTGGAGAGGAGTGAGGGGTTGGAGAGTGAGGAGTGAGGGGTTGGGGAGTGAGGAGCGAGGGGTTGGAGAGTGAGGAGTTGGAGATTGAGGAGCTAGGGGTTGGAGAGTGAGGAGCTAGGGGTTGGAGAGTGAGGAGCTAGGGGTTGGAGAGGAGCGAGAAATTGGAGAGGAGGGAGGGGTTGGAGGGCGAGGAGCGAGGAGTTGGAGAGTGAGGAACGAGGAGTTGGAGAGTGAGGAGCAAGGAGTTGGGGAGTGAGTAGTGAGGGGTTGGAGAGCGAGGAGCGAGGGGTTGGAGAGCGAGGAGCGAGGGGTTGGAGAGCGAGGAGCGAGGGGTTGGAGAGCGAGGTGCGAGGGGTTGGATAGCGAGGAGCTAGGGGTTGGAGAGCGAGGAGCTCGGGGTTGGAGAGCGAGGAGCTTGGGGTTGGAGAGCGAGGAGCTAAGGGTTGGAGAGTGAGGTGCGAGGGGTTGGAGAGCGAGGAGCTAGGGGATGGAGAGCAAGGAGCTAGGGGTTGGAGAGCGAGGAGCGAGGGTTTGGAGAGCGAGGAGCTAGGGGATGAAGAGCGAGGAGCGAGGTGTTAGAGAGCGAGGAGCGAGGGGTTGGAGAGTGAGGAGCAAGGAATTGGAGAGTGATGGCCGATTAGAGCGGAGAGTGAGGAGCGATTGGAGAGGAGAGTGTGAGGAATTGGAGAGGAGTGTGAGGGATTGGAGAGGAGTGTGAGGGATTGGAGAGGAGTGTGAGGGATTGGAGAGGAGTGTGAGGGATTGGAGAGGCATGTGGGGAGGTATTGGAGGGGAGTGTGATGAGGGGTGGGATTGGAGAGGCATGAGGGTGGAGAGAGGAGAGTGTCAGGTGGAGAGGAGTGAGGGGTCACATATTATGTGAAATAAATAAAGTGTTCATCACACCATTTCTGGATATGATGAATTGCCAGTAGCCATTTTGTAAAATTTAAAGTGCAGCATCGAAACAAGATGTCCAAATGTCACACACGTCCATGCCCGTGGGATTCCCACGGGTGATCCCACTAGTATATATATAGCACCACAAGCACACACACACACATATATATACTGAAACGCAAAAGAAACTTACCACCTTTGAAACCTTTAAATATCAACAATAACACTGCGTGTAGTAAATGTGTGAACTTATTTGTGGACAATAGTGTCCTCACTGTCAGACAAAACGGTCACGGATGGTCACTTGAACCTTCAATGGTCACTTCATAGCACAGCTGTTGAACAGCCGTTTTGACTGTCAGTGATTAGCCAAGGGGTACGGGATGATTTTAATGAGCTGCACGTGATGTCTTGATATTGGCTTTAAAAAGGCCAGTGCAAAATGGGCATTTCAATCAACATGCCACGATTGTCAAGGGATAAACGGCAGCATGCCCTGGGCATGCTGCAAGGCGGACTGAGCTACCGTGAGGTGGCACGTCGCCTTGGCTGTTCACACCAGACGATATCGGCCCTGGTGGACAGAGACACCCTCCACAACTCTGCAGATGACAGACCTCGATCAGGGAGGCCAAGAGTCACCACTGCAAGGCAGGACAGGCAGATGGTCCGAAGTCACCTGCGGGATCGATTCCGTCCAGCATCCCGCACTGCGGCAGAAACTCCGGGGCATGCAAACCACGGATCTCCAATGATACTGCACGAAGACGACTGCATGACTATGGTCTGACTGCCAGAAGACCATACAGAGGCCCCGTGATGATGGCTGCCTATCGCCGCAACCGACAGAGATGGTGCCAGCAGCAACAGCGGTGGACCTTGGCGCAGTGGAATGAGGTCGCTTTCAGCGATGAGTCAAGGTTCTGTGTGGACAGTCCTGATGGGCGTGAGCGTGTCTGGAGAAGAACTGGTGAGCGATATGCCGATTGTTGCGTGCGTCAAGCCAACAGGTGGGGTGGCCCAAGTGTGATGGTGTGGGCCGCCATATCAGGCCAGTACAGGACGCCACTGGTGGTTGTGGATGGGAATCTTAACACCCAGCGGTATGTGGATAACATCCTGCGACCTCATCTGCTGCCATTCCTGCTAGACCACCCAGAACTGAGAACCTTTCAGCATGACAACGCTCGTCCCCATGCTGCTCGCTTTACCACTGCATTTCTCCAAGGCGAGAACATCAACACCATGCAGTGGCCTGCATTCTCCCCTGACCTGAATCCCATAGAGCACCTGTGGGATGAGCTTGGGAGACGCGTAGTTGGCAGGGCCAGGACACGGGCAGAGCTGCTTCAGACATTGAGGACTGAGTGGGACAGAATCCAGCAGCAATCCATCCAAAGACTGGTAGGCAGTATACGCCGACGATGCACTGCCTGTATCCAAAACAATGGTGGCCACACACGCTATTGATAGGGGACTGACATTGCACCCTGTGCTGTTCTGTACTGTAGAACAAACTGATGAGATGGTGTATCTTGGTCAAAAACTTGACATGTCATCAATAAAATGCCAATGTTTCAATTAGCAATTGTTGGTTTGTTTTATTTTGAACTGTTACAATTTTATTACATTTCAAACAAGTGATAAGTTTCTTTTGCGTTTTCGGTCTTTTTGAAGTTGGTCAAAATGGTCAAATTTTTTGGTCAAAATGCCCATTTTGCACTGGCCTTTTTAAAGCCAATATCAAGACATCACGTGCAGCTCATTAAAATCATCCCGTACCCCTTGGCTAATCACTGACAGTCAAAACGGCTGTTCAACAGCTGTGCTATGAAGTGACCATTGAAGGTTCAAGTGACCATCCATGACCGTTTTGTCTGACAGTGAGGACACTATTGTCCACAAATAAGTTCACACATTTACTACACGCAGTGTTATTGTTGATATTTAAAGGTTTCAAAGGTGGTAAGTTTCTTTTGCGTTTCAGTATACATATATACATTTTTACATATATACATGTATATATATATATATATATACATATATATATATATATATATATATATATATATATATATATATATATATATATACATATATATATATATACATATATATATATATATATATATATATATATATATATATATATATATATATATATATATATATATATATATATATATATATATATATTGTAACGGATTTGAGAATCCTGTAATTGTTGTAAATATCACCCTCTGTAAATAGTTTCATGATTCTTGTAAATACCTCCATCAATTTGTGTAAAGATCAAAGGTCGTCCCCTTAGTTAATCCATCGCATGCACATTGAAAATCATAAGCCCTTCTAAATAGTTATCTCTTTATTCTATGTTAGTTTAAGGCTCTGTTTCCCATTAGTTGACTGCATTGCACCAGATGAAATAAGATAGATCCCCTTTCAATTGCCCAAAACCTCCATTGCCGATTGTATTGCCAACCGCATTGCCAACCGCATTACCAACTGCATTCGTCCTCCATTACGCACGCGGTCAGCTCGAAGAAGAAAGGCATGTCTCCACCTCGTCATGAGAAGGAGGAGTGAGCCAGCCCCGATCAACTAACCAAGCATGAGGGGTTTGGCCTGAGAGGGCGGAGGAAAGAAACTTCGGGGAGGTTCAAGAAGATTCTAGGGCGTGGTTATATAACCCGTCACGCGGAGCCCCCACCTGAGTCCAGTTGAGGAGGAGCTGAGAGGCGTAAGAGAGAGATGAGCAAGGGAGGACGCACAAAAAGATATACGTGCTGGAGGTACTTGTAAGTGGAGAGATTCTGTGGGGAGGTGAGCTTGCGGTTCTGCTGGGAGAGACGCTGTTTCAGCAGCCCAGCAGCGTGAAGCCCTGACGTGCTGTTTTTCGAGCAACCTTGCTGTGTGAACCAGATTGCGGTGGCATCGGTGGCCGTCGTTTCCAACCCGACGTCCCGTGCGGGATCAAGCTCCAGCCAGCATCCAGCTGAACCTTCCTCTCCTTCCAGCCATTCGTTCCTGCCTTCATTCCCCAGTCGTGTGAGTCTGATTGTCGTCTCTTTGTCTGTGTTGTCCTGGGGTATAAGTAAGACTGCATAGATAAGCTAGAAATTGCTCTGTGTCCTGCTCCTTCCATTTCCCTGTAAATTACATTTCTTTTCTTCCCTGCTTTGGTTGTGTGTAAATAATTAATAAATCCCTGTGTTCTTTCTTTACCCCTTTTGCTTCTTCACATCCATTCGTTTTAGAGTTTTCCATCATTGAACACCTGTGGCACGATTTGGCCAACGTTCAGAATCGGGTTTAGTACCTGCTAACGGTTCGATCCGCGGACTGCTAATCCGCTCGGCAAAATAACATCTTGCCCGTGGTCTCGAACGAGGTTGCCCACCTGCCTCGTGGAGGGAGCGGGGCGGCTTCAGGATCGGAGACTGCCAGTGCAAATAGAAGGGGGATTAACCCCCCCCCCCCCCCCACTAAGGGGAGTGCTGTGCTCCGTTTCCGTAACAATATATATATTTCTGTTACGTGCTCCTCCCTAAACCCCGGTCACAGTGTACCTCCGAGCCCCGAGAGGAGTCACGGCAGAAAGATGTGTTATTCTGTATGTCTTAGATCAATGGTGAAACCACACCAATTGTTACCAACAAACAAGTATTGTATTAAGGTCACACAAGAATAACAGTACAATAACAATATTAATCAATTGTACAACCAATATATTGTTGCGGATATGAGGACTGTATTTTTTTTTGATTGTGTGCTTTATTATTATTATTATTGTTATTCTGCGCCTCCTGCCTCCGGAGCTGTGTAAAGGTCAAAAGGGCGTCCCATAATTAGTCCACAAGCATACACGTCAGCCAATCATAGAATACCCCTGTTCGATAGTTATATCTTATTCTGTGTTTTAGGGTAAGGCTGTGTCTCCCATTAATAGAAGTACTCCATTGCACCAAGTGAAAGAGATAGATTCCCTTCATTCCCATTCCCAAAACCTCCATTCCCCCTTTTCGTCGATTGGAAACTACCTCCGCTCCAATTGCCGCCATTGACCACGAGGCAGGGTTGGGGAAGAAAGGCGGGTCCCCACCTCGTCATAGAGGGGAGGAGTGAACCAGCCCTTGCCGACCAACCCAGAACGAGGGGTTGGCTTTAGAGGGTGGAGAGAGAACGTTTGGGGGAGGTTCACAAAGGTTGAGGGGCGGGGCCTATATAACCCACGGCGGGGCGTTTCCCAAAAGAGATGCGCTTTGAGTAGAGTCGAGGAGGGAGGAGATCAGAAGACAGAAAGGCCTTGAGTTGGACTAAGCAAGAGAGGAAGTTGTTGGACTGGGTGGGACTAAGAAAGAGAGAGAAAGAGTCCTGAAGCTTGTGAGGGAAGGAGAGAGAACCCGTCACACCAACCCCCCACCAGCCGCGTTGGCTCCACCAAGCGTTCACCTCCACCAAGGCTCCACCAAGCTCCGTGTTGGCTCCACCAAGCGTTCATCTCCACCAAGGCTCCACCAAGCTCCGTGTTGGCTCCACCAAGCGTTCACCTCCACCAAGGCTCCACCAAGCTCCGCGTTGGCTCCACCAAGCGTTCGCCTCCACCAAGGCTCCACCAAGCGTTCACCTCCACCAAGGCTCCACCAAGCTCCGTGTTGGCTCCACCAAGCGTTCACCTCCACCAAGGCTCCACCAAGCTCCGCGTTGGCTCCACCAAGCGTTCACCTCCAGCCATCCACCTCCTGCCATTCCTGTCATTCCCCGCGTGAGTCTGTCTTTTGTTTGTTCTGTCCTGGGTTAATTAAGACTGTAGGTAAGCTAGTATTTGCACTGTGTCACCTGCGTCTTATGTGTTGTAAATAAACGGGACTGCTTTCTTTTTGCTTATGTGTGTAAATAGTAAATAAATTTAGTAGTATTTCCAAACCTTTCTTTGCCTTCGTCTTCCTCTTTGCATTCGTCGTTTTAGTCTTTTCCCTCATTGAGCAGCCGCGGTGCGATCCGGCCAACGTTTGGGTGGAATCGGGTTCTAATCGGGGAATAACTGTTCGGTCGCGGTAATACACCACCGCTCGGTCAAAATAACATCTTAACCACGTCCGCAACAATATCATTCCTATGATGGCACCATCAGTTTCGTACAATATAACTCACTGTGCTCCAAGTGAGCGAAAATAACATTCCCAATGTCTCTGTCCTGGCTTCAAGCCAAAGTCTATCCACGGTCCAGTGATCGTCAGAACGATGTTGTATCGAGACCAGAATCCCATTCGGTTGACAGACACACTGCCAAAGATAGGCAAAGGTATCCTCAAGAAGCGACTGGGAAATCACACCTTTGGGTATGGATGTTCAACGGCTCACAAACGGCGAACCGCAAATTAACCTTCGGGTATGGACGTTCAATGGCTCACAGACGGCGAACCGCAAATTCTCACTCAAAATCGACGTTACACACACACACACCAGAATAACGTCTGGATGGTTGTGAAAATGGTTGAAGCGAGGTGAAGAGCCGAGAGCGATGCGAAATCGGCCGCGAGGCAAAAATGGCCAACGGTCCGTTCTCGAGACGTAACTGCACTCCAATGATTCTCTTCGGAATCAACCGCAAAACCTGACATGCAGGTTTATCTGTCACAGCGATAACAACTCTGTTGCAGGAATCCCTTTCCCAGGAAACCCCAAAGTTCACTTGTGACCCCCGTTGGCCAGCGTTTGCTCAAAACCTCAACGCAGCTCGGCTACTTCTCCGACCTCACTCGCTCCGCCTCCTTCTTTTTTTTTCTTCTTCTTCGTCTGGTGCCCGATCCGGTTTCCAGTTTCTTTTAAAACACTAGCTTTTTTTACCTTTTGAAAACAGTAATCTCTATTTCACTTAAACGATAACAATAATAGTACATGGAACCAAAAATGTTTACAGTGGATGAGAACCATAACAACGGAAGTGACGAATCCGTAACACTTCCCCCCCTCAAGAAAGAAAATTGGAACATCGTGAAAACTTTCTTTGCATGCAAAAACTCTTTTAACAAACAAAAGTAAAACTCACCCCCCAAATGATCAATTCACGTGAGCAACAATAATTAATATTTCCCAAAATAAAGCAACAAAACTTCCAAACAACCCACAGGAATTTCCAAAGTTAGTTCACTCTGGATAAAGCATCAGCAACGACATTGTCCCTGACCTTTACATGCTCAATTTCCACGTTGAATTTCTGCAAAGCCAAACTCCATCTCATCAACCTCTGATTTTTATTTTTATTTTTTTGAATGAAGAGTAAGGGGTTGTGATCAGTGAAGACTTGTATAGGAAAGGTAGTAGTTCCTAGATACACCTCATAATGCTGAAGCACTAGCAGGAGAGCAAGGGTCTCTTTTTCCACGGTGGCATAATTTGCCTGGTGTTTGTTGAACTTTTTGGAATAGTAGCACACCAGGTGATCCACTCCATCCTCATCTTCCTGTCATAGAACTGCCCCCGCCCCCACATCACTTGCATCAATGGCCAACTTGAAAGGTGCTTGAAAATCCGGGACTGCGAGGACAGGAGAGCTCATTAATATCGCTTTTACGTGGGCAAAGGCAGCTTGACATTTGTCATCCCAAATAAACTTAGTCTCTTTCCTCAGGAAATTCTTTAAAGGGGCTACCACATCAGAAAAATTCCTGCAGAACCGCCGGTACCAACCAGCCATACCCAAGAATCTCATAAGCTCCTTCCCTTTTGGATCTTGGAAGCGATCAATGGCTTCTATCTTGGCTGTCACCGGTTGCACCTGACCCTGACCTACTACATGGCCTAGGAACACCACCTGTGCTTTTACAAACTCACTCTTAGATAAGTTGATGGTCAACCCTGCCTCGGTCAGTTTCTTGAAAAATGCATGAATTTGTTTAATATGATCTTCCATGGTCATGGTGTGTATGATGACATCATCCAGATAAGCCTCCACCCCCTCAAGGTCTCCAATGAGCTTATTAATCAGCTGTTGAAATGTAGCAGGCCCGTTTTTCAATCCAAAGGGAAGAACCTTGTACTGATACAACCCATTTGGTGTGACTAAACCCGAGATTTCCTTGGCTCTCTCAGAAAGAGGAATCTGCCAATACACTTTCAGCAAGTCAAATTTAGTTACAAATTTAGCTGGGCCTATTCTATCAATACAGTCATCAATCCTCGGGATGGGATATGAGTCGGTCTTGGTCACTGCATTAACCCATTTTAAATCCGTACAACAGTGAAAACTACCATCAGGTGTTGGAACCAACACACATGGTGAGCTCCATTCACTGCTGCTTGGTTCAATGATGTCATTCTCCAACATATACTGAACCTCCTTCCGAAGATACTCCATCTTCACAGGGTTCATCCGATAGGGGTGTTGCTTCACAGGAGTGGCTTCGCCCACCTCAATATCATGATACACCAAGTCAGTACGACCAGGTACATCTGTGAACAAATGTGCAAACTCAAAAATTAGGCTGGATAGTTGCCCTTGTTGTTCCCTCGTCAAATGACCTAATTTCTCATCTAAATGACTCAACACTTCCGTGTTCGTCAATCTGGGACAAGCCTGGTCATCAATGTTATCAAACTTCACACCGGCCTCAACCTCTGGATTCTCTTGCACCCCGACTACAGGCACGACAGGTGAGACAGGAACCATTTTCTCCACAGGCTTCCTCTTTTAATATTTCTTCAGTCGGTTGACATACACAGCTGCCGCTTTTTCCGTCGGTCGGGAGTTGTCACCACGTAATCTGTTTCATTTACCCTCCTTTCGATTGCATAGGGACCGAAATATCTAGCCTGTAGTGGCTGACCTGGAACAGGAAGCAACACTAACACTCGGTCCTCAGGACTGAAATTTCTTATCTGAGATTTCTTGTCATGTCTCACTTTCATTTTATCCTTTGTCACTTTCAAGTTTCTTCTTGCAACTTCACAAGCCTTTGCCAATCTGTGCCTAACAGTTGACACATACTCTACCACTGTTGACTGTGACTCCTCCTGTAACCACTGTTCTTTCACCAATTTCAATGGTCCTCGCACTGCATGTCCAAACACAAGTTCAAAAGGACTGAATCCCAATGACTCCTGAACAGATTCCCCCGTAGCAAACAACAATAAGGGTATTCCTTCATCCCAATCTTTGCCACATTCAAAACAATACGTTCTGATCATATTCTTCAATGTCTGGTGAAACCTTTCCAAGGCCACTTGGCTCTCGGGATGGTAAGTACTTGATCTTACTTGCTCCACTCCCAACAGGTGTACCACTTGCTGAAAAAGCGTCGACATGAAATTGGAACCCTGATCAGACTGGATGACCTTAGGTAGGCCAACCAAAGTGAAAAATTTAATCAAGGCCTTCGCAATAACTACCGCAGTAATTTTTCTAAGAGGCACTGCCTCTGGGGACCTTGTGGAAGCGCACATGATGGTCAGCAAATACTGATGTCCAGCCTTAGTTTTAGGTGAAGGGCCGACACAGTTAATAATGACGGCTGAATGGCTCTTCAAAAGCTGGAATTGGTTTTAAAGGTGCGGATGGGACTTTCTGATTAGGTTTTCCCACCAGCTGGCAAGAGTGGCAAGATTTACAGAACTCCGCTACATCACGTCGCAATCCTGGCCAGAAAAAATGTACCAATATTCTGTCACATGTCTTGTTCACTCCAAGGTGTCCGGTCAAAGGTGTCTCATGCGCCAAACTCAATATCTCCTTCCGGTATGGCGGTGGCACCACAATGTGGTGATGAACTTTCCACTCATCGCTTGCTGGCACCTCCGGTGGTCTCCATTTTCTCATGAGTATTTCCCCTTTCATGAAGTAACCAACAGGTATCTTCATAGCCTCTTCTGCTGTTACAGCTTTATCAATCAAACTCCGGATCTCCGAATCTCCGTGTTGTTCTTCAACAAGTCTCTTTCGGACCAGCACCGTTTGTTCAGCCTCGTTCCCAGATGTGTCCGACGGACACTCCATTTCCTCTTTTGTTCCAGATGCCACCTTTTCCTTCGGTTCCTTGATGTCACTCCCTTTCCTATTATCTCGTCCAGACTTTTCCTCCAATATCGCTAAGGAACCCAAATCCACATCACCTTCCTTCTCCTTCTCTTCAGAGCACTTCCTACCCATAGCACGAGTCACTGCACAGGATGGAAAGATACCCGGAATCTCCTGCTCTAACTGTGCGGTGTTATTTTCCATACTGGGCTTTTCAACCAACATCGGATTACCAGAAACTCGACCACCGGCCAAATCATTCCCGATAATAAAAGATATTCCCTCTACAGGAAGAGTGGCTTGTAAACCTACGGTGACCGGTCCTGACACCAAATCAGACTTCAAATGGATGACATGAAGTGGAGCTTTAACATAGCCACCAACCCCCTGTAAAAGAACATTAACACCAGTTGCCGTCTTCTCTGACAATGGCAAAATGCCCTCAAGCATCAAAGATTGATGTGCTCCTGTGTCCCTCAATACCCTAACAGGTCTCTGGTTGGTTGTCTCCATCCAGTGACACAAACCCCTCTGAAATAAAAGGTTTGTAACCCTCTTGAACAAGGTCGTTCTGTGATGCCGTAACTTTGGCACGGGAACCTTCCCAAGGCACTGTCCTCCAAGGACGATTTCTCGCATTGGCCAATGCATTCAGAGTTTCACTAGTTTGACTCAGCTCCTGATTTTTCCTTTTCAGGGCGTAACATTGGGACATCAAATGCCCAGGTTTCTTGCAAAAAGCGCAAGTAGGCCCGGAGTAAAAACTCGTGGTCTGCCTCGGGCCCCCCGGAAGATAAGTCTGTCTTGGAACTGTAGTCTTCTGACCCCTAAAAGTCACGGTATCAGATTTGTCCCCATAGTCCTCTCTAGGCCGCCTCCATGAAAATCTGTTCTCCGAACATGATTTACCATAACTCCCCTGGGTAACTCAAGGCGGGAAATTAGGTTTGTGGAACCCCATCCTGTGTGTCAAGGCATAGTCATCTGCCACTGTTGCTGCCTCATACAACTCTGGTACTTTCTTCTCATCCAGATGTACTTTAATGTCCACATGGACACACTGTTTGAATTCCTCCACCAAAATCAATTGTCGTAACAGGTTGAAGTCTTTCCCAATCCCCTTTGAATCACACAACCGATGAAACATGGTTTCCTTCATTCTGGCAACCTCCACATGGGTCTCACTCTCCCTCTTCCTGGCATTCCTGCATTTTTGCCGGTAAGCTTCAGGGACCAATTAATAGGCTTTGAGAATGGCTTTCTTCACTATCTCATAATCTGCACATTGGTCAATCGGTAAAGCCGAAAATATATCTTGAGCTTTACCCACTAGAACACTTTGCACTAACATAGTCCAGGACCCCACAGGCCATTTTAGCATTTGAGCCACTTTCTCAAAATGTAAAACAAACTTTGCTACCTCCTTTTCATTGAAAGGTGGAAGCAGCCTCACATGCCTACCAACATCCCAGGTGTTCTCACTAGTTGTCGAACGAGCCGGCATGGATACTACTTCTCTCCGTACTCCCAGTAATTCCAGCTCCTTGAGTTTAAGTTCCTTCTGATACTCCATGTCAGGTTCCTTTAACTCCCTTTCGGCTCTCCTTTCCTCTGCTCTTCTTTCTACTTCAGCTCTCCTTTCCTCTGCTCTTCTCTCCTCGAGTTCCTTTTCAGCTCTCCTTTCCTCTGCTCTTTCCTCTGCTCTTCTTTCCTCGAGTTCTCGTTCCTGTTCTGCTCTTTCCTTTGCTCTTCTTTCCTCGGCTTTCCATTTCAACTCTTTTAACCTTTCCTGGCTCTGTAGTTGCATCTCCATTTTCCGGGGCTCCGCATTTCCTTTTTCCTCGGGTAACCAATCCAAGGCAACCTCTTCCCATGTTCCTTGTCCCACTAGAGACTCCACCACCAATGTCTGAATCTCTGCTTTCTTCATGCTAACACGGACCTCCAAGTTAAAATATTTGGCCAATATCATGAGTTCCGATCTTTTTAACGCCTGGAACTGTGCCTCAGTAGGGGATGCCGCAAACTTTTCTTCGTCAAACACCATGGTGACTATCAGTTAGCACCTGTTAACCTTCACACAAAAAAATTCCAATTTTTTGAAAAATTTGGGAATGTTAGAAAATTCCAAATTTGGGAATTTTGGGAATGTTAGGGAATTCTATCCCGGACGAGCCCCAAATTTCTGTTACATGCTCCTCCCCACGACCGGGTGTACCTCCGAGCCCCGAGAGGAGTCATGGCAGAAAGATGTGATATTCTGTATGTCAAAGATCAATGGTGAAACCACACCAATTGTTACCAACAAACGAGTATTGTATTAAGGTCACACAAGAATAACAGTACAATAACAATATTAATCAATTGTACAACCAATATATCATTCCTACAATGGTACCATCAGTTTCATACAATATAACTCACTGTGCTCCAAGTGAGTGAAAATAACATTCCCAAAGTCTCTGTCCCAGCTTCAAGCCAAAGTCTATCCATGCTCCAGTGATCGTCAGAACGATGTTGTAGCGAGACCAGAATCCCATTCAGTTGACAGTCACACTGCCAAAGATAGGCAAAGGTATCCTCAAGAGGCGACTGGGAAATCACACCTTCGGGTATGGACGTTCAACGGCTCACAAACGGCGAACCGCAAATTAACCTTCGGGTATCGACGTTAAACTGCTCACAGACGGCGAACCGCAAATTCCCACTCAAAATCCACGTTACACACACACACACCAGATTAACGTCTGGATGGTTGTGAAAATGGTTGAAGCGAAGTGAAGAGCCGAGAGCGATGGGAAATCGGTCGCGAGGCAAAAATGGCCCACGGTCCGTTCTCGAGACGTAACGGCACTCCAATGATTCTCTTCGGAATCAACCGCAAAACCTGACATGCAGGTTTATCTGTCACAGAGATAACATCTCTGTCGCAGGAATCCCTTTCCCAGGAAACCCCAAAGTTCACTTGTGACCCCCGTTCGCCAGCGTTTGCTCAAAACCTCAACACGGCTCGGCTCCTTCTCGGACCTCACTCGCTCCGCCTCCTTTTTTTTTTCTTGTTCTTCGTCCGGGGCCCGATCCAGTTTCCGGTTTCTTTTAAAACACTAACTTTTGTTACCTTTTGAAAACAGTAATCTCTATTTCACTTAAACGATAACAATAATAGTACATGGAACCAAAAATGTTTACAGTGGATGAGAACCACAACAACGGAAGTGACGAATCCGTAACTATATATATATTTATATATATATATATATATATATATATATATATATATATATATATATATATATATATATATATATATATATATATATCTGTATATATATATATATCTGTATATATATATATATACTAGCGGGGTCACCCGTGGGAATCCCACGGGCATGGATGTGTGTGACATTTCGACATATTGAGTTATATGCTGCACATTCATTTTTACAAAATGGTTACTGGCAAGTCATCAGATCCAGAAATGGTGTGAATTTAGTTATTTCACATAATATGTGACCCCTCACTCCTCTCCACCTGACACTCTCCTGTCTCCACCTGACACTCTCCTGTCTCCACCTGACACTCTCCTCTCTCCACCTAGCACTCCTCTCCTCTCCAAACCCTCACATCCCTCTCCTTTCCAATCCCTCACCTCTCCAATCGCTCACACTCCTCTCCTCTCCAATCCTTCACACGCCTCTCCAATCGCGCCTCACACTCCTCTCCAATCGCGCCTCACACTCCTCTCCAATCGCGCCTCACACTCCTCTCCAATCGTGCCTCACACTCCTCTCCAATCGTGCCTCACACTCCCCTCCAATCACTCCTCTCCAATCGTGCCTCACACTCCTCTCCAATCACGCCTCACACTCCTCTCCAATCGTGCCTCACACTCCTCTCCAATCGCGCCTCACACTCCTCTCCAATCGCGCCTCACTCGCCTCTCCAATCGGCTTTCCCCGTCTCGTTTCTCTCCTTTTTCTCCCGTCTCGTTCTTTTTCTTGCTCCAAATCGGCCCGTCGGAATCGGAAATCGGCCCGTCTCGCCCGTCGGCCCGTCGGAATCGGAAATCGGCCCGTCTTGCTTTTGTGCTTGTGCGTAAATAAATTGTGTTCATGACACCATTTCTGGTGTTGGGCTAGCGGCTAGGGTGCCGGCTTAGGATCCTGGGTTCGAATCTCGGTCGATCGCCGAATTAATGCCAGGGGGGTTGACTCAGCCTGTCATCCTTCCGAGGTCGGCTAATTGAGTACCAGTTCACTGGTAATTCCCTGTTTGTCGTTGAAGGCGGCAAAAAGGGTTGGCGTCAGGAAGGGCATCCGGCCGTAAAACATTGCTTCAAAAAGGGGACAAAAAAACAACAACTACCACGGTCCCCGAAAAGGCCAACCCCCGCTTTGCGGGGAAAAATGGCCTCTAAACGGTGGTTTTTACACCATTTCTGGATCTGATGACTTGCCAGTAACCATTTTGTAAAAATGAATGTGCAGCATCTAACTCAATATGTCGAAATGTCACACACATCCATGCCCGTGGGATTCCCACGGGTGACCCCGCAAGTTTGCATTGACGTTCGTCGATGGACTCGTTCGCCCGTCTCATTCGTTTTCTTGCTGCATCCTGTTCAAGTCTGCGTTCTTCATCGATCGTCTCATTCATTTTGGAAATAGAAGTTTCCACGCAGCGCATGAATTGTCACGATCCTCAAGAGGAATTTGTCTCGTAATCATCAAATGATAAATGGCAAGTAAATTATATTGTGGAAAATTAAAGATTTCAAATAAACCTATTTAAAGTGTATTCGCACATAACTAATTTTTAAAAACGAAGAAATATCTCTCGGTAATTTCCTGAAACATATTTTACTTCCGGCTAATAATGTTGAATTAAATAAAAACGAAGAAATATATGTCGGCATCATTGTTGACGTTTTTGTGACGACTGTCATCAAACGAAAAAGTAATATATCTTAACGGAAAAGCAAAAGCGAATTTTTAATATATATCGACACGTTGCCGTCGGTGTCATGTTGGGCGGTGTATGATACACCATGACGCGATTTTTAAAAATATATCTCTGCATTTTCCCGCGTGTGTGGAATGTTCTCAATTATTGCTGACACCGAGTCCAAAACCATCGATAAAAATGAAATCATATGGTGAGTTAGATTGGAGATAAAGGCGTGAGAGAGACTCAATGGCCTTGAAGTTGAAGTTACAGGCGTTTGAGAATTCATTTCGTTCTATAAACGGCAACTTTCATTGGATTTCCTTCCCGTTTTTTTTCAACCGAGTCGAAAACTATGTTAGCGACTGTGAAAAATGAAATGATATATCGAATTTTTAATATGTATCGACACGTTGCCGTCGGTGTCATGTTAGGCGGTGTATGATACACCATGACGCGATTTTAAAAAATATATCTGCATTTTCCCGCGTGTGTGGAATGTTCTCAATTATTGCTGACACCGACTCTAAAACCATCGATAAAAATGAAATCATATGGTGAGTTAGATTGGAGATAAAGGCGTGAGAGAGACTCAATGGCCTTGAAGTTACAGGCATTTGAGAATTCATTTCGTTCTATAAACGGCAACTTTCATCGGATTTTCTTCTCGTTTTTTTTCAACCGAGTCTAAAACTATGTTAGCGACTGTGAAAAATGAAATGATATATCGAATTTAAAATAGATATCGACACATTGCCGTCGGTGTCATGTTGGGCGGTGTATGATACACCATGACGCGATTTTAAAAAATATATCTCTGCATTTTCCCGCGTGTGTGGAATGTTTGTGGAAAATTAAAGATTTCAAATAAACCTATTTAAAGTGTATGCGCACATAACTAATAAAAAAAACGAAGAAATATCTCTCGGTAATTTCCTGAAACATATTTTACTTCCGGCTAATATGTTGAATGAAATAAAAACGAAGAAATATATGTCGGCATCATTGTTGACGTTTTTGTGACGACTATCATCAAACGAAATAGTAATATATCATAACGGAAAAGCAAAAGCGAATTTTTAATATATATCGACACATTGCCGGCGGTGTCATGTTGGGCGGTGTATGATACACCATGACGCTATTTTAAAAAATATATCTCTGCATTTTCCCGCGTGTGTGGATTGTTCTCAATTATTGCTGACACCGAGTCTAAAAGTAAAACCATCGATAAAAATGAAATCATATGGTGAGTTAGATTGGAGATAAAGGCGTGAGAGAGACTCAATGGCCTTGAAGTTACAGGCCTTTGAGAATTCATTTCGTTCTATAAACGGCAACTTTCATCGGATTTTCTTCCCGTTTTTTTTCAACCGAGTCTAAAACTATGTTAGCGACTGTGAAAAATGAAATGATTTATCGAATTTGATTTGAAATAAAACTGGGGGAGAGCAAGACACCACGGGCCTACAAAACAGGACTCAAAGCTATGCGAGTTAATAAAATGGTGGATATTTGTTTATAGCCACTCCCAGAATGGGTGGAGCTATGGGTGGAGCTACTCTGCAAACCGAGTAAGCCACACCCCGGACAGACACCCAACAGATAGACAGACAGACAGACAGAATCATCTACGGCTATTATAATATAGATATATATATATATATATATATATATATATATATATATATATATATATATATATATATATATATATATATATATATATATATATCTGTATATATATATATATATATATACATATATGCATACATATATATATATATATATATATATATATATATATATATATATATAATTATATATATATATATATATATATATATATATATATATATATATATATATATATATATATATATATATATATATATATATATATATATATATATATATATATATATATATATACTGAAACGCAAAAGAAACTTACCACCTTTAAAACCTTTAAATATCATCAATAACACTGTGTGTAGTAAATGTGTGAACTTATTTGTGGACAATAGTGTCCTCACTGTCAGACAAAACCGTCACGGATGGTCACTTGAACCTTCAATGGTCACTTCATAGCACAGCTGTTGAACAGCCGTTTTGACTGTCAATGATTAGCCAAGGGGTACGGGATGATTTTAATGAGCTGCACGTGATGTCTTGATATTGGCTTTAAAAAGGCCAGTGCAAAATGGGCATTTCAATCAACATGCCACGATTGTCAAGGGATCAACGGCAGCGTGCCCTGGGCATGCTGCAAGGCGGACTGAGCTACCGTGAGGTGGCACGTCGCCTTGGCTGTTCACACCAGACGATATTGGCCTTGACTCATCGCTTGACTCATCGCTGAAACAGAACCTTGACTCATCGCTGAAAGCGACCTCGTTCCACTGCGCCAAGGTCCACCGCTGATGCTGCTGGCACCATCTCTGTCGGTTGCAGTGATGGGCAGCCGTCATCACGGGGCCTCTGTATGGTCTTCTGGCAGTCAGACCATAGTCATGCAGTCGTCTTCGTGCAGTATCATTGGAGATCCGTGGGTTTGCACGCCCCGGAGTTTCTGCCGCAGTGCGGGATGCTGGACGGAATCGATCCCGCAGGTGACTTCGGACCATCTGCCTGTCCTGCCTTGCAACTCTTGGCCTCCCTGATCGAGGTCTGTCATCTGCAGAGTTGTGGAGGGTGTCTCTGTCCACCAGGGCCGATAAAGGTTTCAAAGGTGGTAAGTTTATTTTGCGTTTCAGTTCATATATGTACATATATATATATATATATATATATATATATATATATATATATATATATATATATATATATATGTGGGTGACAGGGTATATATATATATACAGACTTGGCATTTAATATGGAATATTTTTTTTTGTGGGAGTGAACTTACTTTTCAAGATGACTTGGGACCAAAAGTTCATTGAAATTAAGTTGAAATTATTCTAGATTTTGTTAATGTGACCTTTAAAAGAAACAAAAACCACATTTGACATTTCGAAGCAAATAAATTGATCCTTGAAAGTGATGTAAACTGATATCGAACTCAATTCATGGACAGTACTGTGTTAAACTTCTGTACGTTTTCCAGAAGTATCTCTTTATTTTGCACATTAGCCAAAATTTTTTTTAACAAAAACAAAAGCTAAATTATGACTGGGATTACGGACAGTAAAATTACATTTCAGTACTTCGTGTAACCCCCACGAGCATTCAGGAGAGCACATACACGTCGAGGCATGCTGTTCACGAGATTTGCCAAGGTTTGGACAGGAATCGCTTGCCAGGCAGTGACAATAGCCTGCTGCAATTCACGCACAGAGGTAGGCTGCTGGTCCAAGTTGTCGATTTGACGCGTTAATTCTGCCCACAAGTGCTCTATCGGATTCATATCCGGGGACATGGCAGGCCACTCCCTATGCTCTACACCACGGTCAGCAAGAAAGTGTTGGATCATGCGAGCACGATGAGGCTGTGCATTGTCATCTTGGAAGACAAAGTTTCCTCGAAAGGCTGCACGAGCAAATGGAAGCAATGTTTCTTCCAGAATGACCCTGTACTTGAACTGGTTCAGGTTTCCATTCAGAACAACCAGGTCAATTTTGCCCCCTGCATGAAAAGCAGCCCAAACGGTCACCACACCACCTCCAGCTTGGACTCTTGGCACTATACTATCTTCGTTGTGGGCTTCATGCTCTTGTCTGCGCACTCGGACACAGCCATCTTGACGATAGACCAGAAATCTAGACTCGTCACTGAAGGTCACGTGATTCCAGTGTCCTGGCTGCCATTGACGGTGCTCTCTGGCCCACTGCAATCGGCGCTGGCTGTGTTGTCTGGTCAAGCGTGGCTTTTGCAGGGGACGTCTGGCACGATAGCCTGCTTGAACCAGTCGTTGGTTGACTAGCCTTCTGGATACAGGCACATTTGTCAGTTGCTGCCACTCAGCCCTAAGCCGATTAGCTGACTTGGTACGGCCATTGCAGACTAATCGGTGCAGCTGGCGATCATCTCTCCTTGTGGTTCTGCATGGACGTCCTGGCCTCGGTATTGGAGTAGGGACACCCCTCTGAGCATTTCGTTTCAGGATCTTTGACACCTGACCTTGAGTGATGCCATACTGCCGAGCAATAGCACGCTGTTTCATGCCAGAATTTCGTAAAGCCACCACTCCATGACAAACAGCATTGTCGAGTTGACGGACCATCTCCAGAGGAAGCGGCAATAACTTTTGTAGACGTGCAGCAGTTGTTTTCCACGAATACAGAACGCAACAACCCTTATATACCCGATTGTGAAGCCAATCGTCAAATGTACCTGTCCTTACATTTTGTCACGCCACCTGTGATATAATCCTGTTATTGACTTCTTGCTGCGAAAGACAATCAGTCACATGGTTCTTTCAACAAAGACATCACCGAAGGGTAAAATAAACTCACCAGATTGATATACTGAGTTCAGAAAGTAAACCCAAGTCAAGAAAAAATATATATTCCATATTAAATGCCAAATCTGTATATATATATATATATATATATATATATATATATATATATATATACATATATATATATATATATATATATATATATACACGGTGTGTGTGTGTGTGGACAGACAACCAGAGGTTGGCAACCACTGTGCAGGCTTTCATGGGCCGAATGGCCTCCTGTGTCCTCTGTTGCTTGTGAGGAACATCTCTTTAAATGAGTCTTTAAGTGGGATGAATGGAAGAGGGAGGAAAAAAAAGAAGAATGGAACGAATGATTGAATCTGAATTCATTACAGATCAGAAGAATAATTAAAATTCAGCTTATTCAGTTGGAGTCGGCAGGAACTTTGTTTTATAACTGGGATGGAGGGTGCAGAATGGGTATAATAGGATAATGGGTGACAGGATCGTGGGTGACAGGATCGTGGGTGACAGGATCGTGGGTGACAGGATCGTGGGTGACAGGATCGTGGGTGACAGGATCGTGGGTGACAGGATCGTGGGTGACAGGATCGTGGGTGAGAGGATCGTGGGTGAGGGGATCGTGGGTGACGGGATCGTGGGTGACGGGATCGTGGGTGACGGGATCGTGGGTGACGGGATAGTGGGTGACGGGATAGTGGGTGACGGGATAGTGGGTGACGGGATAATGGGTGACGGGATAATGGGTGACGGGATAGTGGGTGACGGGATAGTGGGTTACGGGATAGTGGGTTACGGGATAGTGGGTGATGGGATAGTGGTTGACGGGATAGTGGGTGACGGGATAGTGGGTGGCGGGATAGTGGGTGGCGGGATAGTGGGTGGCGGGATAGTGGGTGGCGGGATAGTGGGTGGCGGGATAGTGGGTGACAGGATAGTGGGTGACAGGATAATGGGTGACAGGATAATGGGTGACAGGATAGTGGGTGACAGGATAGTGGGTGACAGGGTAGTGGGTGACAGGGTAGTGGGTGACAGGATCGTGGGTGACAGGGTAGTGGGTGACAGGATAGTGGGTGACAGGATAGTGGGTGACAGGATCGTGGGGGACAGGATAGTGGGTGACAGGATCGTGGGTGACAGGGTAGTGGGTGACAGGGTAGTGGGTGACAGGGTGGTGGGTGACAGGATCGTGGGTGACAGGATCGTGGGTGACAGGATCGTGGGTGACAGGATCGTGGGTGACAGGATCGTGGGTGACAGGATCGTGGGTGACAGGATCGTGGGTGACAAGATCGTGGGTGACAGGATTGTGGGTAACAGGATCGTGGGTGACAGGATCGTGGGTGACAGGATAGTGGGTGACAGGATCGTGGGTGACAGGATCGTGGGTGACAAGATCGTGGGTGACAGGATCGTGGGTGACAGGATCGTGGGTGACAAGATCGTGGGTGACAAGATCGTGGGTGACAAGATCGTGGGTGACAAGATCGTGGGCAAGTGGAATTTGGATGTTTCTTTTTTTTTGAAATAAAAAGTTTCCATCTGGATTGTTCTTGAACTTTGGGAAAAGGTTTGAATGCCACGGACCACTCAGTTCAGCCAGACATCAGGCGCAGTACCGGGCCCATCAAACAAATCCTACCTTTGATTGAACCAGCATCGATTTAAGTCCTACCTCTTCTTTCCAAAAGTTTCCAACCGACCTTGGTGTATTTAGATTTTTTTCATCCAGGTCATTTTTTGTCACGTGACATGTTACTGCAAGAAGGAAGACAGGGAAAAAAGGTGAACAAAGAGGGAGAATGCCATGGAATAAATGAGGAAATGGATTTTTAAATAATTATTTTCATTTTTCAAGACCGATAACAATCCTTCTACACTTTAATATCTGTGCCTGAGTTCCACTAAAAAAGGCTGACATTTGCATCAGTAATCAAAACCTGCACTTGGGGATCATTATTCAAGGAAGTAAAAATGTAGGAAATAACAAATCAGCTTCCCCAATCCTGTCCATCAATTTTATCTCTATTCCAACAAACTAAAGAAGAAAACAGAAGAAAAAAAAACCAAACACAAAACAGTCAGATGAGAGAATAACCAACTTTTGGCAAACGAATAATCTTTTCTTTTTTTATTAACTTTTTCTTCTCTTCCTCTTACCCTCATAAGGGTAAAGTCCATTGGTACAAATCTCCTACCCTGCCTTGACCACTATACTTCTTCCCTCCACTCCCCTCGATCCTCAGCCAAACCTGTCCACCCTCTAACCACCCCCACCTTACTGATATCCCTCTTCACACAATCCTCCCATCTCAAACGTGGTCACTGGTCATCCTCCTACCTTGTTCCCTCAACCTCTCCACTCTCTTTGCCATTCCCTCTTCCCCCATCCGCACCAAATGTCCAGCCCATCTCATCCTGCATTGCAAAATCTCCCTCAACCTCATCTGCACACCAATCTCCTCCCTCAGTTCATCCATTCTCCTTCTATCTACCCTCTTCACTCCCACAATCCTCCTGACCCAATTGTTCTCGCAAACCTGTCGCCTCTGTTGTTTTTTTTCTGTCAGTACCACCATCTCCAGACAGTAAAGGTAGGCCGGCATTACGCACTACATCAGAACCTTTCCTTGCAATCTTCTTGAAATCTTCCTGTTTGCCATTACACCTCCACCCTCCACCATGCATTCTCACCCACCTGAATTCTCCACATCAACTCTACCTCTAACTTACCATCCCCGGTCACTGTTCCCCCCAGATGGTACTCCCACCTATTTTCCAGTCTGATCTCCTTCCCCTCTAACCTGATGTTCAATTACTTTCTCTGCTTGCCCTCGCCACATCCCCTCCATCTTCTCCATGCTCATTTTCAACCCATGTTTCTCAAATGCCTCCTTCCACTCCCCTAATACTTCCTGCATCTCCGGCCAACTCTCCACCACGACAGCCAGATCATCCGCATACAAAATCCTCCCAAGAATACCTTTCATGTTTACCTTCCTGCTTACCAGCTCCATCACCATGATAAATAGGAATGGGCTGAGAGTTCTTCCCTGCCTCAAACTGATGTTCATACTGAAGTTCTCCGACATCCCAGGACCTACCAAACTCACCCTTCATTCCCTTGTACATCCTTTCCACCAACCTAACTTCTGCATCCAGCACTCCCACCCATCTCAATGTTGCCATCACCATTTCTTTCAAGACAGTGTCGTAGGCCTTCTCCAAATCCACAAATCCCAATGCCATTTCACCATGCATCTCCAACCTCTTCTCCACCAACTGTCTCAACGCGAACATCCCATCTGTCGCTCCCATTCCCTTTCTAAACTCATGCTGCTCTTCTCCAATCTCCTTATCCACACTCTTCCTTATCCTCCCATCCAGAACCATCTCCAGCATCATCATGACATGACTAAGGAGTGTATTACCCCTGTACTTCCCAGGATGTTGAATATCCCCTTTCCCTTTCCATATCGGCACAATTAACCCTGTCCTCCATTCCTCCGGAATTGAACCCTCTTTCAGACATATATTCAACAACTTTTTCGTCCGACTGACATCATGTCTCTACTGAATTATCATCTCTGTACACACCTCATCAATGCCTGACACCCTTCCCTTTTTCATCCTATTCAATTCTGTCTGCACTTCCTCTTCTGTGATTTCCACCAACTCCACTTTCCATCCACACAACTTGGTAGCTCCAGATCGCCGTTTCTTCCTTCCGTATTCAACATCTCTGAAATATCCTTCCCACACCTCGAATGCTGCACCCCTCTTCGTCACTCGCTTCCCACCACCATCTTTAATCATGGCCCTCTCTCCCTTCCCCCCATCTTTCATGTCTTTGCTATCCCCATCCCTATCCCTGTCACGAGCCAATTCACAGATCATCTTCCTCCCACCATCCCCTTCCAACTTGTTGTACACCTCCTCTTCCATATCATTTCTCACCTTATCCACAGCTCTCCTTGCTGCTTTCTTCTTCTGCCAATACAGGTGCAGCAACCGTGCATCTGGTTGCCCTCCTCTGTCCTTGATCTTCCCTATCCTCTTCCAAACCTTCTTTTCACCAACTGCTTTAACTACTTCTTCGGTCCACCATACCTGGTTTCTATCCCTCGACGATGCACCCTTTCCTGACGTCTGTCCACACAACACTTCTGCAATTCCCCTAAATGCCTCTCCGTACTTCTTCCATTCCTTTTCCAAACCTTCAACTTCTTAGGTAAGTTGATCATGCATGGCCCTCGCCATCTCCTTGTACTCTAGGGCGACGTTTCCCAGACGCATTCCCCACCTAATAACCTTCCGCCCCCTGCTCCTAACCTCCCGACTTCTCTTCATCCTCACCACAAACACCACAACGTTGAGCTGGGTGGTAACATGCTATCCCACCACTGCCTTGCAATCCCCAACTCTCCACAGCTGTCGCTTCCTTACTACCACCACATACAGTTCTGTTCTGTTCTGTCCACTCTTGCAGGTATTCTTGTGGCTTTCCTGATTTTAAAACAATGAACCAGCTATGGCCATCCTATTCTGCCCACCAGCTCTTGATCCTCTCTGTTCCTCGTTCCCCAACCAAATTTACCAACACATTCGTCTTCACCCAGGTCCACTACTCTGACATGTGCATTAAAGTCGCCTGCCATGCACAGCATCCCCTCCATCTCAACCATTCCCATCATCCTCTCCAGTGCGTCCCGGAATTCCTTCTTCTCTGCCCCAATCCTTCCCGTCTGTGGCCCATAAACCAATATAACTCACACCATTTGCCCTTGTATGACCACCCATGCCATAACTATCCTTCCCTCAACCTCCCTCCCCCAGCACCTCCCATCCCCATTGATCCCACATTCAAACTACCTTGCCTGACCTCGCTTCAGAACCGCTGGCCAACCTGGCATAGCTCGTACCATCATGATCAATTTGGGACACTCTGGTCATCAATCAGCAGTTTTTCCCAGGCTGATCTGCTGGACCTACTAACGTAGCCTGTTATCCTAACCCTCTGTGCGCGCGCACGCACACACACACACACACACACACACACACACACACACACACACACACACACACACACACACACACCTCTCCTGCACTCGTTCCTTTCCTCCCACCCTTCTCCCTCCACAGTCAACACCTCACCCCCACTCTCAAGGCACTCATCCATACCTGCACCCAACCTACTCCCTCCCTCTTCTCGTCCCCCTGCTCTTCCTTTTGTCACACTCTACTCAATACTGTCTTGTTCACAGGCTGCTTAACACTGACCCGTGAACGGATTTTCCCGAAACGCACTTCATTGCTGAGGCAATAACGAGCAAAAGTACCCAATCCCGGTGACAGGAAAAGCAAGCAATTTATTAATTTTAAACCAAATTTAAAAAATCTGACCCAGTTGCACACCTTTGGGGTCCCCTTAGTATGCATACAAGGTTTGAAGTTTCTAGCTGTAATTGCTGTGGAGTTATGGCTCTGACAAACATACAAACAAGACACACACACACACACACACACACACACACACACACACAATTTTGTTTGTGCAGATGGATGTGTGGGAAGGTGCGGATGGAGTAGTCAGGTTCCTTGTGTCCATAATCTGATGCTCGCTGGAATATTTTGGAGAGTTGCCAACCCTCACATTTTTGGAAAGTTTAAACAATGCCAAAACAGAAAATCCATGTTTCAGATTTTTTAAATGCACATAACATGGTCAAATAGGTCGTTTTGGGGCAAAAAGCCAATTTTTCGAATTTTAGCTCTGAAAATTCAAAATTACTCGCAAGGAAGTAACTGATGATGCATAACTGTTAACTAGAGGACTGTTCTTGATCCAGATTATATATATCTGCACTTTGAGTAATGGTTGCCACGGAAACTGCTTTAAATTTGTTCAAATTAACGTTTTTAATGCATTGCTTTCAGTACTTGAATCAAGTAACGCATGATAGAATATAGTGATCAGTGACAGTCCGAATATGAATTGAGTGCAACTTGGCTTAAAAGTTGTCATGCCAAAAGCTATGTTTGGGATAAAACTCTTATTATATGTATTGAAATAATAGTAGTAACATGATTATTGCATGATGCCGAGAACGTTCCGACAAGCCGATAGGCCGGAGCAGTTGCATTATTCGGAAAACAAACAACACTCAATCATTGAACCAGACTGTTGTCCAATGCTGGTTTAGAGTTTCAACTATCTACTCGATGCTACGTATTCTACTTTTGAAGAACGACTCTATTGTCATCGTTAAAACAGCTGCCAAGTAATTATGCTAATTTGCAAAAAGCAGGAATGGCATCACTGACTCCAATGTCACTCATCATTGCCATCGTCATCATCGCTATCGTGTTCCTGCCTTTCAATGTTTGAGTCCTCGTCATTCTCACACGAAGTGCCGCACATGCAAAGATCAGTGCATGTTAGGTTCTTGGCCCGGCAGGAACATCTCTGTGATGAACATTCAGTCTTGCACTGGCACCTTACCATCTCGATAATTGCCTTTGGTGCAGGGAGAATGTCTGTGGTAGTCGGTTTGAGTTGATCACACGTGTCCTTGTTGTATCCATTCTTCAATGGATCGAGAAATGTTTGCTGAGAAATGGCTGATTGACCCCACACATATGCCTGGATATGTACCCGCATGATATGCTGTCTCAGAGCACCAACAGTTGGTGGTAGCCTGTCGTTCTCAGCCATGTTCTTACAGAAGAGATGCCACGAAGTTCAGGGATGCTGGAAATATTGACACCTTTTGGACAATAAGCTGAGCAGACAAATCCAGCTAAAGTTGTGTACAGGTCCTCTGACAGTTCAGCATCCGTACAGAGCGTAGCAAAGGCAGCTACTATGTCGTCATCGGCCTTCAGATAGCACTGGAACCACTTTGCCTTTCCAAGTCTAGCGAACCACCCAGTATTATCGGCACCTGTGAAAGCGTGGAAGGCTGGCAATGCCTGGCCTCTCTCCTCACCAAGGGCCTTCCAGATTGGCTCAATTTGGATAACACTAGATGCCATTGAGATAGATGTGTGTCTTGGCAGCAGATGATAGTTTGCTATTGCAAGAACTAGGACATCTATATCAGGTGAGAATATCGTCAGCTCAACATCTCCCTTATGTTGCTGTGATGCGGCTATTGCTTGCTTGATCATCAGCGTGTCGGCCTCCTCATGGTTATCTGCCTCAAATTGGAGACTCCTGTTGCTTGACGTCCGACCAGATGCTGAGACAACTACCACCTTGGTTGAATCACGGTTGTATTCTAGAGTTTTCTCTGCCAAGTAGTCCGTCAAATCAGCCTTGGTTTGATCATGAGACAGAAATCGGCTCATCATGATGTGTTTGATACTGGTATCATCCTTGACCTGATACTGGACAGGTGCCTTTCTATGACGTCGTTTGGCTCTGGTTGTGCTCTTGAGGGAATCCTGCTTGTATGTATCAAAAACAAGTCTTATGTGTTCGAAGCCCCTGGTCAGACTCAACACCCTATCATTGAAACATTCACTGAGATCCTTCACAGTCACCACCTTTGCTGGTTTCTTGGTCATTTTCTGGACAACAACCATTCCATCTATGACTGCGAGCTTCTTGCTAGTGCATGTACTGCCATCGGTTGCAAGATCAGTGGACACTGGTGCCATGTGTGTGGCATCAAGCTCATCTTCTGGAGAAGACTGTGCCTCGTTGGCAAACTTCTCCAAGATGTGGATAAGCTTTGACTTGTCTGTGCAAGAAAGTAAGCTACCGTCTGGTGCAAACAGGGCCCTCGGTGTCACAGTGAACTCAAAGTTGCCAATTGTGTCCTTTTGGTTCACATCCCTGCTGGATCTGGAGAGCACCATCAGTCTACCATACAAATCTTTGGTTTATTTTAGATCCACTGTCTTGTCCCTAATCTTGATTGCTAGTGTTGCATTGCCAGACTTGTACATTCTGTTCTTCTCCTTCTTCACTGGCGCCCATAGGCTGACATCACCATTGATCCGTTCAGCAACAAACTCTTCAAAGAGCTTCTGTCCTGTTTCATCAATATTCAGTATCTGTGGTAC
Source organism: Myxine glutinosa (assembly GCF_964187855.1). Classification (NCBI taxonomy): domain Eukaryota; kingdom Metazoa; phylum Chordata; class Myxini; order Myxiniformes; family Myxinidae; genus Myxine; species Myxine glutinosa. The sequence continues at coordinate 33,508,540 of NC_136267.1, forward strand.
AAATTCTTCTGGCACATAAGCATGGGTGACTACATTGAAGAGCTGGTTACCCTCAACTTCAAATGGATTCCCATGACTAAGTATGGCAGTCTTGATTCGGTCAATTGCATTGTGTTCACCCTTGATGACACTTGGAGAAAGGCCATGGTGCTCACTAATCTCACTTTCCTTGAGTCCAAACTGTCCCTTAAACTCGCAAGACAGACGTGACAGTTCCGGTGCAGCCAAAAAGAATCGTTGTCTGGCATTTGCATTATTTGATATGCCAATCAGACCTGAGTGAACCTTCAGCAATCTGTTCAGATGCTCAACAGCGTGGTCTGCTCCGATCGATACAAATGGGATAGTATTCTTGGTGACTGAGATATAGCCTGCTTCGAGCTCCCTCCATGTCTCTGGATGGCTGGACTTCAGCGCATACATGTCAGATATGTACCTTGGCCAGAGCCGCTTGTACTTGATTCTGTCCATGGCGAAAAATATCTTGCTGAGTTCTTCACCGGCTTGAAGATGAAGGTTTAAGTCAGCATTCCGTGAAGCTGCAACGAAATGCAGAATCACCTCTACTCTGTGAAGGTAGTTCATCATGGCCTTAAACATGGCATTCTTTGAGCGGCTGGTCTCCCATTCATGAAGTCTCTCTACCAAGTTCGCATCGATGATGACTTGGAGCAGGCAGTTGCTGGCTTTCTTCACTGATTCAGCTTTCAGGGCTTTGTCATGTTCTCCACAAGAAGTTTGAACCTTATCTGTTGCAACAACGCACACTTCCTTGAGATGCGGATTGTTCTTGAAGAATTCTTCGATTGCCATTTCAGAGAGTGCCACATACGAGTATATGTGAGCTTGTAGCGAGCGTTTGTAATGGGTGCATTTCAGTATCTGTCTTGTAGTTGCAGATCCATAAACATCGGCTTCTGTCCAAGCATCATCTATGCCAGAGTTCTCTATGGATGCACCCAGACCTCTCAATGCAGCCATGACAACGTGCAGCTCTCCCAATCTGGGAACAATTATGCCTTTCAAGTCAGACCGAGCATCCAGTAGCTGAACTACTTTCTCATAGAGGGCCAAGTCACAAGAAATGACAGTTGGGTGATCTTTCCCAACAGCAAGCTCCTTCAATCTGCGACATTGCTCCAGCACAGTCATTAGTGTTGACCACTCAGTGGTACCTCATCCATCCTGTCGTTGGTCCTGCAAATATAAAAAAAATTCATTAGCTCAAAACAGAAAATCCATGTTTCAGATTTTTACCCCAAAAGCGTTTTTACCCCAAAACTACTGCTACCATGGCAACCAACAGTTAAAATGCAACATTTCATTATCTTATAAAATCCATTGTTAGCTATTTAAGTGTAATCCATCATCAGTTGGTTATCTTGTATTGTTTAAGAATTCTTTAAATTTAAATTTAGAAAAAAGTGATTTTCACCCCAAATCTGCTGTTTCCATGGCAACCAACAGATTGAAAAAATCTGAAACATCATTTTTTTATTTAAATAGATCCTAAACTTCTCAAAAATCTATAGGTTTGCTACTCTCCAAGAAATTCCGGCGAAATTACACAAGGAACCTGACTATAGGGCCGGCATGTACAAATTGTGTATGACAATTGGGGGAGGGTTATACGGGGACTCCGTGCACACACGATTCCCAAGTTATTGTCGATAGAGAAGATTAATAATGAAGATTAGCTGAAAATCAATTTTAAAAATAATAACAGTGCAGAAAAGGAAGGAATGGCTTGAAGTGAAATTGTGAAAGACTTGCTTCTTCCAAACCTTCACACTCAAGACTATTTTATCACTTTTAATCCGTTTTCCTGCCTTTGGAATCAGGATTATACAGTCACGTGAAAAAGTAAGTACACCCCATGTAAACTTTTGACTTTTTCAACATATTTCAACATACAGCTATTTGATCTTCATTTCAACAATATTGATAGACAAAGGTGATATAATATAACAAATATCATGAAACATTTACATTTTGTAGTCCATTGTATAATTTAAATAAACATAAATGCAAATTTCGCATGTGGAAAAAGTAAGTACACCCCTACATTTATCACTACTTCAAATACCTAAAATTAGAATCAGGTGCACCAGCTCAGGTGCAAATAATGAGAACATCGTTTGAGAGGATCTTGGAGGAACCTGTCTTATTTAAACCTCAGATATTTAGTTTGGTTTGCTCTTTGTTGTTGAAGTGTGCGGCGTCACCATGCCTAGATCAAAAGAGCTCTCTGAGGCCTTCAGAAAGAAGGTTATGGATGCCTACGAGTCTGGAAAGGGATTTAAAAAGATCTCCAAACAATTTGAAATCAATCATTCGACTGTCCGGAAGATCATCTACAAGTGGAGAAGATTCCAAACAACTGCCAACTTGTTCAGGCCAGGCTGCCCCAGCAAGTTCAGCCCGAGTGCAGACCGCAAGATGCTGAAAGAAGTCTCTAAGAACCCCAGAATGTCATCATGGGACCTACAGGTAGCTCTTGCCACTGTTGATGTCAAAGTGCACGAGTCTACCATGAGAAAGAGGCTGCACAAATTTGATCTACTTGGGAGGTGTGCCAGGAGGAAACCTTTGCTGTCCAGAAAGAACATCAGGGCAAGACTAAAGTTTGCCAATGAACACCTAGGCAGAGACCAGCACTTCTGGAACAATGTGCTCTGCACAGATGAGTCAAAGGTAGAGCTATTTGGCCACAGTACCAGAAGACATGTTTGGCGAAAACCAAAGACAGCATTTGACCACAAGAACCTGATACCAACTGCAAAGCATGGTGGTGGAAATATTATGGTTTGGGGCAGCTTTGCTGCATCAGGGCATGGGCAGCTCACCATCATAGAATCCACTATGAATTCTTCATTGTACCAGAGGGTGCTTGAGGATAATGTGAGGCCATCTGTCGGAAAGTTGAAGCTCAACCGAAGGTGGACCTTGCAGCATGACAATGACCCTAAACATACCAGTAAATCCACCAAGGAATGGCTGAAAAGAAAGAAATGGGGGGTTCTGGAATGGCCAAGTCAAAGCCCTGATCTAAATCCCATCGAGATGTTGTGGGGGGATTTGAAACGAGCTGTGCATGCAAGAAAGCCCTCAAACATCACACAGCTGAAAGCATCATGCATGGAGGAGTGGGCAAAAATTTATCCCAGTCGATGTCAGAGACTGGTAGACAGTTATAAGAAACGCCTACTTCAGGTTGTTTCTGCCAAAGGGGGCAATACCACCTATTAGAGCCAAGGGTGTACTTACTTTTTCCACATGCGAAATTTGCATTGATGTTTATTTAAATTATACAATGGACTACAAAATGTAAATGTTTCATGATATTTGTTATATTATATCACCTTTGTCTATCAATATTGTTTAAATGAAGATCAAATAGCTGTATGTTGGAATATGTTGAAAAAGTCAAAACTTTACATGGGGTGTACTTACTTTTTCACGTGACTGTATGTTCAATCACAGCCATTTTTCTGCTGAAAATTTCAAATAATCATTTTGTGTTTAGAAGTGAAAACTTTGAGACAGGAGGCCATTTATCCGATCCTGCCTGTGCACTCTCCACACCCTCAGCTCTCCAACATAATACAGGTAACGTCAAGAGAGAAATTTATCGTGGGGAATTCGGAAGAAATTTATCGTGGCGACTTCGGGAGGAATTTATCGTGGGGACTTCGGGAGAAATTTATCGTGGGGACTTCGGGAGAAATTTATCGTGGGGAATTCGGGAGGAATTTATTGTGGGGAATTTGGGTGAAATTTATCGTGGGGAATTCGGGAGAAGTTTATCGTGGGGACTTCGGGAGAAATTTATCGTGGGGACTTTGGGAGAAATTTATCATGGGGTCTTTTAGCTTTGAAACTCCAGCTTAATGTCCCCATCCAAAGGACAACACCACCTGAGATACAGAGCCGAGCTGGAACTTCATCATAACGGCAGTTTTTATTTAAATCCGCCCCAGACAGGTTTCGAGCAGGAAGTAGACAGTTCATTGGTGATCATAATCCCAGCTGAGCTATCATGCTGCCCATTCTATCGTTCACCTGCAGTATTCGTGCCTATGATCGATTTAAAAAAAAAAAAGTTTACAGCAAAGGTCAATGGCACCAAAAAATTAACATAAAATAAAAAAACATAAAGCAGGAAATTAGCACATAAAAGTTACTTCGTTTGCACCAGATGTGGTCCTTTCGCCCTGTCGCTTCATCCTTCCAAGATCCATCCTTACAAATCCTCCTTCCAATCAGCATGTACTCCTCTTTGCATTCATATTCTGCACGTTCACCCTTTTGAAACACCATTTTCCAGTTCATCAGATCGCCATTGTCTATCCATGATTGTGGAGGACTGCAGACTTCCCCTGATGGAAACATGAATATAAGAATTGTCATATTTTCATGAGGAACTAGAACGGCATTCAGTAGAGAGCATACTTCCGCCTGGTGAACAGTTTACGTTTTGCATCCCACTGATAGGCCGGATCTGGATTCGGACCTGAACCACAATCTAATCGGCTTGTTCTGGTCACCGAACCAATTCGTCCACCAAGTTTATTCATAACTCGTCCATAACTTTTTTAAATATCATGTTGTATATCGATTTTCACCTGATCACTCAATGGTGAAGAATCACTTAAAAATTAAATAATTATTGTATCCGAATCCATATTCAGATCTCCACACCAAAATCGAAACGATTAGTCCTTTGCACACAACCAAACCTCTCCACCAAGTTTTGTCCAAATCTGTCCATAACTTTTTGAGATATTAGTCAGGTTCACTATGTTAACAAATATAATTTCGTTCAAAATTTTGGGAGATTAGCAAAACTATACATTTTTGGAATCTTCAGAGCATGGAGAATCCGAAAATCAATGTTGGCATTTGCACAGGCACCTGCATTGCCGCCACTTTGGATTTTCAAAATGGCCGCCATAAAATACATATTTTGCGCTATCTCGGCTTCTCGTCAACCTAGAGACTTAATTAAATATGCTAATCCTATGTTTTCTGGGTTAAGGAATCCAATAAAGGCCTCAAAATAGTGCTCAGGATTATAGAAAAGCAACAAACAAAGGTAATTGAAAACCATTGTCTTTATATTTGTGATATAACTGTATTACATAATACATGATATTGCAAGTCCTTTGAAGTTATAGGTATGGGTTTATAAAGCAAGAAATCAGCCTTGTTAGTATCAGATTGAACTATAAGTCCTATACACAGGATCTACTCGGTCTACACCGTTCAGGAATTTGCTTTTACAGATCTTCATCACTGTCCTGAGGGTCATTTTCGCAAAGGTGTTTATGCAAATGCAAACATTAATTTTTGGATTCCTCATGCTCTGAGTATTCCAGAAATGTATAGTTTTGCTAATCTACCAAAATTTTGAACGAAAAAACATAGTGAACCTGACTATATCCTGCTATTTGTCGGTTTTGGCCCGAGATCACCCAATGGTAAAGAATCACTTTTTAAAATTATAGTAGCCGAATCCGGATCTTCACTAAAATCGAATCATTTCGTCCTTGTCATATGCCAAATTTCCTCAAAATCCATCTCTAACTTTTTGAGATATCCTGCTATGTATCGTTTTTGGCCCGATCTCCCAATGGTGAAGAATCACTTAAAATTAAATAATTATCATATCCGAATCCATATTCAGATCTTCACCAAAATCGAATTGAATCGGCCTTGTCACACACCCAACCGCCCCACCAAGTTTCGTCCAAATCCGTCCACAACTTTTTGAGATATCCTGCTATGTATCGTTTCTGGCCCAATCACCCATTGGTGAAGAATCACTTTAAAAAGTCTACTAGCCGGATCCGAATCCAGATCTTCACCAAAATCTAATCATTTCATTATTGTCACATACGCCATCTCTCTGCCAAATTTCATCGGAATCCTTCCACAACTTTTTGAGATATTTTGTTCACAGACAGACAAACAGGGGTGAAAACATAACCCCCATCCACCTTTCGTGACAGATGTAATTAATTATCATGTCGTGTCCCTGGGGTTAAGACCCCAAGAGGACGAATGACGTCTGATGACCGTTCTGGGAATGACCAAAACAAGCTTTACACCGAGGCATATACCCAACTTGGCGGTATTATCTTTTCGCGAGCGCTGGAAGGTTTGAGGCCTTAGCTGATCGGAAAACATGCAGGGGTTAATCCAAACCCACAAACACGAAGACGGGACAGCAAAATCCACAATACAAGGAAAGTAAAATTCGACAAATAATGATTTAATGATAATAAATGCAAATAACAATGAAAGGTGAGGTAAAAACTAAAATTCCTAAATAAGGGACCCTCCACTCAGTCTTGTATACAAACAAGGGGAAAACACAAGTAAAAATAAATTGGTATTTATAGTGCCGGCACTTAGCGTTGTTCAAGCGAGGCTGTCAAATATATTCGGCAGCACAAAGGGGCCTGCAGCCGTGCGCGGGAGAGATGCACACAATGGCACGGAGCTCCTCTCCATCTCGCTACGGACGTGAAGGGATTGCGTTTGGCCTGTCCTCTCGCACTCTTGTCTCCTTCCAACCGACGCGCCAAGAGCTCCAGAACGTCTCCGCAGGCGCACACGAGGCCAAAAAGCGACCGTTTGCTCGCGTGACCAAGGCAAGTGTTACGGATTCGTCACTTCCATCTTTGTGGTTGTCATCCACTTGAAGCAATTTTTAGTTTCATGTACTATTATTGTTACAGTTTGAGTGAGAAATGGAGATAACTGTCTTCAAAGGTAAAATATAATGTCTCAGAAGGAAAACGAGATGGGTGAGGGCGAAACCGGAAGAAAAAGAAGAAGAGGCGGATCGAGTGATATCGGGAAAGGAAGGCCTGTCTGCTTTGAGAGGTCGAGCGGACGCTGGTGGACATTGGTCAGGAGCGAATATTGGTTTCCCCGGGAAAGGGATTCCTGTGACAGTGTCGTTATTGCTGTGGCAAATAAACCTGCGTGACGGGTTTTGCTTTTGGTTCTGAAAGTGAATCATCGCTGGAGAGCAGGTACGCCTCCATTACGGACCCGTCCGCCATTTCACCTCGCACCAGCCATTTGCCTGGTTCTCGTGGATTTCCCTTGGGAACTCGCGGTTCTTCACGGTTCTCCGCTTGGGAGCCGCTGATCGTTCATGTCAGCGTCATTGTCTAGTGAACCGAAGGTGTGAATTCCCAGTCGCCTTTTGGGTGAACTTTTACCGGACCGACGTCGGCCCGACACTTCACCAAGCGGCTCGTCTGCAGCGTCGACTGTTCGCCGTTCTGGGTTCAGGTATCAGTACGACCTTTTCTTGTGATCGCGAGAGCCAAGGGGATCGAATTTGGCCTGGTATCGTGACACAGTGACTTTGGGGGATGTTACCGATTGCTCACGTGGGAATACCGTGAGTTATTGATTCAGGAAATTGGTGGTACCATCATAGAAATTATATGGTGTTTGCTGTGCAAGTGAGGTTTTCTTGAACGTGCGTTACTTGTTATTATTGTGTGGTTTTAATACAACACTTGGTTTTTGTAACAATTGATTGGTGCAGTTTCACCATTGGTCATTGGCACACATAATAGCACATCTTTCTGCCGTGACACCTTTCGGGACTCGGAGGTACACCGTGGCCGGGGTTTGGGGAGGAGCAAATAACAGAAATTGGGAGCTCGTCCGGGATAGAATTCCCTAACATTCCCAAAATTCCCAAATTTGGAATTTTCTAAAATTCCCAAATTTGTATTTCTAAAAATTTGAAATTTTTGTGTGAAGGTTAACAGGTGCTAACTAATAGTCACAATGGTGTTTGAAGTACAAAAGTTTGCGACGTCCCCTAACGAGGCACAATTCCAGGCGTTAAAAAGATCGGAACTTATGATATTGGCCAAATATTATAACTTGGAGTTCCGAGTTAGTATGAAGAAAGCAGAGATTCTGACATTGGTGGTGGAGTCTCTTGTGGGACAAGGAACATGGGAAGAGGTAGCCTTGGATTGGTTACCCGAGGAAAAAGGAAATGCGGAGCCCCGGAAAATGGAGATGCAACTGCAGAGCCAGGAAAGGTTAAAAGAGTTGGAATGGAAAGCCGAGGAAAGAAGAGCAAAGGAAAGAGCAGAACAGGAACGAGAACTCGAGGAAAGAAGAGCAGAGGAAAGAGCAGAGGAAAGGAGAGCTGAAAAGGAACTCGAGGAGAGAAGAGCAGAGGAAAGGAGAGCTGAAGAAGAAAGAAGAGCAGAGGAAAGAGCAGAGGAAAGGAGAGCTGAAGAAGAAAGAGGAGCAGAGGAAAGAGCAGAGGAAAGGAGAGCCGAAAGGGAGTTAAAGGAACCTGACATGGAGTATCAGAAGGAACTTAAACTCAAGGAGCTGGAATTACTGGGAGAACGGAGAGAAGTAGTATCCATGCCGGCTAGTTCGACAACTAGTGAGAACTCTTGGGATGTTGGTAGGCATGTGAGGCTGGTTCCACCCTTCAATGAAAAGGAGGTAGCCAAGTTCTTTTTACATTTTGAGGTGGCTCAAATGCTAAAATGGCCTGTGGGGTCCTGGACTATGTTAGTGCAAAGTGGACTGGTGGGTAAAGCTCAAGATATATTTTCTGCTTTACCGATTGACCAATGTGCAGATTATGAGATAGTGAAGAAAGCCATTCTCAAAGCCAATGAATTGGTCCCTGAAGCTTACCGGCAAAAATGCAGGAATGCCAGGAAGAGGGAGAGTGAGACCCATGTGGAGTTTGCCAGAATGAAGGAAACCATGTTTGATAGATGGTGTGACTCGAAATAGATTGAGAAAGACTTCAACCTGTTACGACAATTGATCTTGGTGGACGAATTCAAGCAGTTTGTCCATGTGGACATTAAAGTACATCTGGAGGAAAAGAAAGTACCAGAGTTGGATGAGGCAGCAACCGTGGCAGATGACAATGCCTTGACACACAGGATGGGGCTCCACAAATCTAACTTCCCGCCTAGAGTTAGCCAGGGGAGTTATGGAAAATCAGGTTCGGAGAACAGATTTTCATGGAGACGGCCTAGAGAGGACTATGGGGACAAATCTGATACCGCGACTTTTAGGGGTCAGAAGACTACAGTTCCAAGACAGACTTATCTTCCGGGGGGCCCGAGGCAGACCACGAGTTTTTCCTCCGGGCCTACTTGCACTTTTTGCAAGTGGAGGAGTGGGAAGTTCGAACTTGATCTGTAACTTATCATGAGGAAACCATGTGCCAAGTTTGAAATCATTAGCATCAAGAGTTTAGAAAAAAAGTCCGGAAAACTGTTCTTTGCATGACGGACAGACGGACAGACTGACAGACTGACAGACTGACGGACTGAGGGACTGACAGACTGACAGACTGACGGACTGATGGACTGACAGACTGACGGACTGAGGGACTGAGGGACTGATGGACTGAGGGACTGAGGGACTGACGGACTGAGGGACTGAGGGACTGACGGACTGACGGACTGATGGACGGACTGACAGACTGACAGACTGACAGACTGACGGACGGAGGGACGGCGTGCAAACCTGTAGTCCCCTCCGGTGTTCACCGGTGGGGGACTAATAAAAGAATGAGGGAACTGAACGAGACATTCAATGAACGTTAACACAGACGTGCACGGGATGCTGAGCAATAAAGACTTTGGAAGGTAATGTGTGCTCAGCAAACATATACAAGAGCAGCTGTAATGAATCCGGATGAAGTATCGGATAATATTGTTTAAGATCATCATTGTGGCCTGAGTCTGATGACGTCACCATGAGTGTACTGTTCTGCGAAACATTTCACAAATGAATGAACAGGACAAGGGGCGAATTTACACTGTGTTGTTCCAAGAGAAAGGTCAATTACCTCTAATATTTGCCGTACCTGCTCGCTTGGAACAACTGGCGGAGTGAGTGTTGGAGAGCAGTGAAGGGCAGAGAGGAGTGGGAAGGGAGTGAGGGGAGAGGAGTGGGAAGAGAGGAGTGGGAAGGAGTTGGAAGGGAGTGAGGGGAGAGGAGTAAAGGGAAGAGAGGAGTGGGGAGGAGTTGGAAGGGAGTGAGGGGAGAGGAGTAAAGAGAAGAGGAGTGGGGAGGTGTTGGAAAGGAGTGAGGGGAGAGGAGTAAAGGGAAGAGAGGAGTGGGGAGGTGTTGGAAGGGAGTGAGGGGAGAGGAGTTTTTATTTTTATTTTTATTTTTTTTGTACACAAGATCGAGGCTCGTGAAAGAGCGAACATTAATCACACAGAAAGACAAACCGACACATAAAACATATAACATCGGGAGCGGTAGACAAGATGGGGAGAGAGGGGGAAGGACACAAACACAACATTTGAGAGCAGGGACCGAGAGACATGGAGACATCGAGAGATCTGAGAGAGGGCGAGGGCTTTGGGGGGGGGGGGCATGGGAAGGGGGCGGTGGGAGAGGTATAAAACATATGGACACTGCCAGGACTTCCAGGAAAGAAGTTGGAATTTCAAACAAGGTGGATCTGGGGTGAATTAGCGGGGGTAGAAAAGATCAAGGTTTTGGATGGGGGAAGATAAGAGATGGTGGTGAACAGCTGTTTTAAAGACCTGGAGGGAGGAGTGGGATTGAAGGGAGTGAGGGAGTTTGTTCCAGAGGCGGGAGAAAAGAGGAATGAAAGAGTGAAGGTGAGCAGAGAGCCGAGATTTCGGCAGTTTAACCATCAGAGGGTTGCTGGCAGATCTTGTGCGACCTGTAGGAATATTTGGGGGACACAACACAGAGAGAGCTGGGGGTGCAAGGCCGGAGAGGAGTCGGTAGAAGACAGAAAGACCACCTACCTGCCTGCGGTGAGTGAGTGAAAGGCCCTCAGAGATAGCTTCATCGCGGGAGATTCCAATAATTCTGAAAGCTTTGGTTTCAACAGCGTGAAGCCGAGCTAGGTGTGAGGTAGGAGCACCGGCCCATAGGGGAGAACAGTATTCCATTGAGCTGCGGATGAAAGCCTTGTATGTGGTGAGGAGCTCAGGTGTGCCGAGGAAGGACTTCGCACGACCGAGGATGCCCAGTCGGCGACTGGCTTTGGAGGCCAGCTTGGAAATGTGGTTTTCCCAAGAAAGATCATGGCAGATAGTGAGACCCAAAAGCTTGAGCGACAGAACTTCTTGGAGAGGATTGTTGAGAAAGTAGATGGGAGGGTTGTCCAGTCGATCTTTTCGGAGAGACATAGTAAGAGTGTGAGATTTGTCAGGATTGAAAGACATGTTCCACTTGTTTGCCCAGTCTGTAATTTTGTCCAAGTCTTCAGAGAGTGAGGAGGCTGCAGACTGCCGATCTGAGGGAAGAGGAATGGAGCGGCAGAGAGTGGAGTCATCAGCAAAGAGATAGAGAGGATTTTCAAGAGAGTCAGAGAGATCATTGATGAAGACCAGAAAAAGCACGAGGCCCAGAACACTGCCTTGGGGAACTCCAGCCTGAACAGGAAGAGGAGATGAGAGAAACCCATTCAGGGCCACACGTTGACGATGACTAGAGAGGAAGTCCACCAGCCATGCGTGCGTGAAGATTTCCATGGATACCAAAGGAGGAGAGTTTGGTGAGCAGAGCGGGGTGCCAGACCGTGTCGAAGGCACGTGATATGTCGAGGGAGACAGCTCTAATTTCCTGTTTGGCATTGAGGACCTCCATCCATTGTTGAGACAGCAGAAGCAGCATGTCCAGAGTAGAGTGACCTGGTCTGAAACCAAATTGATGATCAGAGATCAAGCCATTGGAGAAGAGGAAAGATTTCATATCCGAAGCAATGATGGATTCCATGACTTTGCTGATAATTGGGAGAAGGCTGATTGGTCTGTAGTTGCTAGGATCTGTTTTTGCACCTTTTTTGTGCATAGCGGTGATGTTGGCTGATTTCCAAGCAGATGGCAGTTGACCTTGAGCAAAAGAGAGGGTGACGAGAACAGAGAGAGGGTGAGATAGAGCGGCAGAGCAGGATTTTAGGACCCGTGGGCTGATGCCGTCGGGTCCAGTTGCAGAATCAGAGTCGAGGGTTGACAGAAACTTTTCCACCTTGTCAGGAGGAAAGGACATGGAGTCCAGGAGCAGCAGGGTACGACTGGGTATGGTGGGTACAGAGAGGGATGGATTTGGGACACAAGATTTAGAGGCAAACACAGAGTTGAGGCATTCAGCTTTTTCACGTGCGGAGTCAGCTGTGTAGCCGTTTGAGGTAAGGGAGGGGATGGAGGGGCAACAAACACCAGAAACGGATTTGACCAGACGCCACCAGGATTTGGAAGAGGGAGACAGATAAGAGAGTTCAGTCTTGAGAACGGAGAGATATTGTTTCCTGGCTCTCCTGAGGGTGGCCACACACTTGTTTCGGGCTTTGTGAAAGGAAATGAGATTTCCTTCCATTGGATTTGCTTTCCAGGAGACGAAGGCAAGTTGTTTCTGGGCAACAGCCTCACCACAAGATTCCGTGTACCATGGACGGGAGGAAGGGTATGACAACTGAAGACGAGATGGGATAAATCTGTGCATGAGAGAGAGCAATTTACTTTGGAAGAATTCCCAGGATGAGTTGATGTCAGAGGTGGTAGAGATGGGAGACCAGTCCAGATGATTGATGGCTGCTTGAAGACCGTGCCAGTTGGCCTGAGTGAAATGCCAGACTCGTCGACGCTGAGCAGGCTCCCTGAGGATGGTCAGAGAGATGTCCACTTTAACAAGGACATGATCAGATGATCCAATTGGAGCAGAAGAAGAGCAGCAGACATTTTCAGGGAAGTTAGTCATAACCAAGTCCAGAAGAGAAGATGTTCCGTTGACTGAGATCCGGGTAGGGAAATTGACCGATTGTGTCAGTCCCAGTGAGTCGCAGAAGTCCTTTGCTGAGGAGCTATGGCTGGTGAGAGAGGTACCCACACCCAGCCAACTGGCATGATGACAGTTGAAATCACCACATATGAGGAAGAGAGAGTTGGGATGAGTAGATAGAAGTTGGTCCATATTATCAGACAGCGAGATGTAGATGGAGTCATCACTGTTTGGTGGACGGTACAACACACATATGAACAAGAGGTGGGAGCAAAGGGGAAGCCGTAGCCAGAGGTATTCTGAGGGTGAGGTGGAGAGAGTGCAGTGCAGGGCGAGTGAGGAAGAGAGTTTTTGATAAAGATAGCAACCCCACCTCCAGGACGAGGCTCAGGTCTATCATACCGGAGGAGGGAGTAGCCCGGGAGAGATACTAAGGAATCAGAGACATCATAAAGGAGGAAAGTTTCTGTTAAGCAGATCACGTCTGGTTTGACAGAAGCAACCTGTATGGAGAGATCAGTTAAGTTTGAACGAAGGCCCCGGATGTTTGAGGTCCATACCGTTAATGAAGAGGAAGGGGGAGCATAAGATACAGAACAGGGGGGAGGAGGGGTAGGGTAAGATGTGGAAGAGGTGGAAGAGGTAGGGAGAGCTGTTGAAGGTGTGTCAGAGATTTCAGAATAGCTCGGAGAAAGGGAAGGATGGGGTGGACAAAAGGTTTGATGGTGATTGGGTGAGGCACAATGAGGTGTTATTTGAGGAGGGGGAAGAGCGAGGCAGAAGGTTGGGGGAGATGGAGGTGAGAGTTGGAAGGGGGAAGAAGCGGGGAGGACGCTTTGAGGAGGGGGAGTGAGAGGGGGGAAATTGAGAAGCAATGAGGGTGGTGAGATTTGAAGGGGAGGGGTGAGGGGGGAGTTTGGGAGGGAAGGGACAAGGGGAGGGATTTGAAAGGGATGGGATATGGGGGAGATTTGGAGGGGAGGGGTGAGGGAGGAGTCTAGGAGGGGAGGGGCAAGGGGGCGTCTTGGCGGGGAGGGGTGAGGGGGTAGTTTAGGAGGGAGTGGGCAAGGGGGGAGATTTGAAAGGGATGGGTGATGGGGAAGATTTGGAGGGGAGGGGTGATGGGGAAGATTTGGAGGGGAGGGGTTATGGGGAAGATTTGGAGGGAAGGGGTGAGATTGGATTTTAGAAAGTGTACGATTTATGGGAAACGAACATTTATTGCAAAATGAGTTTCTTGTGACCTTCGAGTTAAAAATATGTTTAAGGATGCTGGATGGAGGATGGAGTGCAGGAGAGTTTAGGGAATGTAGAAAAAAGGCACTATAGGAGATGGATATTTTTTTGGGGATGAATTGATTTGGTGAGCAAGTTGAAAGCAGCCTTTTAAAGAAGAAGAAGAAAAAGGTGTTATAAAATATGACGGAATACATAACTTGAGGGGAGAAACATTCTCCGCAGAAGGAGAAACATTGAAGGTTAATAACAGTGAAAACTATCTGGGGAAATGGGGGAGAAACACGTGGTCGAAGAACGAACGAACGAATAAGAATGAATAAACGAATGAGAACAGAGAAGGAAATGTTTTTTTTTTTTTTGTTTTTTTGAGTTGCGATTTACACAAGGAAGTAGGCTTTGGGTGAAAAGACTGGGAATACAGAGAACGAAAGTTATTGGATCACAAACGACGGACTGCTGAGAGAAAAACAAAGCCTCAAGGTTGTACAGTGTACACTGTACAAGGCCTCAAGACACGACACGAATTAACACGATTTTCAATGCAGGTATGAAAGATTTGCACCGAAAAATCTTCGTCGGGACACAATATACGTACAACACCATAAATAAATACAGTTTTAACGAAAATACAAATGGGAACAATCACTTAACTTCGATTTCAAATCGTTCGCGACGCGGCAAAGGCCTTGCTCGCGACACGGCAAACAGACGATCAATTTATGAAAGATAAACACCGAGAAACAACCAAAGTTGCACACAATAACTTCACACACCGAAAGATAAATACAGTTTCGACAAAATACAATTGTGAACAGACTTAACTTCGAAAAACGTGGAGACCGTGTGGGGCTTCGAAAATCCCTCCCACCGTCTCCGAGATCTCGCGAGATCTCTCGTGAGGAGTTGGAACTTGGAAGGGAGTGAGGAGAGAGGAGTGAAGGGAAGAGAGGAATTCGAAGGAAGTGAGGGGAGAGGAGTAAAGGGAAAAGAGGAGTGGGGAGGTGTTGGAAGGGAGTGAGGAGAGAGGAGTGAAGGGAAGAGAGGAGTGGGGACGTGTTGGAAGGGAGTGAGGGGAGAGGAGTAAAGGGAAGAGAGGTGTGGGGAGGTGTTGTAAGGGAGTGAGGGGAGAGGAGTAAAGGGAAGAGAGGAGTGGGGAGGTGTTGGAAGGGAGTGAGGGGAGAGGAGTAAAGGTAAGAGAGGAGTGGGGAGGTGTTGGAAGGGATTGAGGGGAGAGGAGTAAAGGGAAGAGAGGAGTGGGGAGGAGTTGGAAGGGATTGAGGAGAGAGGAGTAAAGGGAAGAGAGGAGTGGGGACGTGTTGGAAGGGAGTGAGGGGAGAGGAGTAAAGGGAAGAGAGGTGTGGGGAGGTGTTGTAAGGGAGTGAGGGGAGAGGAGTAAAGGGAAGAGAGGAGTGGGGAGGTGTTGGAAGGGAGTGAGGGGAGAGGAGTAAAGGGAAGAGAGGAGTGGGGAGGTGTTGGAAGGGAGTGAGGAGAGAGGAGTAAAGGGAAGAGAGGAGTGGGGAGGTGTTGGAAGGGATTGAGGAGAGAGGAGTAAAGGGAAGAGAGGAGTGGGGAGGTGTTGGAAGGGAGTGAGGGGAGAGGAGGAAAGGGAAGAGAGGAGTGGGGAGGGGATGGAAAGCAGTGAAGGGGAGAGGAGTAAAGAGAAGAGGAGTGAGGAGGCGGAGGAGGAGTTGGAGAGGATTGAGGGGGAGAGAGGCGTGAAGTGACGGGGGAAAGGTTGGGGGGGAAGGGGGGAAGAGGAGATGAGCGATAGGTAACATATTATGTGAAGTAAATAAATTGTGTAGATTACATCATTTGTGGATCTGATGAATTGGCAGCAATCATTTTGTAAAACTGAATGTGCAGCATCAAACTCAAGATGTCCAAATGTCACACACGTCCACGCCCGTGGGATTCGCACAGGTGCCCCCACTAGTATATATATATATATAACACGAACGACACATGAGAGTATACATATGAAGAAGATTTTGTTTTGTAATCCTACCAAAGAGGGCCTACTGGTGGCCTTTAATTCCTTACAGCGAAATTGCTAAACCCACGGGGCTATGACATTTTATGTCTTTTTTTATCCTCACCAGAGGAGAGGGTATTGCATTTGAGTACATTTGTCTGTCGTCTGTTTGTTTGTCTGTTTTTTTGTCACCGGTCTACAGGTCACAATTCCAAACCGAACGTCACGAAACTTCACCGAGTTGTAGACGTCGTCACAATTGAGAAGATTATTGATTTTGAGGTCAAAGGTCATCGGTCATCTGGAGGTCAAATTTCTAAAATCACCATTTTTTATCCGATTGACTTGAAAATTGAACAGCATTTGCACATCGAGTCATTAAAGAGGGAAACTAACTACTTTTGAGGTCAAAAGGTCAAAGGTCAATTCAAGGTCAACTTTCCAAAATCATCATTTTTCATCTGAAAAATCGTCACTTTTCATCCTGTTGACCCGAGCTTTGATCAAGATCGTCAATTTTCATCTTGATGAAATGGACAATTTGCTGTATCAATGAAAAACTTTTGGGGACGGGGGTGGGGGGGGGGGGCGGATTTTGCACTCCACATGACGTCTTCTTGTTTGTTTGTCCACACAGAATAAATATGATTTTCTCTGCAGTCGTTGGTCCGATTGACAGAAAATTTTCACCATAGATGCAACTCCACCTGTAGAATTGTTTTATGATAATTATGACGTCATCGGTCACGTGGTTCGGCCGCCATCTTGGAAAAACCGAAAAACGTTTCACCTCTATATCTCCGAAAGCGCTGAATAGAAAAAATTCAGACATGGCTCATTGTAAAGAACTCTCCATGGGGAATAAGATATGTTAATGATGATGTCATAGGTGCCTCCATTATGACGTCATAATTCAACAAGTACAAAACTTCATCCGATCAAGATGAAATTTATTGAGCATAATCTAGGAATAAATTCGTTTAGAAAAAAATAATGATGACGTCATCGGTCACGTGGTTCGGTCGCCATATTTGTTTTAACACTAAAGCCTTAAAAACCACTGAAAATACATCCTGGCGAGGGTCTGCAATCTCTGATTGCTTCTTGTTTTCCTTGTTGAAGGGTGCCATCGGATATCTCACATCTGCAAACGAAGGCAGGTTCTGTGCTTCTGAAGCATTCTCATGGCAAGGTTTACAATGGGTGCTTTGGTATTTCCTCCCAGCAGTCGTCAGCACATGGAGTTGGAATTTGATCAAACTGCTGGTGACAATTTCCTGCTCCATAGGAAAGACACACTGGGATCTTTGTCGTGCACAAGCACAACCACCGCTGACAGAAGAGTCCGTCCAAAGGTAACTGTCACATCCAATTGACGGCACACTCGTGACTGCAACACCATTCTTTAGCAACACCTGGAATGACAGTTATCAAGTTGGGAATCACACCCAGACGAGACAGTGAAAAGCGCAACACATCGGAGCTGCATTGTCAGCCATAAAATAATTTCTGTGTAAAATTCAGGAATGTCTGTCCTTAAGGAAATGCCCCTTTCAAAAGACATACTGTGTAAATAACCCTCCTGGAAGAGTTACCTTTTTGGGGAATCGAGTACAAACAGGTAAAATGGTTACTACTGAGATGTCCTGTTATTACGTGCTAAGTGTTGGTGGTACGTTCATAAAGGATTACTGGGAAGAAGACAAAGAAAGGAGTTTAGGAGATTGAACCTGACCTTGTCCATAAACAGAGTTGAAGAGAATCACAAAGCAGTATGTCCACAGCCCCTCCATTTTTATCCTGTTCCACAAGATCCGTCTCCGCAGCGTCTGTTTTATGCTCGTCCTGAACCCTCTTTATACCCACCTCTCCCTTAACCCTTTTATCCCGAGGTTTGGAAAACGAAATTAATGAACCCAAACTCCTGGCAATGATATCAACTCTCCAAATCACCCTGTTTGCACAAGATTAGATGTTTAATGGTTAACCATAAAATAATGGTAACTTGTTTCATGGGAAGCTCATGACGAATTCCTGTTTTCTTGAATTGTTCCAGATATTCCATGTTTTTCCTTGTTTCATTTTTCAGGTGGATATTGTTCATTCACGAAAAGACAAACAACCCACAATCAATCTTGCAAACGTTTCTTTTCCCACGAAATCCCCAACACGAGTTCCATTGAAATGAACTTCACCGCAGGAGGAGACCATTCGCCCCCATGAAGCCTGCGCAATGGTTGCCAACCTATTGTTATAAACACCGCAGAAGGAGACCATTAGCCTCCATGAAGCCTACGCAATGGTTGCCAACCTATTGTTATAAACACCGCAGGAGGAGACCATTAGCCCCCATGCAGCCTGCGCAATGGTTGCCAACCTATTGTTATAAACACCGCAGGAGGAGACCATTAGCCCCCATGCAGCCTGCGCAATGGTTGCCAACCTATTGTTATAAACACCGCAGAAGGAGACCATTAGCCCCCATGAAGCCTGCGCAATGGTTGCCAACCTATGTTTGTTTGTCTGTGCCCCATAGTGTAGGTCATTATGTAATGTTGCATTGATTTTTGCTACATTCTTGGAACCAATGTTTTTATACCCCAAATGTTGTTTTTGTTCTGTTCCTCCTCCTCTTCCATTTATAAGTGGTGAGGTCTGATGGCACCGAGGTCGTGCCCTGCCTTGACCACAACACTCCTCCACTCTCCAAGCACCCCCACCTTACACTGATATCCCTCCTCACTTAATCCTCCCATCTCAACCATGGTCTACCTCGGGTCCTCCTACCTTGTACCCTCAACCGATCTGCTCTCTTTCCCGTTCTCTCTTCCCCCATCCACACCAAATGTCCAGCCCATCTCATCCAGTATTTCACCAATCTCCCCGTCAACCTCATCTGCACACCAATCTCCTCCCTCAGTTCATCCATTCTCCTTCTATTTACCCTCTTCACTGCCACAATCCTCCTGACCCAGTTGTTCTCGCAAACCTGCAGCCTTTGTTGTTGTCTCGCTGTCAGCGCCACCGTCTCCAGACCGTGAAGGTAGGGCCGGTGTTACACACGACATCGGGACCTTTCCTTTCAATCTCCTTAAAATCTCTCTTTCTGCCATTACACCTTTCACCCTCCTCCACACATTCACACCCACCTGAATCCTCCTCCGCACCTCAGCCTCTGACTTACCATCCCAGGTCACTGTTCCACCCAGATACTCAAACCTACTTCCCTGTGTGATCTCCCTCCCTTCCAGCCTGATATTCATTTCTTTTCTCTGATGCCAAACCCACATCACCTCCATCTTCTCCAGGCTCATTTTCTGCCCATGTTTCTAAAATGCCTCCTTCCACTCCCCAAGTACTTCCTGCATCTCACGCCCACTCTCCACCACAACGACCACATCATCCACATACAATCTCCTCCTCAGAATACCTTTCATGTTCACCTTGCTTTCATGTTTTATACCCTAAAGTCACCGATATATGTCATCTTGATCAAGGTGACTTGTCATCCAATTCTGGAATGCACATTCGAAAATTATCTGCCGACCCGACTTGCACTCCTGCTGTCTCCGCTGAACTGAACCCCTGAGAATATCGTGCAAGTAGCCATGCAAGGTCGTGCTGTGTTGCATGATTGCATCAACTTTATCTGGATAGTTTGAAGTTCCAGTCGTGGATAGTCTATCTAATAATATAATAATATATAATAGTGGATAATAGTAGGTAATAATAATAATAATATATAATATAATAATAATAATTTAATATAATTTTATAGTATATTCGATAATATATAATATATTTTATATATTATATCATATATAATAATAGCAATAATAGAATAATAACAATAATAAATAAATAAAAATTAATAATATAATATAATATATAATAATATGTATATATATATATATATATTTATATATATATATATATATATATATATATATATATAAATAATATAATATATAATAATAATAATAATATAATAAAAATAATATATAATAATAATAATAATATAATAATATAATATAATAATAAGAATATAATATATAATATAACAATAATAATAGAATATATATGAATAATATATAATATAATAATAATATATATTGAAGGAGCTGTGGCTCCCACGTCGATCGAAAGAATGGACGCGACAAAAAGCTTGAATTCATCTGAGCTGCTTTATTCGAATCAAACACTCAGGCACT
This sequence comes from Myxine glutinosa, assembly GCF_964187855.1. Classification (NCBI taxonomy): domain Eukaryota; kingdom Metazoa; phylum Chordata; class Myxini; order Myxiniformes; family Myxinidae; genus Myxine; species Myxine glutinosa. The sequence goes on from NC_136267.1 coordinate 33,528,757, forward strand.
CTGGGAAAAACGTTTTACGGTCAGCAATATATATCTATTCCGCCAGGGGGTTTGCCCAGGCCTGGCGCCAGGGGGCGTGGCCCCGCGTCCCGGCTGCGGCCTGGCAAGTTGAGGGCGAGCCTGCCCGGGCGTCCCGACCGAGGCCTGGCAAGTCGAGCGCGGGCCTGCCCGGGCGTCCTGGACGAGCCCGGCCTGGTGATCGCTCCGCGTCCTTGATAGGTGCAAAGCGATTGTGTAACCCCAGCGGCAGCCGCTACACACGTCCCCCCAGAATCGACTTGCACCGGCAGGGTCAACTTGAGGGGGGTCCTGATGACCCGGCCGAAGCGACCCCTGGCGGGTCGTGGGAGGGGGTCCGGTGAGGTGGTGGGCGGTCGAGTGGGGGGCACCGTGGACGGGGGGCGGCCTCGCCGCGGCGGGAGGGCCACCCGTGGTGGGTGGTCGACGTCCACGTGCGCCGGCTTGAGGCGGTCCACTGCAATCCGGTCCGACCTGCCGCCGATGTCGATGACGAACGACTTGTCGTCCCGTCGCAGCACCCGGAAGGGCCCGTCGTACGGCGGCTGGAGTGGCCGCCGATGTGCGTCGTGACGCACAAAAACATACTCCGCGGTGCGGAGTGCTGGGGGGACGTAGGACTGGGGGTCACCGTGGTGGGATGTCGGCACGGGGGCAAACCGTCGGGCGGCTGTAGCGGCTGTGTAGCGGCTGCCGCTGGGGTTACACAATCGCTTTGCACCTATCAAGGACGCGGAGCGATCACCAGGCCGGGCTCGTCCAGGACGCCCGGGCAGGCCCGCGCTCGACTTGCCAGGCCTCGGTCGGGACGCCCGGGCAGGCTCGCCCTCAACTTGCCAGGCCGCAGCCGGGACGCGGGGCCACGCCCCCTGGCGCCAGGCCTGGGCAAACCCCCTGGCGGAATAGATATATATTGCTGACCGTAAAACGTTTTTCCCAGAGTGCCTGAGTGTTTGATTCGAATAAAGCAGCTCAGATGAATTCAAGCTTTTTGTCGCGTCCATTCTTTCGATCGACGTGGGAGCCACAGCTCCTTCATTGGTGACCTACCGACATGGACACGGCAGTCGCCCTTAAACTGCCTACCTTCTGGGAGGCTCACGCGGCGGTTTGGTTCGCACAAGCGGAGTCCCTGTTCGCCCTGCGGGGCATCACGGCGGACGACACCCGCTTCCACCACGTGGTCGCTGCGCTCGGGTCGGCCACCGCAGCCCGCGCCCTGAGCCTCCGCGAGAGCCCGCCAGCCGCTGACAAATACGGCGCGATTAAGAAGCTTCTCCTCGATGCTTTCGCCCTCCCAGCGGCGGAACGCGCACGGCGCCTGCTCGATTTGCCTGAGCTCGGCGACACGCGCCCTTCCGAGCGAATGGACTACATGCTTTCGCTGCTCGGCGAGCACTCTCCGGCATTCCTGTTCCGGGAGCTGTTCCTCCGTCAGCTGCCTAACCCGGTACGCCTCGCCCTGGCAAGCACGACGATCACAGATCCCCGGGCCCTTGCCAGAGAAGCCGACAAAATCTCCGCCGCGGGACAGCGCATCGCAGCGGCGACATGGGACCCGCCGCCGCCTGATGCACCATCCATGGCGCCCGAGCACCCGGCGCGTTCGACGGCCGAACTGCCGACGCAATTGGCGGCCGCTATACCGAGCCGACCACGTCCAGCACGACGTCCGAAGCCTCCACCCGACCAAGCGTGGTGTTCCTATCATGCCAGGTTCGGACAGAAGGCCCGGACATGCCGACCCCCGTGCACCTTCGGCGGGTCGGGAAACGGCCAGGCCGGCGTTCATTACCTGCCATGAGCGCCGGCCACAGTCACACGGGCAACTTACTGTTCATCACGTCGGGGTCACCAATGAAGGAGCTGTGGCTCCCACGTCGATCGAAAGAATGGACGCGACAAAAAGCTTGAATTCATCTGAGCTGCTTTATTCGAATCAAACACTCAGGCACTCTGGGAAAAACGTTTTACGGTCAGCAATATATATCTATTCCGCCAGGGGGTTTGCCCAGGCCTGGCGCCAGGGGGCGCGGCCCCGCATCCCGGCTGCGGCCTGGCAAGTTGAGGGCGAGCCTGCCCGGGCGTCCCGACCGAGGCCTGGCAAGTCGAGCGCGGGCCTGCCCGGGCGTCCTGGACGAGCCCGGCCTGGTGATCGCTCCGCGTCCTTGATAGGTGCAAAGCGATTGTGTAACCCCAGCGGCAGCCGCTACAATATAATATATAATATGTATAATATATAATATATTAGATAATATGAGATAATAGTGGGTAATCGTGGTTAGTAGTAGTGGATAGTGGATAGATCTGGATAGTGGATAGTCGCAGTTGAAGTGTTCATGTTGGGCATCTTTCTTTACTGATTTGGGGGTTTCCAATGTGAGTTTATGACATTTCAGTGACTGGAAGGGCGGAGTTGAGGGGGAGGATGAGGGTGAAGCGCGATGCTACGCGCGCTTGCTTGCACAACAAGAAGGAAGCGGACACCGCGGTGAGTTTAAGAGTCTTTATTAAACGAGCTCAACTGTAGCACTGGCGCACTCCGGGCTGCGCGCCCGGTGTATATCCCGCGGCCACGCCTACCCTTCGGGCGTGGCCGCCGCCCACTTGGTGCGTGGAATGATGCCCTCACGCCAGTGAGCTTTCGTGTCTGCCACACGCGCCCCCCCAGAATTCCCACGCACCTGGAGGGCCAGTTTGCGGGGCAAACGGATGACCCGGCCAAAGCGCCCTCTGGCGACCGGCGGCGTCCGCGGTGCAGGGATGCCAGCTGGGATGCCTCCGGCTGCACCCGGGATGGGTGCAGGACCGGGGGCGGCATGCCGGTGGGCCTGGGCGGTGCCGGGGGTCCGCCCGCAGGGGGGAGGCCCCGACGCGGGGGCCGGGCCACCGGCGGTGGGTGGTCCACGTTGAGGTGGGCCGGTTTGAGGCGATCCACCGAGACGCGGTCGGGAGTACCGCTGATGTCCAAGGTGAAATGTTTCACCCCGGTCTCCAGCACGTGGAAAGGCCCATCGTACGGTGGCCGCAGTGGTGTCCGGTGGGCGTCGTGCCGGACGAAGACGTACTCCGCCTTGCGAAGCTCCGGGGCGACGTGGGGAGGCGGGTGCCTGTGGTGCGCCGTCAGCACCGGGGCGAACCTCCGGGCCATCTCCTGCAGCGCGGAGCGCTCCTGCGCCGCGGACCATGGTGCCGTGGGGTCGGGGAGGAACTCGCCCAGCACCCGCAGCGGTTGTCCGAAGACCAACTCCTCCGTGGATGCGCGCAGGTCATCCTTGGTCGCCGTCCGGAGGCCCAGCAGGACCCAGGGGAGCCTGTCGACCCAGCCGCCGTCGCGGAGGGTGGCCCGGAGCGCGGCCTTCAACGAGCGGTGGAACCGCTCGCACAGGCCGTTGGCCTGGGGGTGGTAGGCCGTGGTTTGGTGCAGCTGGACCCCGAGCCCCTGCGCGACCGCCCCCCAGAGCTCCGAGGTGAACTGGGGGCCGCGGTCAGACGATATGTCCGAGGGGGCGCCGAACTGGGCGACCCAGGTGGCGATGAACGCCTGTGCGACGTCCGCCGCCGTCGTCGCTGCCAAAGGCACAGCCTCCGGCCACCGGGTGGTGCGGTCCACAATCGTCAGGACATGGGTGAAACCCCGCGAGGGGGGCAGAGGTCCCACCAGGTCCACGTGTACGTGGTCGAACATTCGTTCGGGCACCGTGACTGGGGCCAATGGGGCCTGGGTGTGCCGGTGCACCTTCGCGCGCTGGCACGGGTGGCACGTCCTGGTCCAGGTGCGGACAGCCTTCCGGAGGCCATGCCAGACAAACTTGTCGGCGACCAACCTCTGGGAGGCCTTCGTGCCCGGGTGGGACAGGCCGTGGATGGCGTCAAAAACCTGGCGCTGCCAGCCCGCGGGCACGATGGGGCGAGGCCGCCCGAGGGAGACGTCACACAAGAGGGCCGCGCCGTCGAACGGCACCTCGGTGATGCGGAGGCCTGTGGCGGTGGTCCGCAAGGCCTGGACGCCGGGGTCGGCGGCCTGGTCCGCCGCCATCCGGGCATAGTCGATGCCAAGGTGGACTGCGTGGGCGACGGACCGGGAAAGGCAATCCGCCACCGGGTTGTCCTTCCCCGCGACGTGCGGGATGTCAGTCGTGTACTCGGACACGGCCGAGAGGTGACGCTGCTGCAGGGCCGACCACGGCTCGGCGACCTTGCCCATCGCGAAGACCAGTGGCTTGTGGTCGACGAAGGCCGTGAACGCACGGCCCTCGAGCAGATGGCGGAAGTGCCTGACCGCCAGGTGAAGCCCGAGCAACTCGCGGTCGAAGGTACTATAGCGGCGTTCGGGCAGGCGAAGCTGCCGGCTGAAGAACGCCAGCGGTTGCCAAAGCACCACGCACCCATTGCTCGTGCACCACGCCCATCGTGTAGTCCGAGGCGTCGGTGGTGAGGGCGATCGGTGCATCGGGCGCCGGGTGCGCGAGCATGGTGGCGTTAGCCAAGGCGAGCTTTGCGCCTGCGAACGCCGCGTCCATCTGCTCGGTCCAGGTAACGTCACCTTTGCCCGGCTTCCCTCGGAGGGCCTCGTGCAAGGGGTGCAGGAGCTGGGCGATGTGGGGCAGGAACCGATGGTAAAAGTTTACCATGCCCAGGAACTCCTGGAGTCCCTTGATTGTGCGGGGGTGCGGAAACCCCTTCACCACCACCACCTTGGCCGGTAGGGGGACGGCCCCGTGCCTGGTGACGCGGTGCCCCAAAAAGTCAATGTCGGCGACGCTGAACCGGCACTTGGCGAGGTTCACGATGAGGCCATGCTGGCCCAGACGTTCGAAGAGCGTGCGGAGATGGTGAAGGTGCTCTTCGCGGGACGCGCTGGTGACGAGGATGTCGTCCAGGTATACGTACACAAAATCCAAGTCGCGCAAGACGCTGTCCATGAGTCGCTGGAACGCCTGAGCCGCATTTTTCAAACCGAAGGGCATCCGAAGAAATTCGAAAAGTCCGAATGGCGTGATGACCACCGTCTTCGGGATGTCCTCCGGCCTGACGGGGACCTGATGGTAGCCACGTATGAGGTCCACCTTCAAAAAGAAGGACATGCCCGCCAACCGGGCGGAGAAGTCCTGGATGTGGGGGACGGGGTAGCGGTCGGGGGTGGTGGCGTCATTGAGGCGCCGGTAGTCCCCACACGGTCGCCATCCCCGCCGGGCTTGGGCACGATGTGATGCGGCGATGCCCAAGCACTCTCGGAGCGCCGGACGATGCCGAGCCGCTCCTGCGTAATGAACCCCGCTTTCGCCACCGCGAGCTTCATCGGCTCGAGGCGGCGTGCCCGGGCATAGACCGGTGGCCCGGCGGTGGGGATGTGGTGTTCCACCCCGTGCTTGACGCCCCCCGCCGAGAAGGTGGGCAGCGTAAGGGCCGGGAAGCTGGCGAGGAGGCGGGTGAAGTCGTCTGCTGCCGGAAGTGTACAAACTAACCTCGCCGGGACCGAACCGCTCAGCAAGCCGCTTGGCGAGCCGCTCGGTGAGCCGCTCAGTGAGCCGCTCAAAGAGCTGCTCAGCGCGCAAGCAAGCGAGCTGAACGTTTCAGCCTGGACGAGACGTCTGTTCTTCACATCTACCAACAACCCGTGTGCACAGAGGAAGTCCGCACTGAGCAGTGCCATTGGGACACTAGCGGTTACGAACGTCCACTCGAAGCGTTGCCTTCCGAACCGCAGGGAGAGGCAGCGCTTCCCGAATGTGCGTATGGGTGTTCCGTTCGCGGCAAGCAATGCGGGGCCCCGGCCCATGGTGTGCTTGTCGGACGTAGAGGCAGGGATAACGCTCACCTGTGCCCCCGTATCGCATAGGAAACGGCGCCCGTACAAGGTGTCCGCTATAAAAAGAAGGCTGCCGGAATGGCCGACGCTCAGGGCCGCTACCGAGCGCCAGCTTTGTAGTTTCCCGACTTGCCGAAGGAGCACGGCGGGCAACAATTCCTCGCCTTGTGGCCAAACCTGGCGTGGAAATGGCACCAGGTTTGCGGCGAAGGCAGAGGCCGCGGTTTTCGCGGTGGTGGTGGGTGTGGCATGGCGGCGGCCACGCGGCGTGCCTCAGCCTCGGGATCCCCGAGGTGTGGTGCATCAGCATCAGGGTCAGCCTCGGGATGCACGACGGCCGCGCCAAAACTCGCCTGCGCTTCCAAAGCCGCGAAGAACCTGTCGGCTTCGGCAGCGAGAGCCCGGGGTTCTGTTGTCACAGAACCGGCCAACGCGAGGCGGACTCATGCCGGCAGCTGGCGTCGAAATAACACCCGGAAAAGAGCGTTCGGGGTTTCGTCGCCCAACAACGACAGCATATGGTCCATGCGGACCGACGGTCGCATGTCACCGAGCTCGGGGAGGTCCAGGAGGCGGTCGGCCCGTGCGTCCACCGTGAGGCCGAACGTGGCGAGGAGGAGACGCTTGATCGCCTCGTACCTGCCGTCGGCCGGTGGGTTCCTCAGGACCGACACGACGCGGGCGGCCGTACCGGGCCCGAGGGAAGCGACCACGTGGCAGTACATGGTCTCGTCCACCGTGATGCCTCGAAGTCGGAACTGGGCTTCTGCCTGCAGGAACCAGACTTCGGCTTGCGTCTCCCAGAACTCGGGGAGTTTCATTTGGACCGCGTTGTTTGCCATTGCGATGGCGTATTCGGGTGGTCAGCGACGGCTGACCAGAACGTCGGAGGGTCACCAATGAAGCGCGGTGCTACGCGCGCTTGCTTGCACAACAAGAAGGAAGCGGACAACGCGGTGAGTTTAAGAGTCTTTATTAAACGAGCTCAACTGTAGCACTGGCGCGCTCCGGGCTGCGCGCCCGGTGTAAATCCTGCGGCCACGCCTACACCTCGGGCGTGGCCGCCGCCCACTTGGTGCGTGGAATGATGCCCTCACGCCAGTGAGCTTTCGTGTCCGCCAGAAGGGCACATTTCCACAGCCATAGAATACTGGAGTTCGGCGAACTCGTTTTCAGCGAAAACGATTGCGATTAGACGATTACGTGATCACATGACCGCAAGACGCTGTGCCCTGTTTGTATATTTACGATGGAAATGCTAATTGCACTTTTTGGATGCATGAGGGCGTTTCACAATGCAATACGGTATTACCTCCAATACGGTAATACGTGAAGAAGAAGAAGAGTTGATATATGGCGTGGTTCGAATAAAGCCGGTTGTTTTTCCGCCTGTGGTCCGGACCCGATACTTCTCAAACGTAACAGACACCGATCTCACAGACTAAGTGTCCTATGAAGCCAAATTGCTGTGCAGAGTGAAAGAAATGGGGGTGATTTCTGGCCCGCTGGAGGGAAAGGCGTGGCTTGATTAATGGGCGGTGCTTGTGACGCTGAGGCCTGAGGAGAGGGAGAAGGCATGTTCTGTAGAATGGGCGTCATTTGCGGCACAGACAGAAATTCACCAAAGGCGGATGGACGTTGTTTTCACCCCTGGCTGTTTGTGGAGGTGAAAATTGAAAGTTTTCGTCAAATGTCAGTCTGTCGTTTGTTAGTTGGCAATTTTTTTATTTTTTTTTGCAAGTGTTGATCACTCCTGTTTGTGTGTGTGTGTGTGTGTGTGTGTGTGTGTGTGTGTGTGTGCGTGCGCGTGTGTTTGTGTGTGTGTGTGTGTGTGTGTTTGTGTGTCTGTTTGTGTGTGTGTTTGTTTGTGTGTGTGTTTGTTTGTGTGTGTGTTTGTGTGTGTGTTTGTTTGTGTGTGTGTGTGTGTGTTTGTTTGTGTGTGTTTGTTTGTGTGTGTGTGTGTGTGTGTGTGTGTGTGTGTGTCTTTGTGTGTGTGTTTGTTTGTGTGTGTGTGTGTGTGTGTGTGTTTGTGTGTGTGTTTGTTTGTGTGTCTGTGTGTGTGTTTGTTTGTGTGTCTGTTTGTGTGTGTGTTCGTTTGTGTGTGTGTGTGTGTTTGTTTGTGTGTGTGTTTGTTTGTGTGTGTTTGTGTTTGTTTGTTTGTGTGTTTGTTTGTGTGTGTTTGTGTTTGTTTGTTTGTTTGTTTTTGTGTGTGTGTTGTGTGTGTGTGTGTGTGTGTGTGTGTGTGTGTGTGTGTGTGTGTGTGTGTGTGTGTGTGTTTGTCCGCTCACTTGTACTCGCCTATGCTACAGGTCACAATTTTAAACCGATCTTAACGAAACTTCACCAATTGGTAGAGTTTGTGGTCCGACAAAATCCGATATATTTTTGAAGTCAAAAGATCAAAAGGTCAACATAGGCCCAAGGTCAACCACTTTTGTTTGTCCCCGGTCGCACCGCGGAGCGAAAGGGGGACTATGGTTTTCCCCTTCGTCCGTGTGTCCGTCCGTCCGTCCGTCCGTTCGGGCGTGCGTGCATGCGTGCGGGCATGCATGCATGCGTGCATTCGAATTTGGTGTGTGGGTGCAACCCACGTCAAAATCCAAGATGGCCGCCGCCAAGTATGTCTGATGCCATGTATGTCTGAACCTTGTGAGCGGAATATCTTGAAAAATAAGCGAAGTACCAACTTCTAATCTGGTGTGTGGGTGTATCTAGGCAAAGGGAAGAACCGTATTGAAAATTGGGTCGCCACGTCAAAATCCAAGATGGCCGCCGCCATGTATGTCTGGACCTTGTGAGCGGAATATCTTGAAAAATAAGCGAAGTACCAACTTCTAATCTGGTGTGTGAGTGTATCTCGGCACAAGGAAGAAAGCTTTTGAAAATTGGGTCGCCACGTCAAAATCCAAGATGGCCGCCACCATATATATGTCTGAACCTTGTGAGCGAAATATCTTGAAAAACTAGAACGGGCACTCGGTAGAGCGCATACCTTCGCCGCAGCTACTGTTCTGTACTTGGCATGGGAGTGTAGGGAACAGAACAACAAAAATACGATTTTGACCTTTTCGTGACCTTGACCTTGACCTTTGACCCGATTGCTCCCAAAATCTAATCAAATGTGTCCCGTATAATAACCAATCATCCCACCAAATTTCATGCAATTCGGTTGAATACTTTTTGAGTTATGCGAATAACATACACACACACACACAGACATACAAATAAATACACAGCGATCAAAACATAACCTTCCGCTTTTGCGAAGGTAATAAGCGAAGTACCAACTTCTAATCTGGTGTGTGGGTGTGTCTCGGCGTAAGGAAAAACCCTATTGAAAATTGGGTCGCCACATCAAAATCCAAGATGGCCACCGCCATGTATGTCTGAACCTTGTGAGCGAAATATCTTGAACTAGAAGGGCACTCAGTAGAGAGCATACCTCCGCCTGGTGAACAGTTTACATTTGTATCCCAATGACAGGCCGGATCTTGATTCGGATCTGAACCAAAATCTAATCAGCTCGTTCTTATCACCTAACCAACGCATCCACCAAGTTTATTCATAACTCGTGCATAACATTTTAAATAAAAATACGATTTTGACCTTTTCGTGACCTTGACCTTGACCTTTGACCCGATTGCTCCCAAAATCTAATCAAATGTGTCCCGTATAATAACCAATCATCCCACCAAATTTCATGCAATTCGGTTGAATACTTTTTGAGTTATGCGAATAACATACACACACACACACAGACATACAAATAAATACACAGCGATCAAAACATAACCTTCCGCTTTTGCGAAGGTAAAAATAAGCGAAGTACCAACTTCTAATCTGGTGTGGGTGTATCTCGGCATATGGAAGAACGCTATTGAAAATTGTGTCGCCACGTCAAAATCCAAGATGGCCGCTTCCATGTATGTCTGAACCTTGTGAGCGAAATATCATATCACAGCATGTTTTCTGCGTCTTTCACATCACTTCCCCGACGGCGGACCTCGGCGTAATGCTTGTTCCAATTTATAAATCCTAAATTTTTATCCGATTGACTTCAAATTTGATTAGGATTTACATATCGGCAAACTGAATTCAAACACCAACTATTTTTGAGATCAGCGTAGGCCAAAAGATCAACATAGGCCAAAGGTCAACCACTTTTTTTGAATTACTAAAATCCTCAATTTTCATCCGACTGATTTGAAATTTGAAAAGGATTTACATATCGGCTAACTAAATTCAACCACCAACTATTTTTGAGATTAACATAGGCCAAAAAGTCAACAAAGGCCCAAGGTCCACCACTTTCTTCCTAATTTCTGACATCCTAAATTTTTATCCGATTGACTTGAAATTTGAATGGGATTTTCATATCAGCGAACACAATTGAACCACCAACGATTTTTGAGATCAGAATAGTCCAAAAGGTCAACATAGGCCAAGGGTCAACAACCATTTAAAAATTCTAAAATCCTCAATTTTCATCCGATTAACTTGAAATTTAAATAACAATTTCAGATCAGCTAACTGAAGTCAACCACCAACTATTTTTGAGATCAACATAGGCCAAAAAGTCAACATAGGCCTAAGGTCCACCACCTTAAAATTTCTAAAATCCTCAATTTTTATCCAATTGACTTGAAATCTGAATAGGATTTGCATATCAGCTTACTGAAACCAACCACCAACTATTTTTGAGGTCAACATAGGCCAAACAAAAGGTCAACATTGTCCAGTTTTCAAAAAGTCAATTTTCATCCGATTAACATAAAATTTGAAGACGATTTGCTAATCAGGTCACATAATTCAACCACCAATTATTTGTGAGGTCAAAAGGATGCTCTACAGTCTACAGTCTACTGAGTGCCATTCACCTTTGTTCTCTTTTGCCAAGTGTCAACATAGGCCCAAGGTCAACCACTTTTGTTTGTCCCCGGTCGCACCGCGGAGCGAAAGGGGGACTATGGTTTTCCCCTTCGTCCGTGTGTCCGTCTGTTCGGGCGTGCGTGCGTGCGTGCGGGCATGCATGCATGCGTGCATTCGAATTTGGTGATTTTTCATTACCTTCGCAAAAGCGGAAGGTTATGTTTTGATCGCTGTGTATTTATTTGTATGTCTGTGTGTGTGTGTGTGTGTATGTTATTCGCATAACTCAAAAAGTATTCAACCGAATTGCATGAAATTTGGTGGGATGATTGGTTATTATACGGGACACATTTGATTAGATTTTGGGAGCAATCGGTTCAAAGGTCAAGGTCAAGGTCACGAAAAGGTCAAAATCGTATTTTTACCATAGCGCGGTCAATTTTTATCCAATTGGCATGCAACTAATGCCAAAATGTTCAGAATTCAATGCCCGATCTTGTGATATACGACATGACCCAGTGAAGACATTACCCTTGTTAGCGGTTGGGGGTCAAAGGTCAGGGGGGTCACGACCTTGCAAAATGTGCGTTTTTTGTCATAACTCGGTCAATTCTTATCCGATTTGCATGAAATCAGCACCAAACTGTTCACTGTTCTGTTCCCTACACTCCCATGCCAAGTACAGAACAGTAGCTGCGGCGAAGGTATGCGCTCTACCGAGTGCCCGTTCTAGTTTGTTTTTGATATGAGTGATTTTTCATTTGTTTTTCTGCAAGTGCGATAACTCGCGAAAGCTTTCAAATATCTTCGTCAAAATTTATCAGAGGATTCCGAAGGACTAAAGTTTCGGCTGTCAGTTTTTTTAAAAATATATAGGTCAAAGGTCAATGTTCTCTCATTTGTTTGTCCGGGTGATATCTCAGCCATCTTTTGAGCTGGGAAGCTGAAATTTGGCCACATACGTAGTGAAGAAAAGCTCTGGCAAAAACGGTATTTATGTTTTGTGATCAATCAATTAACTGATTAATTATTATTGATTTATTCAGTAATTATTTATTTCCTTTCACATCTGTTCAACATCTCTATCAGTTCAAAGCTCAAAGCTAGGAAGTTCAAAGCTAGGAAAATATCAGTTCAAAGCTAGTATAGGAAGCTTATATTTGGACGCCACATTGAGCACGTGATTTGGCTGTCAAGAGTATTTTGATTGATTGATTAATCAATTAATTATTCGATTAATTCCTTAATTTTCGAAAGGTTACAGATCTGGATGAAACAGTGGTGGTTTAGCTATGCTATGAGCCAATTTATTAGAAAATTAATTATTTTATGAATATTATTTATTTATTTTATTACACAGTTAATCAGTTGTTTATTTTCTTCTCATTTGGGCAATATCTCAGGCACTTTTTGAGATAGGAAGCTGATATTTGGACATGACGGTGATCAAATGATTTGAATGTAAAGCGTATTTTTGATTTATTGATTAATCAATGAATTATTTGATTGACGACTGAATTAATTATTTTCAAAAAGTTACAGATTCAGATTAAACTGTGGTGTTTTTGGGATGCTATAAGCCAATAATTGATAAGGAAATTAATTATTTTACGATTATTATTTATTTGTTTGAATTATTAATCACTCATTTATTTTCTCTCAGCTGGGCAATATCTTTGGTAACTTTTAAGCTCGGAAGCTGATACTTGGAGAAAATAATTTTTCATTGATTTTTTTATCATTGATAATTAATTTTTCATTAATATCGATTGACGTCATACCTGTCAGGCTACCACCTGATGGCTTCTTGTTTGTTTGAATATACGTATGTTTGTCTGTGAGTGCAATAACTCTCGAACGCTTTCAGCTATCTTCGTCAAACTTTACCAGAGGATTCCAAAGGAAACTAGAACGGGCACTCGGTAGAGCGCATACCTTCGCCGCAGCTACTGTTCTGTACTTGGCATGGGAGTGTAGGGAACAGAACAGTGAACAGTTTGGTGCTGATTTCATGCAAATCGGATAAGAATTGACCGAGTTATGACAAAAAACGCACATTTTGCAAGGTCGTGACCCCCCTGACCTTTGACCCCCAACCGCTAACAAGGGTAATGTCTTCACTGGGTCATGTCGTATATCACAAGATCGGGCATTGAATTCTGAACATTTTGGCATTAGTTGCATGCCAATTGGATAAAAATTTACCGCGCTATGGTAAAAATACGATTTTGACCTTTTCGTGACCTTGACCTTGACCTTTGACCCGATTGCTCCCAAAATCTAATCAAATGTGTCCCGTATAATAACCAATCATCCCACCAAATTTCATGCAATTCGGTTGAATACTTTTTGAGTTATGCGAATAACATACACACACACACACACACAGACATACAAATAAATACACAGCGATCAAAACATAACCTTCCGCTTTTGCGAAGGTAAAAAGTAAGGCTGTCAATGTTATTTGACGATATATGTCAAAGGTCAAGGTCATGGTCAACGGTCAAGATTCTCTCGATTGTCGTCATACATGTCATGATACCGCATGACACCTTTGTTTGTCTGTCTGTTTGGCTGTGAACAGGATATCTAAAAAAGTTGTGGACGGATTCGTACGAAACTTGGTGGACATGTTGGGTATGTGACAAGGAAGAATTAATTCGATTTTGGTGAAGATCCGAATCCAGATGCGGATACGAGATTGTTTTTATTTTTTTAAGTGATTCTTCACCATTGAGTGATGGGGCCAAAACCGACATAGAGCACGATATCTCCAAAAGCTGTAGATGAGTTATAACAAAACTTGCTGGATGAATTGCATAAGTGACAAGAACAAGCAGATTCGATTTTGGTTCAAGTCCGGATTTTTAGTTCAAGTCCGGAAATGTACATCGGGGGAGAGCATTCATATACACGAAGGATTCCCCAGAATGAGTTATTTCTTTAATTGATGTGGTAAGTTGACCTTTGCCCTTTGACAAGGAGTTTGAGGGAGGAAATGTGTTGTGAGGTTAGTCTGTGTATTCCCGGTGTGATGTCTCTCCATTTGCCACTTTTAATCTCCTCAATCCACCAATAATCCGCTTCACCAAACCTCAATTCAACAACCCCACCTTCACCCCACCAGACTTTCCTTCAACCCCGCGGTCGGTATATTCTCGTCCTTTGGTCCGTTTGTACATTGTTACTCCTCATTCGGTTATTCCCTCACCATTCAGACCCCTCATTCTTTTATTCACTTCTTATCATTCACAATATCCACCTGTTCATCTGTCTGTCCACCCCAGACGTGATCCTCTGTCTCCAAATCACCACCAACCTCCTTCAAAACCGAAACGGGCAAACCAACCCCCTCACCTTTGGACAAGTAATCCTCCGGACTGTTCAAATTACCTTCCCACATTCTTCCTTCCCTGCACTCCACATTCGTCAGACGAGACAAAGCTTCTCAAACACGACACAGTGCAAGGAACATTTCCGTGCACAAATGTTTGGCAAATAGCCAGTGAACACCAGGCCATTCAAGTGCTTGCACATGAGGAGGGAGCGGGGGCTTGTGCCACCATATGAACATCACAACCCAGGGATTTTCCACAACCCCATCACTGTACCCATCCCTGTCGGACACGCACAAATGGGAAGGATACCATGTGAAGTTTGGTCCCTTGAAGCCACGTCCGGTGTGGTACGTATGAAGACTAGGACACGGCTCTGTTCGTGGCTGTTGTTGATACACCAGGGGCACGAGTAGGATGCTTGTGCGGGAGACTGTCTGTGTGTGGGTTGCGCTTGACCCAGCTGCGCTGTAGTACGAGGCACAGGAGTGAGTTGAGTCATGGCCGAAGGCAAGCAGCACACGAGCCAGGGTATTAGAGGTAAGGGTGCGGTGAAGTCCCTTGGGTGTCACCCAATTCTTGCTACATGTACTTCCTATACAGCACTGACAATTCAACCCATCACCTCCTAACATCACCACCTCTTCCCCCCACCCTCCACCTCGCAACATTTGACCCCATGCAACCCCTCTTGGTTGCGTGAGGCAAGTGACGAGTCGAACCAATGCTCCAAACTGCCTCTTTCTGCACCTTGTCTCCTTTTTTCCGGGAACGAATGATGGCGCCATGTCCTTTGTGGAAGTAAGTCTGTGAAAGAGGGAAATACGTATTCGGGGTAAGTCTGCTCTTCCGTGTCTTTTTGCCTTTCGCCTTTGATTGCTTGACAATTACTTTCCGATATAAATATGTGCTTTAATGATTACTAGCCGAAACCCGTGGAACATCCACGGAAGGGAGGATGTGGTGTATGGATAGAGTGTACCATTATGGATGGCATAGGGGATTTGCTTGTCCGAGTAAGAGTTAGGAAGAAAGATGAGAATGAAGAGTGCGTATATGAACAACGTATTTATTGCAATCTACTTAAATGACAACACTACGATATACTTTTGAAAAATGAATGGATTCGTAATAGGAATCGGCATAGCACCACTCTGGCCATTTTTTATGAGACTATATGGTGTGGGTTGGATTTGTGTGAACAAAATCAAGAAAAAGGCGACACTTTGTAGAATCCAACTTACACTGTGTATAAAGTGTCACCTCCTGACTTTGTATTTTACATTGTTAGAGACAAAACAAACACTAAATAACATAGCCACATACCAAAAACGTGTATTTTCAATTTTCACTTGTGCAAAAATGCTACTCACAATTACATCGCCTGTGCGTCGGCCTGTGATTGAGCCAGAGAGTTGGCCTGTGAGTCAACTTCCTTTCCAATGTCTGCAAGAGTTGAAATACTGATTGTGCATGTGTAAAATTATATGAAAGAAGAACATGCATATCAATAGACGATGCCATTGAAAAGGAGCGCAGCTGTCAATAGAAAAGGATGTCTGACTTATCAATTTGACATTATTGCACAGGAAATGACAAACAAAGAAACAGTTCATTTCCATCGGGTAATATTACGATGAGAGATCAGCCGATACCTTTATTATGTCCATCAGCATCCATGGCACTTAGGGGGAAAAAAAACGTGGCATCAGCCAGCCGCAGCCAACTATCACGTACCGTCTCGAAGTCAATGCCATCTTTTTATCTCTTCGTATACACCTCACTGATTTCTACCTTATCGTGAACAGGGTAAAGCCTACTTTGATAATCATGAACGGTGGCAGATGCAGGAGCGAAACGTAAGCGTAGGCCTCGGCCCTACCTATCCAGTTGTTGTTTCCGTTGTGTAAGGGGGGAAAAAAACAAACATTTTGGCCTCAGACCTTTGAGAGTACGTCGTTCCGTGAACTTTTTGAACGGGCCTCGTATGCCATGCTTCTTCAACGTTGGGTTGTTTTTAAATGATTTGAAGGATTAACTTAAGCACCGTGAATAGAGCAGATACTGATGGGCTGCTGATCGGTTTCACTTCGTTGTTATCACAGTATATGGAAGAAATTATGGTAAACCCACCTGATGAGTGATGAGGTTAGCGTACACCGCCATCGATGACACCGGCACAAATGGCGGAACAGATGGATTCTTCTTCATCGCATTCTCTTCCTGTGAAACTGTTTCATAGAACTGTGTCGTTTATGTACATTTTTAGCCGCGTCGCAGACGCTGCTCATAGAGTGCACTCTGCTGTTGTTGTTGTTACCACGTCTTCTTCTTCCTCTTCTTCTTCTTCTTCTTCTTCTTCTTGTTGTTCTTGCAGAGAAGAGAAAACCTCAAAGCTCCACCCATTCTGGGAACCATAGCTCCACCCATTCTGGGAACCATTGCTCCACCCATTCTGGGAGAGCCTTCATATAAACAAATATCCACCATTTTATTAACTCGCATAGCTTTGAGGCCTGTTTTGTAGGCCCGTGGTGTCTTCCTCTCACACAATTTTCTTTCAAATCAAATTCGATATATCATTTCATTTTTCACAGTCGCCAACATAGTTTTAGACTCGGTTGAAAAAAAACGGGAAGAAAATGCGATGAAAGTTGCCCTTTATAGAACGAAATGAATTCTCAAAGGCCTGTAACTTCAAGTCCATTGACAATTTGACATATCTTTTTTTTAAATCGCGGCATGCTCAGTCATACACCGCCCGAAATAACAGACGGGAAAATGCCGAGATATATTAAAAATTCGTCCATTTGATGACAATCGTCACGATGAAATATTTAATTTATACGTCGTCACAATAATGTGGAGAGAGGAGCATAGCTTCGTTCACGTGTCGCCACATACGTGAAATTGCCGAGATATATATTTTTTTACATCGCGGCATGGTTAGTCATACACCGCCTGAAATAACAGACGGGAAAATGCCGAGATATATTAAAAATTCGTCCATTTGATGACAATCGTCACGATGAAATATTTAATTTATACGTCGTCACAATAATGTGGAGAGAGGAGCATAGCTTCGTTCACGTGTCGCCACACACGGGAAATTGCCGAGATATATATATTTTTCAATCGCGGCATGGTCAGTCATACACCGCCTGAAATAACAGACGGGAAAATGCCGAGATATATTAAAAATTCGTCGCCACACACGGGAAATTGCCGAGATATATTTTTTTTCCAATCGCGGCATGGTCAGTCATATACACCGTCTGAAATAACAGACGGGAAAATGCCGAGATATATTAAAAATTCGTCGCCACACACGGGAAATTGCCGAGATATATTTTCACTTTGCACAAAAATAACATCAAGTAATCGAATCAATAGGAATGTCCTGTGCTTATAACATCGACGTTATAGGCACAGCTGCATCTAGGCATTGTGTAACATCGACGCGGCTTTTGTTTTAATTAAAACTTTTTGTACTTGTTATTTTATTACATTCACGTAGTTTCACATTCTTGACTTCGTGGAGCTTCAAACTTTTGTGGTTCAAAAAAATAAAATAAAGATGGATTCCTCTTCATCGCATCGCATTCTCTTCCTGTGAAACTGTTTCTCCATTTAACGTTTCCAAAATCAAAACTTCAAAAACTTCTTCACTTCGATTCGAAAAAACTTCAAACTTCAAAAAACGTTTCCAAAACGTCATTCCATTTAACTTTATGAAAATGACGATAAAGACCATTTGACCATCGCCTTCGCCCAGCAGACGCCAATACGATGGTGTCGTAAGATGGCGTCGTATCGGCCGATAATCGGATGCTTTTGGGTCCCAAAGTCGGCGAATTCAGATTTTTCGAGTATGGCTGTACGTGATAAACAAAGAGCGCGGTTCGTAGATGGAAAATGCATTAGTGCCGTGGGCATGGGGTCACTGGGTGCGGCGTAAAAGGGATAACAAAGTCGAGTCCTTACGGTATATATAGATTATTATATAGATGTAGAACATAATTGCAGCGTTTTTTTTTTTTTTTTTTTTTTTTGTATGCAAGATCGAGGCTCGTGAAAGAGCTAACATTAATCACACAAAAAGTCAAACCGAGACACACAAAACACAAAAAACAAGGGGAGCGGCAGACAAGATGGGGAGAGAGGGGGAAGGACACAAACACAACATTTGAGAGCAGGGACATCGGGAGGACTTGGGGGGAGGTGGGAGAGGTATAAAACATATGAACACTGCAAGGACTCTGGGGTGAATTAGCAGGGGTAGAAAAGATCAAGGTTTTGGATGGGGGAAGATAAGAGATGGTGGTGAACAGCTGTTTTAAAGAACTGGAGGGAGGGGTGGGATTGAAGGGAGTGGGGGAGGTTTGTTCCAGAGGCGGCAGAAAAGGGGAATGAAAGAGTGAGGTGAGCAGAGAGCCTAGATTTTGGCAGTTTAACTACAAGAGGGTTGCAGGCAGATCTTGTGCGACCTGAAGGAATATTGGGGGGGACAGAGCACAGAGAGAGCTGGGGGAGCAAGGCCGGAGAGGAGTCGGTAGAAGACAGAAAGACCACCAACCTGCCTGCGGTGAGTGAGTGAAAGGCCCTCGGAGTTATTAATCGCAGGAGATTCCAATGATTCTGAAAGCTTTGGCCTCAACAGCGTGAAGCCGAGCTTGGTGTGAGGCAGGAGCACCAGCCCAGAGGGGGGAACAGTATTCCATTGAGCTGCGGATGAAAGCCTTGTATGTGGTGAGGAGCTCAGGGGTGCCAAGGAAGGACTTCGCACGACGGAGGATGCCCAGTCGGTGACTGGCTTTAGAGGCCAGCTTGGAAATGTGGTTTTCCCAAGAAAGATCATGGCAGATAGTGAGACCCAAAAGTTTGATCGACAGAACTTCTTGGAGAGGATTGTTGAGAAAGTAGATGGGAGGGTTTTCCAGTCAGTCCTTTCGGAGAGACATTGTAAGAGTGTGATATTTGTCAGGATTGAAAGACATGTTCCACTTGTTTGACCAGTCTGTGATTTTGTCCAGGTCTGCAGAGAGTGAGGAGGCTGCAGACTGCCGATCTGAGGGATGAGGAATGGAGCGGCAGATAGTGGAGTCATCAGCAAAGAGATAGAGAGGATTTTCCAGAGAGTCGAAGAGATAGGAAGACCAGAAACAGCACAGGGCCCAGAACACTACCTTGGTCCTTGGGGAACTCCAGCCAGAACAGGCAGGGGAGATGAGAGAAATCCATTTAGGGCCACACGTTGCCTACGACCAGAGAGGAAGTCCGCAAGACATGAGTGGAGATTTCCATGGATACCACAGGAGGGGAGTTTGGTGAGCAGAGCTGGGTGCCAGACCGTATCGAAGGTACATGATATGTCAAGTGAGACAGCTCTGATTTCCTGTTTGGCATTGAGGACCTCCATCCATTGCTGAGACAGCAGAAGCAACATGTCCAGAGTAGAATGACCTGGTCGGAATCCAAATTGATGATCAGAGATCAAGCCATTGGAGAAGAGGAAGGATTTGATATCCGAAGCAATGATGGATTCCATGACTTTGCTGATAATTGGAAGCAGGCTGATTGGTCTGTCGTTGCAAGGATCTGTTTTTGCACCTTTTTTGTGTAAAGCGGGAATGTTTGCTGATTTCCAAGATGCTGGCAGATGACCTTGAGCAAAAGAGAGGGGGAAAAGAACAGAGAGAGGGTGAGATAGAGCGGCAGAGCAGGATTTTAGGACCCGTGGGCTGATTCCATCTGGTCCAGTTGCAGAATCAGAGTCGAGGTTTGATAAAAACTTCTCCACCTTGTCAGGAGAGAAGGACACAGAGTCCAGGAGCAGTTGGGTTCGACTGGGAAAGGTGGGAACAGAGAGAGATGGGTTTGGGACACAAGATTTTGAGGCAAACACAGAGTTGAGGCATTCGGCTTTGTCACGTGCGGTGTCAACTGTGTAGCCATTTGAGGTAAGGGAGGGGATGGAGGGGGAACAAACACCAGAAACGGATTTGACCAGATGCCATCAGGATTTGGAGGAAGGAGACAGGTTTGAGAGTTCAATCTTGAGTGTGGAGAGATAGTGCTTCCTGGCACTCCTGAGGGTAGACACACACTTGTTTCGAGCTTGGTGGAAGGAACTGAGATGGCCTTCAGTTGGATTTGCCTTCCAAGAGGCAAAGGCAAGTTGTTTCAGGGCAACTGCCTCAAGTTTGATTTAAATCCCTTCAGCTGTCCTCACGTATCGCATTTTTACCTGACATGACCTCTGACCTTTGATGCCAAAATCTAATCGGTTCATCTTTTCATCATAATATATACTTATACCAAGTTTGATGAAATCCCATCACTGCTTTACAAGTTAGCGCAGTAACAGAATTTTACCTCGTTGGCCATTTGACCTTTTCACCCTGTAATCTAATCAGTTCATCTTTGCGTCATTATGCATACTTGTACCAGGTTTTAATTCATTCCCTTCAGCCGTTCTTAAGTTATTGCAGTAACAATAAATAGCACCGCAAAGTGGGCGTAACCCCTCAGCCCATGCAGGGTGGAAACCAATTTCAAGATGGGTGCCGTTGCGGCCATATTGAAAATCGCAGCGCGCCCATTTTCGAAAAGGAACCTTCCTCTACTCAAACCCAACACACACTGCAAAAATGGATTCAATCGGACAAGCCGTTCTGCTCCAAATTGATGGAAACCAATTTCAAAATGGCTACCGTGGCAGCCATATTGAAAATCGCAGTGCGCCCATTTTCGAAAGGAACCTTCCTCTACCCAACCCCAACACACTACACACTGCAAAAATCAATTTAATCGGACAAGCCATTCTGCTCGAAATTGACGGAAACCAATTTCAAGTTGGCTGCCCTGGCGGCCATATTGAAAATCGCAGCGCGCCCATTTTCGAAAGGAGCCTTCCTATACTCAACCCCAACACACACTGCAAAAATGGATTTAATCGGACAAGCCATTCTGCTCGAAATTGACGGAAACCAAAAGTTGACGGACGCCCAGATGACGCCCGTGACGACAATACTAGTAAAAATGTGTTACTTTTTTTTTTTTTTTCCTTGTATACAGAGTCGAGGATCGTGAAAGAGTTAACATTTATCAAACAAACAAATCCAACAAACAAGCAAACAAAATATATAAAAAGGGGAGCGGTCGACAAGATGGGGAGAGAAGGGGAGGAAGCACACAAACACAACATTTGAGAGCAGGGACATCGGGAGATGTGAGGGAGGGAGAGGGCCTGGGGGGAGGCAGGATAGGGATAAAACGCAAGGACACCAAGGACTTCCAGGAAAGACGTTAGCACCTCAAAAAAGTGGATTTGGGGTGAAATTAGCGGTGGCAGAAAAGATCAAGGTTTTGGATTGGGGAAGATAAGAGATGGTGGTGAACAGCCATTTTAAAGACCTGGAGGGAGGAGTGGGATTGAAGAGAGTGAGGGAGTTTGTTCCAGAGGCGGGAGGAAAGAGGAATGAAGGAGTGAAGGTGAGCAGAGAGTCTTGATTTTGGCAGTTTAACCATAAGAGGGTTGCAGTCAGATCTTGTGCGTCCTGTAGGAATATTTGGGGGACAGAGCCCAGAGAGAGCTGGGGGAGCAAGGCCGGAGAGGAGTCGGTAGAAGACGGAAAGACCACCAACCTGCCTGCGGTGAGTAAGTGAAAGGCCCTCGGAGATAGCGTCATCGCGGGAGATTCCAATGATTCTGAATGCTTTGGTTTCAACAGCGTGAATACGAGCTAGGTGTGAGGCAGGAGCACCAGCCCAGAGGGGAGAGCAGTACTCCATTGAGCTGTGGAAGAAAGCCTTGTATGTGGTGAGGAGCTCAGGTGTGCCAAGGAAGGACTTCGCACGACGGAGGATTCCCAATCGGCGACTGGCTTTGGAGGCCAGCTTGGAAATGTGGTTTTCCCAGGAAAGATCATGGCAGATAGTGAGACCCAAAAGCTTGAGTGACAGAACTTCTTGGAGAGGATTATTCAGAAAAGAGATGGGAGGGTTGTCCAGTCGGTCTTTTCAGAGAGACATCATAAGAGTGTGAGATTTGTCAGGATTGAAAGACATGTTCCACTTGTTAGCCCAGTCTGTGATTTTGTCCAGGTCTGCAGAGAGTGAGGAGGCTGCAGACTGCCGATCTGAGGAATGAGGAATGGAGCGGCAGAGAGTGGAGTCATCAGCAAAGAGATAGAGAGGATTTTCAAGAGAGCCAGAGAGATCATTGATGAAGACCAGAAAAAGCACAGGGCCCAGAACACTGCCTTGGGGAACTCCAGCCTGAACAGGAAGAGGAGATGAGAGAAACCCATTTCGGGGCACACGGTGACTACGACTAGAGAGGAAGTCCACCAGCCATGCGTGGAGATTTCCATTGATACCAAAGGAGGAGAGTTTGGTGAGCAGAGCGGGGTGCCAGACCGTATCGAAGGCATGTGATATGTCAAGGGAGACAGCTCTAATTTCCTGTTTGGCATTGAGGACCTCCATCCATTGTTGAGACAGCAGAAGCAGCATGTCCAGAGTAGAGTGACCTGGTCTGAAAACAAATTGATGTTCAGAGATCAAGCCATTGGAGAAGAGGAAAGATTTCATATCCAAAGCAATAATGGATTCCATGACTTTGCTGATAATTGGGAGAATGCTGATTGGTCTGTAGTTGCTAGGATCTGTTTTTGCACCTTTTTTGTGTAAAGCGGTGATGTTGGCTGATTTCCAAGCAGATGGCAGTTGACCTTGAGGAAAAGAGAGGATGAAGAGAACAGAGAGAGGGAGTGAAAGAGCGGAAGAACAGGATTTTAGAACCCGTGGGCTGATGCCGTTAGGTCCAGTTGCAGAATCAGAGTCGAGGGTTGATAGAAACTTTTCCACCTTGTCAGGAGGAAAGGTCATAGAGTCCAGGAGCAGAGGAGTACGACTGGGTACGGTGGGTACAGAGAGGGATGGGTTTGGGACACAAGACTTAGAGGCAAACACAGAGTTGAGGCATTCAGCTTTTTCACGTGCGGAGTCAGCTGTTTAGCCGTTTGAGGTAAGGGAGGGGATGGAGGGGGAACAAACACCAGAAACAGATTTTACCAGATGCCACCAGGATTTGGAAGAGGGAGACGGATAAGAGAGTTCGGTCTTGAGAATGGAGAGATATTGTTTCCTGTCTCTCCTGAGGATGGACACACACACTTGTTTCGGGCTTTGTGAAAGGAAATGAGATTTCCTTCCGTTGGATTTGCTTTCCAGGAGACGAAGGCAAGTTGTTTCTGGGCAACAGCCTCACCACAAGATTCTGTGTACCATGGATGGGAGGAAGGGTATGACAACTGAAGACGAGATGGGATAAATCCGTGCATGAGAGAGAGCAATTTACTTTGGAAGAATTCCCAGGATGAGTTGATGTCAGAGGTGGTAGAGATGGGAGACCAGTCCAGATGATTGATGGCTGCTTGAAGACCGTGCCAGTTGGCCTGAGTGAAATGCCAGACTCGTCGACCCTGAGCAGGCTCCCTGAGAATGGTCAGAGAGTAAAACTTTCACTTTTCACAGTACTTTCACTCAAAGTAAAAGAAAAACATTAATTTTCAAATTCATGTCAGCGAACAATGACATTTTGGCGGCCATTTTGAATTTAGAAACCATGTTGGTTTGAACCATAGAACAGCAATGATGAAACAGGCAACCAGTGCCCTTTCTAGACTTTTTGTGTGTTTTCAATCATACAAAAATAGCTTTAATATACCGATTTCCATGTTTATATTAATTACTGTTTTCAGTCACAATGGCGGCCATTTTGAAAATTGCCGCCATTTTGAAAAAATAATTTGGCCCCTAATCAGAAATTATTCAGTATACTGTGTAGTATATCTGAGCCAAATTTCACACTTTTTTCTCATTTTGAACAATCGTTTCACCCATCTGCAGTGCTATATCGGCCTTGTTCCTCCATAGTCCATGCCCTTCAAAAAAACTGTCTGTGCCCCTAAGTCACGGATTTTGTGTACTGTGTTACAAACTGTATTTGTGCACTATGTGGACTTTGAAACAGAATAAATAGACACAGAACCTGCTCACATTGGCAAAGCTTTCAGGGGCGGATCCAGAGGGACGGGGGGGGGGGCGGGGTGGCAGGGGGTGCGCATAGAGTCCCTTTATACCTTTATACAGAGAGTTATGACAACTGAGAATACGCCGCCATTTTGGGGCCAATTGTGTGGAACCACTGAACCGGCACATGCACAGTGCACTATGAGCTATGTGTGTATAATGCACCACTGCACAAACACGGGGCGGGTTAGGGAGTACGGTGAATGTTTTTTTGGTTTTTTAAATTGTATCGAGATGTAGGTCTCTGAGTATTAGCTCCATTATGTTCCAGATTGCCTATAATGGGATATTAGTTTGTCTGAAAAAATGAGCGGTTGATGAGAAGTGAGAAAATGGGTGATTTCTGAATCCTCATTATCGCGATGTTGGCAATAATAATTTGGGTTACTCACAATGCCTGGAGAGAATTTGAACATACTATGTGACAAAGTAGTCTTGTAACCTAAAATAATCTTTAACCTCTTCGATTAAGAGGATAGGAAAAGCGGGGGGGGGGGGGGGGGGGGGGGACTAAAACACACGTGTTTTGTCTGAAAGAAATGAATTTAATGTAAACATTATCAAACTGTAACAAATTTAATGAGTTTTCAGAGCCAATAAACTCATACATACACACAAACATCAACACATTAAAACACACATGCACACACACGGGATGAACACACACACACACACACACACGGGCTCTCGGTCAATGCACACATACTGTAAATTAACCTTTTCAGCTTTCTTTTCATCAGTTAACCACATTCAGCAACAGATCCAGGTACAATCAGAAAAAATGAAACGTCGTACAGCTGTCAAAATTGCAATATGTGATGATTTTTTTTTTAGCATTTATCTCTACCATTTTGAAGAACGATACAAATTAGAGGTCTTGTAAGGTTTGAGACCCCAATATGAATAGCAACTTCCTGCTTTTTATCTTTACAATCATTAAAACTTTCATTGCATTATGTGCAATTTTTTGAGAACTTTTGTGTTCCCCTGAAAAAAAAAATGGCAAGACCAAATACAGGGTAAGTGGATATGCTACATGGGCAAGCTATTTCTTAAGGTGCATGCACGAATACACAATAATGCCAAACAGAGACTTCTTCTTTTTTGTCCAGCCCTGTTGAATTTACAACATTGTGGCGGACACAAGCAAGAGGACACGAATTCAACGCACCAGCAGGTGGCGCGAACGTCCAGGCGGGGAACTGGAGGCATGCCCCGCCCATCGACCGATCGGCCACGCCCGGGGACGAGGCGTGGCCCCGGCACATATATGCGGGCTCCAAGCTCGAGCCCGCCCAGTGCTACAGTTTGAGCTTTCTCAATAAAGACTTTGTTGGTTATAAAACGCGTTGTGGCCTCCCTCTTTGGCAAGCAAGTTGTGTGCGTAGCACCACACTTCAACAAAACCATTCATAACCATTCTCTAGAAATGATTCCTAATACTAGCTATTATCAAACTGTTGGCATATTGTGAACTGAACGTTCTTTTTCGAAATAGAAATATAGAAAATACAGTACAATGTCAAGCAAAGTATCGAATGTTTTCAAACAAAAAAATTAACGGTTCTCACTATGATACAATGACAGCTATTGACTACTTGTTGCGGGAATTACTTGTAGTCTCTATAAGGTTGAAGTGCGGTGCTATGCGCACGACTTGTTTGCCAAGAAGAGAAGCAACAACGCGGGTAACAAAAAAAGTCTTTATTCAAAAGCTCAACTATAGCACTGAGGTGCTGGGGGCAGGGGGCTGCGCGCCCCGTGTGTATCCCGAGGCCACGCCTACCCCTCGGGCGTGGCCGACACCCTCTTGGTGCGCGGAATGATGTCACCGCGCCAGCGAGCCATCGTGTCCGCCACAAGGTGAAAGTTAAATAATTCACTTTACTTTCAAACTGATGAGGACCAATATGTGCCTGTTTATCAAGAAAGAAGAAGAAATGGAAAGAAATATGTGTTCAAGATTGTCTAGGCTGCATCCCATTACAGGTTGATCATTATATTTGTTAACCAATTCTCTACGGGAACCGGGTGCTCCCTGTGTTAAAGGAATACAATACGTGGGACTGAACAGTAACTTGACCTACCTCGCAAAGCTTTGAAGACGAAGCCGGCTTCCAGCCCACACGGCTGACTTTATTCTCCCATATTTTACGTCTATTGGGATCTGAAGGGAATCTGTACATCTTGAAACCCTCGTCATGTCTATTTGTGCATCCAAATGCACAACAACCCGGCATTTTCAGTGAACTAAGGCTTCCGTAGGTAGTCGAATCGATTGTACTTGCATAACACGCGAACGCGAGAAGTTAAGCGAACGCGAATTTGGCCCCAAAATGACTCCCTGAGTCACGTGACCGTATTTTCCCGGATCGTCATGTCGTAACTCTCTGTATAAAGGGACTCTAGGTGCGCACCCCCCCCCCCCCCCTCCTCTTACCCCCCACGCCCCAGCGCTGTAGTTTCATGCACCTCCCGTCTTCAAATTCCTGGAGCCGCCCCTGGCTTTACCTCACATTGATGTGCATTGCACATAATAACGTAACTGTAAATGACAACATCGTATAATTATATTTGCCGTTAGTGGTTGTTAAATATCGCCTCATTATATGATATATTTTCATGTTCGTTCGACTGCAACTGGTAATGTTAAATTTAATCAACTGCTATCTTGATTGATTTCTGACGCATTTCCGGTCATACAGTACGTCGTTCTTGGCGAGGACCGCATCGCAACTTTGTGTACATACGTAATCAGGAAATAGTGCTGTATATTACCCCTGATTTCTATCGATACACTTTAGGTTGAACACCGAGTTACCGCAATATGTGTTTGTCAAGCCCAGAGTTATGCATTGGAATATCTTGTAATGTACGTGTGTGATTATTTCGACCATGTACGAAAGTAGTCCGAACGCCTTTTATTCATTCGCCACACGTCTTTGAACGGGAGAACGACCTATATAATCCAAGCACGGCACCTCGTCTTTCGAGCCCAGAATAAAGAGGCAACGAGGTATTCTTTGGTTATAATTCAATGCATAAATATGTCGGGCATCGATGGAACAAAGTATTTTGTGGTTTCAAGGGTTTTAATGTCGAGCTTTAGTATTATTTAGTTTCGGTTTTCTCCTCGGCCCTCATGTTTCTGGGCCCAAGCCGTGTGCTTTTGAGTTCATGTATCATGCTATTTGTATGTTGTCTGCACCGTAATAGTTTCTACGGTGTCAATAGGAGTTCGAAACTTCATTATGGTGTGCGAGCGTTTTATTGTGAGGAGAATAAAGTT
The DNA here is from genome assembly GCF_964187855.1 of Myxine glutinosa. Taxonomy (NCBI): domain Eukaryota; kingdom Metazoa; phylum Chordata; class Myxini; order Myxiniformes; family Myxinidae; genus Myxine; species Myxine glutinosa. Next base: position 33,556,181 of record NC_136267.1, read on the forward strand.
CAAGATACCCGCATTGAGATCTTTGCTCGTGATAAAATGCTGAGGCATCGACAGTAATATCATGTAAAAATAGCAGTGGTTGAGGGTGAGGAGCAGGATGTCTGAAAAAATTATGGACGGATTCGGACGAAACTTGGTGGACATGTGTGTGTGACAAGTACGAATTGATTCGATTTTGGTGAAGATCCGGATCCGGGTACCAAGTGATTCTTCACCGTTGAGCGTTGGGATATAAAAGCGATATGTCATCGCCAAAAGCGATATACAATATTGTAGCGGTTGCCGCGGAACATACACAATCGCCTTACACTGGCCGAAGACGCAACCAGTGAGCGATCGCCTGGCCGAGCTCGCCCAAGCCGCCCGGACATGCCCAGACTCGCCTTTCCCGGGCTCGCCCGACCCGTCCGGCGACACCCAGTCTCGCCGTTCCCGGGCACGCCCGGCCCGGCCCGTCCGGCGACACCCAGTCTCGCCGTTAGTGTCCACCAGATCTTTAATGATAACAGTTTATGGGTTAACTTTATAGGTTAAAAACAACATTGTTAGGCAGTCATCAAAACACGGAAACCAACTCGCATTTCTGAACATTCGAATCATTTTCCAATCTGGTTTTACTTTGGAACACGATATTTACTGGTGAAGAACTCGTCCTCAGGTTCGGGTTAATTCCGTCGAAAATGGCGTATTTTAGTCTAACTTGTAATATCGACTTTCACCACCAGGAGGCGAGACACGATAAACATTTACATAGAGAGAATTGGTGTACACGTCCACCCTGAACCCTGGGGACTGAATTGTTTTTACCCTCTAAAACTTTCCTGTGCACACCCCTCATACAACCAAAAGTTTTCAACTCATTCTGTCCAGTGGTTCAGGAGTGCATGGATGTCAAACAAACACACAAACAAGTACAGATACATTCAAAGTACACCGCCCCCATGCCAAATAATTAAATATCCTACAGCGCGGCATGTCCGGGCGCCTTTCGGCGCCCGACAATACCGCAGTGCAGCTCGTAGAGGCTGCATTGGGAGGGAGAGGTGTACACTAATTGATTGATTAATTGTATAATTAAAATCAATAAAAGATTATCACAAAATATTTTCTTAATCAATTGGCTAATAGTATAACTAAACCACAAGTGCTTCATCAGAAGATGTATCTTTTCGGAATTTAATTAAGGAAGTCATTAATAAAAAACTAAATAAATAATTGATTAATCAATAATTAATCAATTAATCAATAAATAATTAATCGATGAAATGATTAATCAATAAATCAAAAATATCCTTGATAGCCACATCACTTGGTCACTGTCATGTCCAAATATTAGCTTCCCAGCTCAAAAGGTGCCTGAGATATTGGCCAAATGAGAAACAACAACAACAACAACATGCATTTTAAGGCCATGTTCCCTGCTAGAGTGGGGGTTAGCCTTGCGGTCCCCATGACAATCTTCTCCATTTTGCCATATTTTCTGCATCTCTCCTTGTTAACCCCCTTGCCCGCATTTCTTCTTCCACCATCTTTAGCCAAGTCTTTCTCGGTCTTCCCCGTCCTCTACTTCCTTCTACATTAACTTCCATCACTCTTCTCAACCAGTCACTTTCATCCTTCCTCAATACATGACCAAACCATCTCAACCTGTTCCTCTTCACAGCATCAATCACAGGCAATATTCCCATCATCTTTCGCAATTCATCATTTGTCTTCCTCTCTCTCAACGATACTCCGCACATCCATCGAACCATTCGCATTTCCACCCTTTCCAGCCTTCGTTGCTGCTCTACGTTCATTACCCATGTCTCGCTCCCATAAATCATAACACTTCTCACACATGCAGCATACACCTTTCCCTTCAGCTTCAGCGACACTCTCCTCCTCATCAGCACGCCACTCAGTTCCCGAAACTTCTTCCATGCACATCTCACTCGAGCAACCGTTGCCGAGTCTGATCCACCTTCTCCATTCAGCATGTCTCCGAGGTAGCAAAATGTTTTCACACCTTCCAGCTTCACGCCGTCTCCAAGATCCAACTCAACCTTTCCTCCATCTGCAGCTCCCTCTGTGCACACCTTACATTTGAATGTAGCTGCCACACTGGTTAATGACCCTCTCAGACCACTACATTTTTGATGAACCCACTCAGCACACATTGTACATTGAATGGAGTTCACTCCGACACCCTTCCTGCACACAGCACACGGCCACTTCCCAGTTCTTTCCACCTCACCACATGCTTTACCACTTGCCATCACCTTTGTCTTTCCGATATTCACCTTCAGACCTTTTGTCTCCATACATTCCTTCCACTTGTTCATCTTTTCCTTCAGTCCATCCATACTTTCCGCAATCAACACCAGATCATCTGCATACAACAACTCCCACGGTAAACCCTCCTTTACGGTCTGAGCCAGCACCTCCATCACAGCTGCAAATAGTAGTGGACTTAGTACCGACCCCTGATGCACTCCCACCTTCACCTCAAACTCACCACTGTTCCCATCCTTCGTCCTTACAGCTGTGCGTGCTCTTTTGTACATTGCCATCACTACTCTGATCAACCATTCCTCCACTCCTAACTTCCTCAATGCCCATGTCAATACTTTGCGTGGAACCCTATCGAATGCTTTATCCAGATCAACAAACCCAAAAAACAACTTCTTCCTCTTATCCATGTACTTCTCCTGCAACTGCCTCACAATGAAAAGCGCATCTGTCGTTCCTCTTCCTGGCATAAATCCAAACTGCATTTCGTCGATCTTCACTTTCTTCCTTATCTTCCTCTCCAACACCCTTTCCAATACCTTCATTCCATGCTCCAATAACTTTATCGCTCGGTACGAGCCACACTCCAGAGGGTCACCTTTCCCCTTGTATAGAGGGACGAGGGTACTCAGTTCCCAATCCACTGGAATGCGGCCTTCTTTCACCACCAGATTACAGATCTCTGTCATTCTCTTCACACCCCAACTTCCTGCTGCCTTCAACATATCTCCCACAACTCCCGTCGGCCCTCCCGCTTTTCCACTCTTCATTGCTTTTATCGCTTCCTCAACTTCCTTCTCAGTTATCTTCTCTGCCGGTCCTAAAACTGGGTTACTCTCTATGTTGCCATCCCATTCATTCTCTGTATTCAACAGCATTTCCATATATCTTTTCCATCTTCCTTTAATTCCATCTGGGTCGACAACGATTTGTCCCACTTCATCCTTCAAGCAACTCACCCCCATCACATCACACCTCTCTTTCGCTATCTGCTTTGCAATCCTGAATACTGCTTTCTGACCCTCTTCCAAATCCAAGCGTTCTCCGAACATTTTCCTACATGCCTCCTGCGCCTTTGCTACCTCTTTCTTTGCAGCCTTCCTGGCTGCCTTATAACTTTCATGCTCTGCTGTTTCTGCTCCCGTACCCTTCGCCTTCTGCCACTCTTTGAACTTCTTCCTCTTCTCGTCAATCCTCTTTCCAACCTCAACATCCCACCACCATGTTTCCGAGTGCCTCGGTGGTCCTTTTGTCCATCCACATACCTCACCAACGGCTCCCAACAGACTAGCTTTCATTGACATCCAACCACTTTCAAGCTCAACCACATCATCCTCTACCCTACTCAGCCTCTCTTTTAATGCCTCCCTTACTGTCACCTCTTTCAACCTCCACACCTTCATTCTCGGTTGGTACTTCACCCGCCGAGCTCTCCTCGCACCTTTCACCCTTATGTCGCAGACAACCAAGTGGTGCTGTGAAACAGCCTCCTCCCCCGGGATCACCTTTGTGTCCCGGAGGTGCCCCCTATCTCGCCGACGCACCATCAGGTAGTCAACGGTTGTCGTCGACCCACCTGACGTGTATGTAACAAGCTTATTGTCCTCTTTGTGGAACTGAGTATTACAAATCAACAAATCAGCTCCATCAGCAAACTCCAAAATCCTTTCACCTTCTCCATTTCTCACACCATATCCGTAACCCCCATGAACTCCCTCAAAACCATCCATACTCCTTCCCACATGTCCATTCAGTTCTCCTCCCACCACAACAACTTCCTCATCTTTCACGTTTTCCATCAGCTTCTCTATCGCACACCAGAACTTGTCCTTCTCTTCATCGCTTCGACCAACCTGCGGAGCATATCCCGAGATGACGTTCACCAAGAGCTTTCCAATCATCATTTTCACCATCATCAACCTATCACTCACTCTAGTCCCACTCACCACACTGTCTACAAACTCCTCAGAAAACAGGACACCAACACCATTCACGCCCTCCGGGCACCCTTGCCACACAAACTTGTATTTCTGTCCCTGCCTACCCTTCACCATTCTCACACCACTTCCCTTCCATCTCGTCTCTTGCACACAACATATGTCCACTCTTCTTCTGACCAATACTTCCACCACTTCTCCTGATCTCCCTGTCATTGTCCCCACATTCCATGTCCCAAACCTCAGAAACCGATCTCCACTTCGGGCTGCACCCTGCCCAAATGTACTTGTGATTGTCATGGTTCTCTTTTTGAGGCAATGTTTTTATGGCCGGATGCCCTTCCTGACGCCAACCCTCTTAGTCGTCTCTTACGACACGCAGGGATACGGTGTACCTATTCTGACCAGGGTACACACTGGGAAACGTTTAAAACATGTAAATTCTGGGGGGGGGGGGGGGGGGGGGAGGCGTCAGCATCACGGCTGCGGTTTAAACATATTCCAACAATATCCAAACAGAACGATGAAAAAAACAATCCGGGAAAAGTCTCCAAGCGAGAACGTGGATTTGAGAAAGAAGGAGCAGAGGCGGAAGAAAACGAGATACAGGGGGCGGGGCACAAGCCGAGACGAGGAGGAGAGCGAACAAGCACGTGTCTGGGAGGAGAGAAAGAATCAATATAGAATTCTTTGTCTCGGGAGGTGAGGTGAGGGGGAGAAAACAAAATAAAAGAGACAAGCAATACAGCGAAGGAAATAACCCAAACCGACAAAACACCGACGGGGGGAGGGAAGCCCCAAGTCACCAGGCCGCGCACGAGGTACGACTCAGAAAACGATTAACTACACGATTAACTACACTAAACTAAACGATTAACTACACACAAGTTTGCACGAACCACAAACCAACACCAACCAGAAACACACAATAACACGTACACAGCAAAATAACCAGTGGAAATTTGACAAAGACAAGAATGGGAAAACACTCAAACTTCGATGCCGTGGAGAGCTCGAAGCACGCCTCACTCGCCCGAGGAACCCCGTCATAATCCAAAATACGAGGCCAAATGAGAAAGAAAATATATAAATGATTAATAATGAAAATAAAGAAATAATAATCATTAAAAAAATTAATTATTAATCAATTCGGTCACAGAACACATAAACCACCACCATTTCATCAGAATCTGTAACTGAAAAAAAATTAAAAAATTTTTAGTACTTAATCTAATAATTAAATAATTAATCGATTAATTGTTTAATTGATTCATCAACAAATCAAAAATATCCTTGATAGCCACATCACTTGGTCACTCATGTCCAAATATTAGCTTCCGAGCTCAAAAGGTGCCTGAGATATTGGCCAAAGGAGAAAGAAAATAAATAAATGATTAATAATGAAAATAAATAAATAATAATCATTAAAAAATTAAATTATTAATCGATTCGGTCATAGAACACATAAACCACCACCATTTCATCAGAATCTGTAACTTGAAAAAAAAAAATTAGTCATTAATCGAATAATTAAATAATTAATCGATTAATTGATTCATTGATTAATTCATAAATCAAAAATAGCCTTTGCAGCCAAATCACCTGGTCATTGGCATGTCCAAATATCAGCTTCCTAACTCAAAAGGTGCCTGAGTTAATGGTCAGAAGAGAAAGGAAATTTCATTAATTAAATAAGTACTTAATTAATCGCTAATAATTAAATAACTCCTCAATTAATTGATGAATCAAAAAACAAAAATACAGTTTTTGACAAAAGACTTGCTCACTATTGTGCCGAAATTTCAGCTTCCTTGCTCAAAGGATGGCTGAGATATCGCCCGGACAAACAAACAAACAAACAACCAAGAAAACAAACAAGAAAGAAAACAAGAAAACAAACAAACAACCAGAGTGAAAACTGAGTACTCCCTTTCAGCATGCGTCACTGCCGAGCCCCCTTCGGTGCCCAGCAATGACGATTTGCAATGCCTGGAGATGGCATAGGAAAGGTGCGGTGTACAATTATTAAATCAAAAATAGCCTTTGCAGCCAAATCACCTGGTCATTGGCATGTCCAAATATCAGCTTCCTAACTCAAAAGGTGCCTGAGTTAATGGTCAGAAGAGAAAGGAAATTTGATTAATTAAATAACTATTTAATTAATCGCTAATTAATTAAATAACTCCTCAATTAATTGATTAATCAAAAAACAAAAAATACCGTTTTTGATAAAGGACTTGCTCACTATTGTGCCGAAATTTCAGCTTCCTTGCTCAAAGGATGGCTGAGATATCATCCGGACAAACAAACAAGAAAGCAAGAAAACAACCAAGAAAACAAACAACCAGTAGTAGTCCTTGAGCCAACCGGCCATATTTTGAAGTGAATGCTCCGGCGGGGGGAGTAATTCTCATTATGATTTTCCATTAGACCAATGTCTCAAGTGTCAGAAAAGGTGTGATGGACATCTGAGAACGATAGCTTAGTGCCCGGATGGACGCCATCTTTGAAACCACCCAGCTCGAAAATGCCCATTTGGTGGGGTACATTGTTGCACGTGTATCTGGACTTCTATACTAGCTATCGATGTGCGGTTGACGACTAAATATACGTCCGATGTGTACCGTCTAAATAAAAAATAATATGAAGCATTTTGTTTTAGATTAATTATTATAAAAATCAATTATCGAAAAAAAATCATATATTTTTCAATATTTTATTATTAGACTTGTACTTTTTTTAGTGAAACAACACTGGTATGATTTTCCAAATTACGCATTGTGCTACACCGTTTATCTGTCTATAAAAATAACTCAAAAACTAAAACATATCATCCACCACGAGTGTACACAAAAAATATATGAAAAGGCATGCACTTTCCACAAACCGAAACTATGTCAGTTGGAATTTCCCGCCGATAATCAACCCACAGAACCCAGTGCTGAAAGTGACGTCAGTCTATTCTATATCTATATTCTATATTCTATATCTCAGTCTGAGATTTGTTGCGGTAACCTGATTAATTTCTGAGGGGCGGGGGGGGGGGGGGGGGGGGTGGGTGGCTTAAGAACTAAAAGTGAACATGTTAGATGGCGCCACATACAACTCTATTATAGAGTTGTATTGTGGCGCCATCTAACATGTTCACTGACTTGGATGAGTATGTCTATGTAAGCTGGCGAGCTTTTCGGATATCGGAGTAATCTAACGTCAGTCTTTTTGTTCTTTCAGCTGAGATGGCCGGTGTCGAGGCGAAATGGGCGAAGATTGAACCTGAGTCCGGAACGTGCATCCTGTGCAGCAAGAAGTCGCCACTCTCTGAACTAAGCAAGGCAGCGGGCAACAGTTCTTGGAAGACATTGTGTGACGCAGCTGCAGTTAGAAACTTTTATCCAATTCTAAAGCTAGTCCAAGAAGGCGCAGTTGAACTTCCTAATATTCCAATATTATACCATAGGGCTTGTAGATCAGACTTCACTCACAAAAACCACCTAGCTACTTTGACCAATGCAGCTAGAAGTTCTTCAGTTGATACTGGCGATGCGGTGCGACGGCGATCATCACGGGAAGAGACAGGATCAACTTCAACGGTCTACGATGATAAATGCATTTTTTGCCAGCGTGCTTCAAAATTCATAAAAGGCAGTCGTACCTGTGAAACAGTTGTCTTGGCTGTTGAACTTCGAGCAGATAAGACAATAAGAGATGCTGCGACAGCTCGCAATGATGAGAGAGTTTTGGCATTGACTACACGAGATATGGTTGCAGCTGAGGCTCACTACCACTTCTCCTGCTATAGAAACTACACACGGCCCCAAAAACCTCATTGTAGAAACTGACATTGAAGATAATATCGAGAAAAAAGAAATGATACGATGTATATTCAATTTCATTCGCACTGACTTGTTCTTGAACCCGAGGATTGTTCCAATAGTTGATGTTGCAACAGATATCCTGTCTTCAGATACATTTTCAGTTGATGTTCGTGACTCCATCAAGAAGAATCTGCAGCGCACATTACAAAGAGAGTTTGGAGAATCGCTCATCTTCTTCAATGTGAAACACCGTGTATACTTGATGCCCGATAATCTGACAAAGCGAGAGATTGGTGCAGAGTGCGTAAACCTGAAAGCAGAAGTGAAAGCATTTGAACGAACGGACGGTGAAAGTAACATTGTGCGTGCAGCTACTTCACTGCGACACCAGATCAAAGATGCTCATTACAATGAACGTTGGCCGCCTCAGCCAGCATAACTCACTTCAGATTACGTGAAGATACCAGATTCTCTTCGTGTATTTCTGCATACTTTGATTTGCGGGAGTGGGGGTAGCTCTGCGCGTGCCGACACACTGGTATGGTCGATGGCTCAAGATATCATCAATGCTGTACACCGGGGTACCATCAGAACATCGAAGCATGTCCTACTTCCGTGGGTCATGAAAACGCTCACCGGTAATACAGAGGTCATCAGAATATTGAATCGACTCGGGCACGGATGTTCGTACACAGTTCTGGAAGAAATCGAGACAGCGCTATGCATAGACAAATTAGCAAGTGTGGAGAAAGATACAGTACCACTTCCGTCACATGTGCACCCTTCGGTCCCGACTGTATTAGCATTCGATAACATCGACAGGCTAGAGGAATCGCTGAGTGGTGGCGGAACATCGCATCGCGTCAACGGTATCATCGTCCAACCGAAGTCGCAGTCGTGTTTGCCGCCCCAACCTCCATCGGCAGTATCCAAAGCAGATAAGAAGCGATCTATCCCGTCATCCAGCGATTTAGTTCCAATATACAGCGGTGGGAAACGAGAGGGCCCACCTGCAATCAAGCCTGCAGATCTTTCTGACACTCTTGCAGGCGCAACATCCCTTGCGCAGCGCCGAAATCACGTATGGATTATGACTCGCATGCTGGAACCATGCGACCAGACAATCAGTTCGTGGACTGGTTTCAACATCATGACTAGAGATCGTGTTCAGGTGACGGAAGATGTAGTTGGCTACCTGCCGACTATAAACGCGCCTGCCACAGATATGGCAACAGTGCAAGAAATCCTCAGAGAAGCTCTGAACATCATGTCATCACTTCAGCTTGAGCGTGAAAGGGTCAATGAAAAAAACGAACAAAGCTGCACTTGCGAAACACATGGAAGGTCTTGTGGAACCAGCCGAGAATGTTGACAAGCGAAGTGCAACAATAATTGATGCGATGGCTCTCATACAAAAGATGCATGGCGAGAACGACACGTTCGAAGAACTATCTGACCGCATCCTTGCTGCAGCGCTTCACGCTGGTCAAGGCAGTGAGCGCATCAATGTTGTCTTTGACACATACACAGAAGAATCCATCAAAGCAGCTGAGCGTGTGAACCGCGGTTCAAATGAAGGCATCAGTTTCAGCGAGATCAGACCCGCACACAAAATCATGAACTGGCGGCGTCTCCTTGCTTGCAGCCAGACAAAGGAGAAACTGGTTGTGTTTCTGGCGGAGTCGTGGAAACATGAAACAAATCGCGAAAAGCTAGGCAACAGAACACTGTATGTCACCTGTGGTGAAAAATGTCTGGTACTGACCCGCGATAGGTGGAAGTTGGTGCAAGCACTCGAATGTAGCCACGAGGAAGCAGACACGCGTATGTTTCTCCACGCAAAGCACGCCGCTACCCACTACAAGACGATCATCTTAGTGGCAGATGACACCGACGTTCTGATCATCAGTCTTCATCTCAGCAGAACCATCGATAGTCAGCTCTTCATCAGACGAGGAACAAAGGTTCGAGTCAGAATGATCGACGTTGGAAAGTTGGCTGCGGTATTGGGGTCTGGAGTTTGCAGTGCATTGCCAGGGCTTCATGCATGGAGCGGGTGTGACACTGTGAGTGCTCTGGCTAGCCAAGGAAAGATAAAGGCTTTGAAGCTTGTGCAAGCGAATGAGCTGTATCTTCAAGCATTCACAGATCTGGGATCTTCGTGGAATGTACCAACGTCTTCAATAGCATTCAGGCCTTCACGTGTCAGCTGTACGCCAAGAACACGAAGATCGTCGGTGTTAATTCGCTCCGTTATCACATGTTCTGTGCAAAGAAGGGCCAGATCGAATCTGGACAATTGCCGCCTTGTGAAGACTCCTTGATGCAGCATACGCTTAGGGCCAACTATCAGGCGGCTATCTGGCGACGCAGCCTTGAAAACCTACCAGACGTCCCAACACCATCAGCAGGACATGGTTGGGAACTCGATGATGGCGGTTCGCTCACAATCCGATGGATGGCGGGTCTACCAGCTCCAGATGTCGTCTTGAATCTCATCTCATGCACATGCAGAAGGACGTGTCGACCGTCAGATTGTTCCTGCATACTGAATGGGTTGAAGTGCACTGTTGTGTGTAAGCTGCAGGGATGCTCCAACATGGTGCAGGATGATGCTATTGTGGCTCAGGATGCCAATGACTCTGATGGCGACTCTGATGATTAACTTTGTGTGCACTGTATATTGTATAGCATATGTTGTTCTCTATTATAATGCAGGCCAAATTGCCTGAAAATCTTTATAGACAGATAAACGGTTTAGCAAAATGTATAATTTGGAAGATCATACCGGTGTTATTTGACTAAAACATGACATGTTCAATGATACCTCCGCTTGCTTATTAGGAATATACATCGTATGGTGTTAAAATCAGCTCCATACGTCTTTCCAAACTCTAGTAATGAATAATTAATATAATTGGCGGCCATTTTGAAATCCAAGATGGCCCCCAAAGTGCAGATTTCCTATGTAACAATTTCCGCCTGCTTATTAGATATCGTATGGTGTTAAAATCCTCTCCGTACGACATTCCTAACTTGCGTTATCGTCAGAATAGATAATGCCAGCGGCGGCCTAAGTCATTTTATGCCTCTTTACATTTATTTGTTGTAAACTCGTGGTGGATGATATGTTTTAGTTTTTTAGTTATTTTTATAGACAGATAAACGGTGTAGCACAATGCATAATTTGGAAAATCATACCAGTGTTGTTTCACTAAAAAAAGTACAAGTCTAATAATAAAATATTGAAAAATATATGATTTTTTTTCGATAATTGATTTTTATAATAATTAATCTAAAACAAAATGCTTCATATTATTTTTTATTTAGACGGTACACATCGGACGTATATTTAGTCGTCAACCGCACATCGATAGCTAGTATAGAAGTCCAGATACACGTGCAACAATGTACCCCACCAAATGGGCATTTTCGAGCTGGGTGGTTTCAAAGATGGCGTCCATCCGGGCACTAAGCTACCGTTCTCAGATGTACATCACACCTTTTCTGACACTTGAGACATTGGTCTAATGGAAAATCATAATGAGAATTACTCCCCCCGCCGGAGCATTACTTTTGGTCTGGCTCAAGGACTATAGTGTAGGTCGTTGTGTTATTTAGTGAACGGTTCATATAGAATCTGGAAACTTGTGATTTTTTACTTTCTATGATCACACTGAACACAAAACAACCTGTTTCCAATTTTTAAATTTATGTCCAGTGGCAAAATTCAAGATGGCCGCCAGCATATACCGAAAAAGCAATAAATCGTTATATTTGAACCAACGTATTCAATATATGCACAATGATAAGCTTATTATGGACATGCTTTTGATTACAATATATTTGTATCTACATATGGTTGTATGAAATAGACTGTCTTCAATGTTTTCATTCATATCCATTGACAACATCCAAGATGGCGTCCACCAAATTTCGAAAAAATACGATATTTTTTATATCTGAACCATTTATTTACGTACATGTATAATGATAACCTAAGGACATTTTTGTGATTACAATATATTCTTTTCTACCAAGTATGTTATTTCTTTAAGAAGTTTTCAATGTTTTCATTAATGTCGTAGAATAAGTCCAAGATGGTGGCCACCATATACAGAAAAATCAAACCATTTATCAACATACTTGTGTTATGGAAATTTACCTAGGCATGTTATGTATCTAACAATCATGGGGAAAACAAAATGGTGTTCATACACATATCAAATTGGATGCTCAATTATACATGTATCCGGATGCTAGTTATTACTGCCACGTTATTAGTCATCACCCTCATCACTGTCGCTGTCATCATCATCATCACTCTCTGTCTCCTCATTTGCAACATTAGTGCATGATCCTTCAGCACCTTCACACTTGCAAAGCTCTGTGCATGACAGATTATTGGTCTTGCAAGAACACCGTCCACTGCATTTGCTGGCAATACATGAACACTTCACGAGGCCGACGACAGCCTCTGGTACCGGTGGAACTTTCGACGTCACAGGAACACAACGTCCGTCATCTAGTTGTTTCCATCCCAACGATACTGGATCTAGAAGACTTGGAACAGCTACTGTGTCCTGCACCCAAATGTTAGCTTGGAAGTGTGCTCGCAGAATGTGTTCAGTTATGGATCCTTGAGTTGGAGGTAGTTTCTCTACACCCTGGTTGCCCTTGAGTTGCTTGAACATATGCCACCGGAGTGCTTTAGCTGATTCATAACCAGGTTTGAAGAGCTGACACACGAACTTTTCACAACCAGCCAACACCTCCGGAGATGGATACACACCAACACCAAGCCCAGCTTGTGCATGGATTACGTCATCACTAGCCTTCATGAAGGATTTGAAGCAAGTAGGCTTTCCCTTTCCCTGGATGTGGCCAGTGGTATCACATCCAGTGAGCGCGTGGAATCCTGGCAAAGCTGCTGCACGTTCTGTGCCAATGGCCATGTAGATAGGTTTGAGTTTAATCTTCCGTCGTCGATCACCAGAGCCCATGATGATGAGACTCTCTGTGTTGAGGTCTGGGACCCTGCGCAGAGCGAGCACCAACACATCTGTGTCAGAGGAGTATATATGTGGTGTATTACCCAAACTACTCACTGCTACTGCATACATGACCAGTAACGTGTCGGCTTCCTCCTGTGTACTTGTGATGTTCACCATGTTTGATTGGGAAGACATAACACCTTTGTGTGTGTGGGTAGTGATCGGCAGTTTGCACAGCTGGACAGATTTTTGTGCAAGGTATAGCACGAGGTTGGCTTTGGTTTCCTTGGTTCCTAGGAATACCTTAAAGTCTTTGATAGGTGTGGAATCTTCTATTGTGTATCCCTTGTCTTGTGCTCTTCCTGCTGTTCAGAGCTGTCTCGTTCTGTCTTTCATGGAGTTTGTAACAGTGTAGTTATTGAATAATAAGTATATGTCACTGTAGCCTCGCGACTTGTTGTCAACACTTCGAATGAAACAGCCTAACAGGTCTCGGCAACACTTTATACCATCCTTCCGAACAACCATCTCCTGCACGAGAGCCATGCCATCTATTACGATGCTGGTCAAGACATGTGCTGATTGACGTGGGATGATCGGCTCTTCTATGGATTCTTCAGAAGTATCTGTCCCCGAAACCACTCCTTCCAGTTCATGGATGAGGGTGGACTTGCTTGTAGTAGGTAGCAGAGAACCATCGGGCCTCATTAGGCTTGCATTGTAATGGGCAAATTCATGTGTTCCCACAATGTCCTGCAGGTCCAGTGCTCTTGAGGACTTTGCAACGAGCAGCAAGCGAACGAACAGGGAGTTAGTTGCTTTCAAGCTGACTACTTCGGAGGATGCCTTCAGACTGATACTTTTGCATCCATCTTTCCAAGTCAGATACTTGAGCTTCGACATTTTGTCCCGCATGTTCTTGTCTCCATTGACCCTCTCATCAACATATGTTGCAAGTGCCGTGTGTCCGCGTACCTCTATGTCCAAAACGCCACGCTGCACTGCCGTTGGCATTATCCGCTTGGTGACGAAGTTGACCAACTTCATTTCAGATCCATCATCATGTTCTGGTGCATTGAAGGGGTTTGCACTGCCTATGACATCCTTGAGTTGTCTCACAGCCTTTTCCTGTCATGCAGTTTTAGATGCTGAGTGTTGGTGGTGCTTCTTTGGGATAGAATCTGATATGTTTAGCATACGCTCGGTTTCTCCAGCCAGCCTTGCCAGTTCTGGGGAGCCGAGGCAGTATTTGAGCAGACCCTGGGGATCGGAGGTTAAGCCAGAAATGGCACCTTCACCTTTGTGGATCTTGTTCACATGTTCCTGTGCATTATCAGGTCCAATGGATGTGAATGCAACAGGGTTCGTACTGACGTCAAAGTCACCACTCTTGAGCTCTTGCCATATCGAGGGATGGCTGCTTTCCAGGTGATACATGTGTGCGATGTAGTCGGGAATGTTCTGTGCATAGTCATGCCTGTTATATGCGAAAAAGTAGATGCACATCTTTTCCAATGAGGCAAGGTACAAGAGCCAGTTATGGTCGCGGGTACCTCGCATGACGTGGAGTAGGTTGTTGACCTGTCTCATATACATACGAGCCCACTTGTACATCGGGTACTTCTCGTTCTCGTGGTCGAATGCTTCTAGCGTTTCCACCTGCTTCAGATCGGATGCCAAGTTCACCAATTCACGATGAGCTTCAGCTATATCCAGACCATTTTGACATGCTGTTCTCACATCTTCTATTGCAGACGTCAGTTTGTTGAGTAGCACTGGATGTTACTCGCAGAATGCCTCGATCCACAAATCAAATAGAACTTTCAGAGTGATCTGGTGAGCATCCAAGGCTCTGTTGTGGTGCTTTCCATTCAGTATCTGTACTACAGTTACGCTACTGTACAGGCCGGCTTCAATCCATGCTTCATCTAGACCGCTGCTCTCAAGAGTCGCTCCAAGACACCGTAAGGCACAGAGAACTACATGGAATGGACCGGGACTTGGGATTATGTTGGCCTGGAACTGTAGATCCAGGAAGCTCAGTTTTCTAACTCTTTTATACAAGTCCATATCTAGCCACACAAGTATTGGCTCATTGTCCTGATTGTCTCGGGCCATCAGTTTGTTGAGATTAGAGAGCTGAGTCAGGGCTGTGGTAAGGGTCGTCCACTCATGGGCTGGTGCATTTATGAGGGGCAGTGCATGCACTTTGTCCAGTTTGATAGATTCAGTGTTGGATGCTGACGTACGCAGAAGTGAATTATATGCTGTCCAGACAGGGACAGGTTGGTGTCGCACATGAATCATTTCACCATCTCGAGAGCTGTCGTGTGGTTCAGCTAGCTCATTAACTGGATTGGCATGATTGCGATGGTAATGGCGTACCAACAGCCATGATAGGTCATCAAATGCAGGTCCTCTGAGCTGTTCCTCATTCATCCGCAGTTTGAAGTTCGGATAAGAAGGACTCGTGGGAGGTTTAGGAGTACCTGTTATGTTGCTCGGAATCAGTGGGACGACAGTCATGGGGACATCCTTCAACGATCTTGCAGATTTGTTGTGTGTGGGGGTTGCATACTCTGTGACCACCTCCACGGTTTCATCCATGCTGGGTTCCCGTTGATACACAGCCATTGCCGTTGCATGGAAAGAATTCCTGCCATCAGAGGTATCAACCTTGGCATCAACGTTGTCAATTGAGAATCGCAATCTTCGTTTTTTGTGAAGCCCTGGTGGTAAATAGTTTCCATCGTTCTTCTCCATGTTCATCTGTACCCCTTCCGAAATTTGAGCGACACACTGCTTTACGCGTCGGTATGGAACTCCCAAACCGGCTTGTGAAACTAGATTTGACAGTTTCTGGCTTCGCCATTTGTGGTCACAATACAGTGAGATGCCGAGTGTGATAGGAGTTTCAATTGTCGATCGAAACGCAGCCACTGGTGATTTTGGGTCATACAGGAGTTGCCGATTAGATTTGTGGGCTTGTACTATTTGCTGAGAGACGATTGACGCAGATCTATTAAACACTTGTGCACGAGCTTCAGTTTTAATTGTGGTTGTACCTTTCATGATCCAAAGCACCATGCTGTGGAGCTCCTGTGGCACTACGCAATGCTCACTATTTTCGAGTGTTCCGGTGAAAACCCACGGGTCTTTCTTTGTTTCCTGGATCAATTTACGTAGGACTCTGCTTGCTTCAAATAACTTCTTCATGTCATCGTATGTGTTGTTCTTGACAGCTTCATCAACTGCAGCATTTTGTGCAGCTTTGGAATGTATCAGTGTAGGCTTCTTCGGTAATGGTGTGAACTGAACGAGATTAACATTTTCCTCGATATTTTGTCGTAGCCACCTCCGCTCGGACTTGGCGTTAGAAAACTTCGAGACATACTGGATGTTGTATTGTTCCATCTTCGATAAGTATAGCTTTTCTGCTTCGTCCATTGGAATAAATTCTCCCTCGTTGATGCGATCTTGTATTTCGGCAAAGAATTCAATTTCAGCCGTGATGTGGTGTACTGTCGGCCCACTGGCATCTGTGTTGCAGCGGTCAGCTGTCTTAGGGCATGATCCACTGTCTGCAGCATTTCCCTGCTTTAGAAACTGCCACTGTTCGGTGATGCACTTCTTGTGGTAGACAATATCACGTGACAGCGCATCATTGTCAGATAGGACAGTGGCATAGTTAACCTTCCATTCTTGGTTGTTGGAGTGGTGTACTATGTTCTTTATCTGCTTTCCAATATTTGCTGATTGACATTCGTGCAAGGGACCTTGTATTTTACCTTGACAGAAGAAACATTCTGTTTTGTCATATGCAGTTAACTGTGATCGGGTGTACTTTTTTGACACTGGCTCTTCGTCCGTTGCACTAAGTGTTGATGAAGCAGTTGGTCTCCCCACGGTTCGGCTACTAAGGAGAGTAACATCGGATGTTGCACACGCTCGGTTGTAGCGCTTTTCATCACGTATTATATGTTCTTTATTTGTGCTCATAGCATAGCACGTTCTGTGCCACACAACATGTTTGTCACATAAATCTTGTGCTGTCAATTGTCCAATTTTTTCGTTGAGTGCAATAAAGTCAGTGTTTCCAAACTGCGCTCTCAAACAAACCGCTGTTAGAAATTTGTCATACGTTGATTGCTTTTGGGACTGTGGGGGTTCCTTTAATTGTTCTTCTTTTGAAGTTTGACATTTGATGCACAGCTTGAAATTTAGTTCGGTACGTGCCCTTTTCTCCAGAGGTTCCGCTTCGGATGCCATTATTTACCTGCAAGTAGAAAAGAAAATACATGTTTAGAAATGGACACTTCATAAGCTGGTCAACTCTGATTTCATGGCAGATTGCACCCATGCATCCATTCCTGTGGTTACATTATTATGGCTCATGCCATGCAGTCTTCCATAGAACGATCAGGACAGATTTATTTTGCTGAAAAACAAATATACATAATCATTATTATAACCCAAATATTTGTGTACTGTTCATTGGGTATTTATATGGGTGTGCCATGCCATATGGCACCAATTATACCTCATATTGGATGATTATTCACTTTATGCTTTGTGTTATTGATGATATAAGTACTTCAATGAATTCAGTGACCAAAAAAACCTATAAAACGATATACTGGACAACTATATCCATTACAAATGTCCAAAATAGTTGGCGATTAAGCGATTATCGTGTTAAATGGCCGCCATCTTGGATTTAGTGCGTATCCATGCTGGAAAAAATTGGAAACAGGTGGTTTTGAGTCCTATGTGATCTAAAGAAGTCAATAAGTACCAGTTTCAAGATTCTATATGAAAGTTTCACTCCCCTGTTAATTGCAACATAACCGCATACACTACAGAGTGAAAACTGAGTACTCTCTTTCAGCGTGCGTCACTGCCGAGCCCCCTTCGGTGCCCGGCAATGACGATTTGCAATGCCTGGAGGTGGCATAGGAAAGGAGGAGCGGTGTACAACAAGTACAGATACATTCAAAGTACACCGCCCCCATGCCAAATAATTAAATATCCTACAGCGCGGCATTGCCGGGGCGCCTAAGGCGCCCGGCAATACCGCAGTGCACCTCATAGAGGCTGCATTGGGAGGGAGAGGTGTACGCTAATAGATTGATTAATTGTAGAATTAAAATCAATAAAAGATTATCACAAATTACTTTCTTAATCAATTGGCTAATAGCATAACGAAACCACTCATGCTTCATCCGAAGATGTATCTTTTAGAAATTTAATTAAATAAGTCATTAATAAAAAATTAAATAATTGATTGATTCACCAATAAATAGTTAATCGATTAAATGATTAATCAATAAATCAAAAATATCCTTGATAGCCACATCACTTGGTCACTGTCATGTCCAAATATTAGCTTCCCAGCTCAAAAGGTGCCTGAGATATTGGCCAAATGAGAAAGAAAATAAATAAATGATTAATAATGAAAATAAATAAATAATAATCATTAAAAAATTGCACTATCAATAAATTCGGTCACAGAACACATAAACCACCACCATTTCATCAGAATCTGTAACTGGGAAAAAAAAAAAAAAGAAGTCATTAATCAAATAATTAAATACTTAATCGATTAATTGATTAATTAATAATTGATTAATCAATAAATCAAAAATATCCATGATAGCCACATCACTTGGTCACTCATGTCCAAATATTAGCTTTTGAGCTCAAAAGGTGCCTGAGATATTGGCCAAATGAGAAAGAAGATAAATAAATGATTAATAATGAAAATAAATAAATAATAATCATAAAAAATTAAATTATTAATCAATTCGGTCAGAGAACAAATAAACCACCACCATTTCATCAGAATCTTTGCGGAGTCAGCGTCTGGTCAAATCCGTTTCTGGTGTTTGTTCCCCCTCCATCCCCTCCCTTACCTCAAACGGCTACACAGCTGACTCCGCACGTGAAAAAGCTGAATGCCTCAACTCTGTGTTTGCCTCTAAATCTTGTGTCCCAAACCCATCCCTCTCTGTACCCACCATACCCAGTCGTACCCTGCTGCTCCTGGACTCCGTGTCCTTTCCTCCTGACAAGGTGGAAAAGTTTCTGTCAACCCTCGACTCTGATTCTGCAACTGGACCCGACGGCATCAGGCCATGGGTCCTAAAATCCTGCTCTGCTGCTCTATCTCACCCTCTCTCTGTTCTCTTCACCCTCTCTTTTGCTCAAGGTCAACTGCCATCTGCTTGGAAATCAGCCAACATCACCGCTTTGCACAAAAAAGGTGCAAAAACAGATCCTAGCAACTACAGACCAATCAGCCTTATCCCAATTATCAGCAAAGTCATGGAATCCATCATTGCTTCGGATATGAAATCTTTCCTCTTCTCCAATGGCTTGATCTCTGATCATCAATTTGGTTTCAGACCAGGTCACTCTACTCTGGACATGCTGCTTCTGCTGTCTCAACAATGGATGGAGGTCCTCAATGCCAAACAGGAAATTAGAGCTGTCTCCCTCGACATATCACGTGCCTTCGACACGGTCTGGCACCCCGCTCTGCTCACCAAACTCTCCTCCTTTGGTATCCATGGAAATCTCCACGCATGGCTGGCGGACTTCCTCTCTAGTCGTCGTCAACGTGTGGCCCTGAATGGGTTTCTCTCATCTCCTCTTCCTGTTCAGGCTGGAGTTCCCCAAGGCAGTGTTCTGGGCCCCGTGCTTTTTCTGGTCTTCATCAATGATCTCTCTGACTCTCTCGAAAATCCTCTCTATCTCTTTGCTGATGACTCCACTCTCTGCCGCTCCATTCCTCTTCCCTCAGGTCGGCAGTCTGCTGCCTCCTCACTCTCTGAAGACCTGGACAAAATCACAGACTGGTCAAACAAGTGGAACATGTCTTTCAATCCTGACAAATCTCACACTCTTACTATGTCTCTCCGAAAAGATCGACTGGACAACCCTCCCATCTACTTTCTCAACAATCCTCTCCAAGAAGTTCTGTCGCTCAAGATTTTGGGTCTCACTATCTGCCATGATCTTTCTTGGGAAAACCACATTTCCAAGCTGGCCTCCAAAGCCAGTCGCCGACTGGGCATCCTCCGTCGTGCGAAGTCCTTCCTCGGCACACCTGAGCTCCTCACCACATACTAGGCTTTCATCCGCAGCTCAATGGAATACTGTTCTCCCCTATGGGCCGGTGCTCCTGCCTCACACCTAGCTCGCCTTCACGCTGTTGAAACCAAAGCTTTCAGAATTATTGGAATCTCCCGCGATGAAGCTATCTCTGAGGGCCTTTCACTCACTCACCGCAGGCAGGTAGGTGGTCTTTCTGTCTTCTACCGACTCCTCTCCGGCCTTGCACCCCCAGCTCTCTCTGTGCTCTGTCCCCCAAATATTCCTACAGGTCGCACAAGATCTGCCAGCAACCCTCTGATGGTTAAACTGCCGAAATCTCGGCTCTCTGCTCACCTTCACTCTTTCATTCCTCTTTTCTCCCGCCTCTGGAACAAACTCCCTCACTCCCTTCAATCCCACTCCTCCCTCCAGGTCTTTAAAACAGCTGTTCACCACCATCTCTTATCTTCCCCCATCCAAAACCTTGATCTTTTCTACCCCCGCTAATTCACCCCAGATCCACCTTGTTTGAAATTCCAACTTCTTTCCTGGAAGTCCTGGCAGTGTCCATATGTTTTATACCTCTCCCACCACCCCCTTCCCATGCCCCCCCCCCCCCAAAGCCCTCGCCCTCTCTCAGATCTCTTGATGTCTCCATGTCTCTCGGTCCCTGCTCTCAAATGTTGTGTTTGTGTCCTTCCCCCTCTCTCCCCATCTTGTCTACCGCTCCCGATGTTATATGTTTTATGTGTCGGTTTGTCTTTCTGTGTGATTAATGTTCGCTCTTTCACGAACCTCGATCTTGTATACAAAAAAAAAAAACAAAAAAAAATAATCTGTAACTAAAAAAAAAAAATTATTTTGTCATTAATCAAATAATTAAATAATTAAAAAATTAAGAAATAAATAATAATCATAAACAAATTAAATTATTAATCAATTGGTCAGAGAACACATAAACCACCACCATTTCATCAGAATCTGTAACTAATAAAAAAAAAATTTTTTAGTCATTAATCGAATAATTAAATAATTAATCGATTAATTGATTGATTAATTAATAAATCAAAAATAGCCTTTGCAGCCAAATCACCTGGTCATGGCATGTCCAAATATCAGCTTCCTAACTCAAAAGGTGCCTGAGTTAATGGTCAGAAGAGAAGGAAATTTAATTAATTAAATAAGTACTTAGTTTTTTTTTTTGTTTATTTTTTTTTTTTGTTTTTTTTTTGTATACAAGATCGAGGCTCGTGAAAGAGCGAACATTAATCACACAGAAAGACAAACAGACACACAAAACAAATAACATCGGGAGCGGTAGACAAGATGGGGAGAGAGGGGGAAGGACACAAACACAACATTTGAGAGCAGGGACCGAGAGACATGGAGACATCGAGAGAACTGTGGGAGGGAGAGGGCTTTGGGGGGGAGGCATGGAAGGGGGGGGGGGGGGGGTGGTAGAGGTATAAAACATATGGACACTGCCAAGACTTCCAGGAAAGAAGTTGGAATTTCAAACGAGGTGGATCTGGGGTGAATTAGTGGGGGTAGAAAAGATCAAGGTTTTGGATGGGGGAAGATAAGAGATGGTGGTGAACAGCTGTTTTGAAGACCTGGAGGGAGGAGTGTGATTGAAGTGAGTGTGGGAGTTTGTTCCAGAGGCGGGAGAAAAGAGGAATGAAAGAGTGAAGGTGAGCAGAGAGCCGAGATTTCGGCAGTTTAACCATCAGAGGGTGGCTGGCAGATCTTGTGCGACCTGTAGGAATATTTGGGGGACAGAGCACAGAGAGAGCTGGGGGAGCAAGGCCGGAGAGGAGTCGGTAGAAGACAGAAAGACCACCTACCTGCCTGCGGTGAGTGAGTGAAAGGCCCTCAGAGATAGCTTCATCGCGGGAGATTCCAATGATTCTGAAAGCTTTGGATTCAACAGCGTGAAGCCGAGCCAGGTGTGAGGCAGGAGCACCAGCCCATAGGGGAGAACAGTATTCCATTGAGCTGCGGATGAAAGCCTTGTATGTGGTGAGGAGCTCAGGTGTGCCTAGGAAGGACTTCGCACGACGGAGGATGCCCAGTCGGCGACTGGCTTTGGAGGCCAGCTTGGAAATGTGGTTTTCCCAAGAAAGATCATGGCAGATGGTGAGACCCAAAAGCTTGAGCGACAGAACTTCTTGGAGAGGATTGTTGAGAAAGTAGATGGGAGGGTTGTCCAGTCGATCTTTTCGGAGAGACATAGTAAGAGTGTGAGATTTGTCAGGATTGAAAGACATGTTCCACATGTTTGACCAGTCTGTGATTTTGTCCAGGTCTTCAGAGAGTGAGGAGGCTGCAGACTGCCGATCTGAGGGAAGAGGAATGGAGCGGCAGAGAGTGGAGTCATCAGCAAAGAGATACAGAGGATTTTCCAGAGAGTCAGAGAGATCATTGATAAAGAGCAGAAAAAGCACAGGGCCCAGCACACTGCCTTGGGGAACTCCAGCCTGAACGGGAAGGGGAGATGAGAGAAATCCATTCAGGGCCACACGTTGACTACGACCAGAGAGGAAGTCCGCAAGCCATGCATGGAGATTTCCATGGATACCATAGGAGGAGAGTTTGGTGAGCAGAGCTGGGTGCCAGACCGTATCGAAGGCACGTGATATGTCAAGGGAGACAGCTCTGATTTCCTGTTTGGCATTGAGGACCTCCATCCATTGTTGAGACAGCAGAAGCAGCATGTCCAGAGTAGAGTGACCTGGTCTGAAACCAAATTGATGATCAGAGATCAAGCCATTGGAGAAGGGGAAGAGGAAAGAAGAGGAAAGATTCATTGGAGAAGAGGAAAGATTTCATATCCGAAGCAATGATGGATTCCATGACTTTGCTGATAATTGGGAGCAGGCTGATTGGTCTGTAGTTGCAAGGATCTGTTTTTGCACCTTTTTTGTGTAAAGCGGTAATGTTTGCTGATTTCCAGGATGCTGGCAGATGACCTTGAGCAAAGGATAGGGTGAAAAGAACAGAGAGAGGGTGAGATAGAGCGGCAGAGCAGGATTTTAGGACCCGTGGGCTGATGCCATCTGGTCCAGTTGCAGAATCAGAGTCGAGGTTTGACAAAAACTCCTCCACCTTGTCAGGAGAGAAGGTCACAGAGTCCAGGAGCAGTTTGGTTCGACTGGGAAAGGTGGGAACAGAGAGAGATGGGTTTGGGACTAAGGATTTTGAGGCAAACACAGAGTTGAGGCATTCGGCTTTGTCACGTGCGATGTCAACTGTGTGGCCATTTGAGGTAAGGGAGGGGATGGAGGGGGAACAAACACCAGAAACGGATTTGACCAGACGCCACCAGGATTTGGAGGAAGGAGACAGGTTTGAGAGTTCATTCTTGAGTGAGGAGAGATAGTGCTTCCTGGCACTCCTGAGGGTAGACACACACTTGTTCCGAGCTTGGTGGAAGGAACTGAGATTTCCTTCAGTTGGATTTGCCTTCCAAGAGGCAAAGGCAAGTTGTTTCAGGGCAACTGCCTCACCACAAGATTCAGTGTACCATGGACGGGAGGAAGGGTAAGACAACTGAAGGCGAGATGGGATAAATCTGTGCATGAGAGAGATCAGTTTGCTTTGGAAGAATTCCCAGGAAGAATTGATGTCAGAGGCAGTGGAGATGGGAGACCAATCCAGACGATTGATGGCTGCTTGAAGACCGTCCCAGTCGGCCTGAGTGAAATGCCAGACGCGTCGACGCTGAGGAGGCTCTCTGAGAATGGCCAGAGAGATGTCCACTTTGACAAGCACATGATCAGAAGAACCGATTGGAGCAGAAGAAGAGCAGCAGACATTAGCAGGGAAGTTAGTCATAACCAAGTCTAGAAGAGAAGATACTCCATTGGCTGAGATCCGGGTCAGGAAATTGACAGATTGTGTCAATCCCAGTGAGTCACAGAAGTCCTTTGCTAAGGTGCCATGACTGGTGAGAGAGGAACCCACACCCAACCAGGTGGCATGATGACAATTGAAGTCACCACATATGAGGAAGAGAGAGTTGGGATGAGTGGATAGAAGTTTGTCCATGTTGTCAGACAGTGAAATGTAGATGGAGTCATCACTGTTTGGGGGACGGTACAGAACACATATGAACAAAAGGTGGGAGCGGAGAGGAAGACGTAGCCAGAGGTACTCCTGGGGGTGAGGAGGAGAGAGGGCAGTGCAAGGAGAGTGAGGAAGAGAGTTTTTGATAAAGATAGCCACCCCACCACCAGGCCGAGGCTCAGGTCTATCATACCGTAGGAGGGAGTAACCAGGAAGAGATATTAATGAATCAGAGACATCTTGAAGGAGGAAAGTCTCTGTTAAGCAGATCAAGTCTGGATTGTCAGAAGCAACCTGTATGGAGAGATCAGTCAGGTTTGAGCGAAGGCCCCGGATGTTTGAGGTCCATACCGTTAATGAAGAGAGAGGGGGAGCATCGGGTACAGTACAGGGGAGGGGAGGAGTAGGGTAAGATGAAGGATGAGAGGGGGAGGTAGGGAGAGCAGTTGTTAGTGTGTCAGCGATTGCAGAAGAGTTCCAAGAAAGGGAAGGATGAGGAGGATGAAAGGTTTGAAGGTGAAGGGATGAGGCACAGAGAGGGGTTGTTTGAGGGGGGGGCAGAGGAAAGAAGAAGGTTGGGGGGGGGGTGGAGGTATGAGATAGAAGGGAGACGAAGTGGGGAGGAGGCAGCTTTGAGGAGGAGGGGGGAGGAGGGAGAATTGGAGAGGAATGGTATGGGGGGAGATTTGAATGGGAGGGGTTGGGGGGGAGTTTTGAAGGGAAGGAGTGAGGGGGGAGTTTAGGAGGGGAAGGGCAAGGGGGGAGTTCAGGAGTGGAAGGGCAAGGGGGGGAGTTCAGGAGTGGAGGGGTAGGGGGGGAGTTTAAGAGTGGCGGGGCAAGGGGGGAGTTTAGGAGTGTAGGTGCAAGGGGAGGGATTTGGATGGGAGGGGCAAGAGGGGAGTTTAGAAAGTGGATGATTAATGAAAGACGAACTTTGAAAACAAATTGGGTTTGTTGTGATTTTCAAGTTAGCAATCCGGTTCAGAATGATGGAGGAGGGATGGAATGAATGTGAATTTAGACCATGTAGTGAGGGAGACGTATAAGATATTGAATTTCTTTTTTTTGAGATGGAATGAGTTGGAGAGGAAATTGAGAAAAGCCTTTTAAATAGGAAGAAAAACAGCGTGTTGTAAAATACCACTGAGTAAAACACTGAAGGGGAAAGGTTATACATATTTAAATAATATTTAAACAGAACCGTGAACAATCTTATGTGCACAAAAATACCAACGTGGGGAGAGCCGAGAGGGACCACCACGAGTCACGTGAAGGGCAAACGGTGGATGGCAAGGAGTTAATGGGGGCGGGGCGAACAGCACACCTGGACAGAAAATACAGGATGAGTCAACAGTACACGTGGAGAAAGGAAAATAAATGTTTTTTTTTTTTTGTTTGTTTGTTTGGTTTTTGGGGGTGGGGGGGGGGAGGTGGGGATTTAGAACGTTAGACAGAGTATTATGTTCGGGGTAGAAGGGAAAAAAAAACTAAGAGCCAAGCAAAACACGATTAAGATAACAAAACACCGACGGGGGTACAACTACAAGCCGCACACGAGGAGCAGAACACGATTAAATAATTACAAGTTACAGGAAATTCAAACCAAAAGTAACTATAATCAAAACAATAACGCATGGACGATAAAATAACGAGTTGAAATTTGACAATCTATCTGGGGAAATGGGGGAGAAACACGTGGTCGAAGAATGAACGAACGAACGAATAAGAATGAATAAACGAATGAGAACAGAGAAGGAAATGTTTTTTTTTTGGATTTTTTTGAGTTGTGATTTACACAAGGAAGAGGGCTATGGGGTGAAAAGATTGGGAAAACAGAGAACGAAAGTTATTGGATCACAAAAACACAGACCGCTGAGAGAAAAACAAAGCCTCAAGGTTGTACAGTATTCACTGTACAACTACAAGGCCTCAAAACACGACCCGAATTAACACGATTTTCAATACAGGTATGAAAGATTTGCACCGAAAATCTTCGTCGGGAGACGATATATACACCATAAAATAAATAGTTATAACGAAAATACAAATGGGAACAATTACTTAACTTCGATTTCGATGGATAGCATGGAGAGCTGAGAATAAACGAACCCTCGCCAGCAAGACCGGAAACGGAAGTCAATCGCTAATAATTAATCGCTAATAATTAATTAATCTAATTAATTAGATTAGTTTAGATATTATAACTTAGTTTAGTTTAGATTAGATTAGTTTAGATTCGATTAGATAACTAATTAATCGCTAATAGTTAATCGCTAATAATTAAATAACTCCTCAATTAATTGATTAATCAAAAAACAAAAAATACTGTTTTTGACAACGGACTTGCTCACTACTGTGCCGAATTTTCAGCTTCCTAGCTCAAAGGATGGCTGAGATATCGTCCGGACAAACAAACAAGAAAGAAAACAAGAAAACAACCAGAGTGAAAACTGAGTACTCTTTCAGCATGCGTCACTGCCGAGCCCCCTTCGGTGCCCAGCAATGACGATTTGCAATGCCTGGAGATGGCATAGGAAAGGTGCGGTGTACAACAACCAAGAAAACAAACAACCAGAGTGAAAACTGAGTACTCCCTTTCAGCGTGCGTCACTGCCGAGCTCCCTTCGGTGCCCAGCAATGACGATTTGCAATGCCTGGAGATGGCATAGGAAAGGACCGGTGTACAACAGAGTGAAAACTGAGTACTCCCTTTCAGCATGCGTCACTGCCGAGCCCCCTTCGGTGCCCAGCAATGACGATTTGCAATGCCTGGAGATGGCATAGGAAAGGTGCGGTGTACAACAACCAAGAAAACAAACAACCAGAGTGAAAACTGAGTACTCCCTTTCAGCGTGCGTCACTGCCGAGCCCCCTTCGGTGCCCGGCAATGACGTTTTGCAATGCCTGGAGATGGCATAAGAAAGGTGCGGTGTACAACAAACTATAACTGCACTCAGTAGAGACATACCTCCGCAAGGTGAACAGTTCACGTTTTGTATCCCAGAGTAGACCAGAAAATCACAATACAGAATCGCATTTAATCAAAATCATCCGTCCACAACTTTTTGACAAATCCTGCTTTGTAGCATTTTTGGCCCAATCTCCCGATGGTGAAGAATCGCTTAAAAATTATAGTAGCCGGATCCGGAGCTTCACCAAAATCTAATAATTTCGTCCTCCTCACATCTCTGACAAATTTCGTCCGCATCCATCCACAACTTTTTGAG
Organism: Myxine glutinosa; assembly: GCF_964187855.1. Taxonomy (NCBI): domain Eukaryota; kingdom Metazoa; phylum Chordata; class Myxini; order Myxiniformes; family Myxinidae; genus Myxine; species Myxine glutinosa. The sequence continues at coordinate 33,583,585 of NC_136267.1, forward strand.
ATATCTTGTTCACAAACGGACAGACGGACAGACAAACTGACAAACGGACAGACAGACAGACAGACAGGGGTGAAAATATAATCTCCATCCACCTTTGGTGGTGGAGGTAACAAACACACAAACAGACAAACAAATAAACAAACAATCAAACAAACACACAAACAAACAAACACACAAACAGACAACCACACAAACAAACAGACAAACAAGCACACAAACAACCACACAAACAGACAAATACACAAACAGACAAACACACAAACAAACACACAAACAGACAAACACACAAACAAACACACAAACAGACAAACACACAAACAAACACACAAACAGACAAACACACAAACAAACACACAAACAGACAAACACACAAACAAACAAACACAGAAACAAACACACAAACAAACAAATAAACAAACACAAACAAACATACAAACACCAAACACACAAACAAACAAACAGACAAACACACAAACAAACACACAAACACACAAACAAACACACAAACAGACAAACACACAAACAAACACACAAACAGACAAACAAACACACAAACAGACAAACACACAAACAAACACACAAACACACAAACAAACACACAAACAGACAAACACACAAACAAACACACAAACACACAAACAAAGACTTCTCCAGTGATAAATTGGATGATTGCTATTATTATGATGATTATTATTATTAATATTATCATTTTTGGAGCAGGTGCGGTGTTCACTTTACAGTATTGTCAATTTCATGTTTTCTGCTGCTGTTTTATTTGAAAAACTCTTCATTTGTTTCCACAGGGTGCTCGCGTTGTTAGGTACGTCATCCCAAGTGCTCTGGACCTCAAAACCTCCAACAATACCTGGAGGTCCAGCACGAAAACAGGGATGACAAGTTGTGATCAAGTGAGTTTGGTGTGTTCGATTTGAGAGGATGCTCATTTGTGTCGATTTCACGTTAAAACATCAAACTTTCCTTTCTTCTCTCATTTATTATGATGATTATTATGATTATTATTATTAATATTATCATTTTTGGAGCAGGTGCGGTGTCCACTTTACAGTATTGTCAATTTCATGTTTTTCTGCTGCTGTTTTATTTGAAAAACTCTTCATTTGTTTCCACAGGGTGCTCGCGTTGTTAAGTACGTCATCCCAAGTGGTCTGGACCTCAAAACTTCCAACAATGCCTGGAGGCCCAGCATGAAAACAGGGATGACAAGTTGTGATCAAGTGAGTTTGGTGTGTTCTATTTGAGAGGATGCTCATTTGTGTCGATTTCACGTTAAAACATCAAACTTTCCTTTCTTCTCTCATTTATTATTTTGACACCTCACCAATGACACCTCCTTTGTTTTATTCCCATTTGCTTCCCCAAGGATGTATGTCGACAGTTTCGAGTTCTCCTCAACAAAATGACACCAGAAAATTTTGGCCGCCTCATAAATCAGATGAAGAGGGTCAATATCACCAAAGAAGAAGATCTTGAGGACATTGTACAGCTTGTCCTGGACAAGGCGATAAAGGAATCCAAATTTTCTGAGGTGTACGCACACGTGTGTCACCACCTTGCAAAGGTGAGTTAATTTAACCACTACCACAACTCATGAGAGGAAGAACACCATACCAACAGACATCATTTTCTGAAACTTGTGAAATATCTGCTCTGCGCCCCTCCTATCACCTCCTACCACCTCCTACTACCCCCTCCTACCACCACCCCCTCCTACCACCACCCCCTCCTACCACCCCTCCTACCACCCCCTCCTACCACCCCCTCCTAACACCTCCTCCTACCATCTCCTACCACCCCCATCTTACCACCACCTCCTACCATCCCGTCCTACCACCTTCTCCTACCACCTCCTCCTACCACCTACTCCTACCACCCCCTCTTACCATTGCCCTCCTACCATTTTCTCTGACCACCGCCTCCTTCCACCTCCTACCACCCCCTCTTACCACCTCCCCATACCACCTCCTACCACACCCTCCTTCCCCACTCCCCTTTTCACAAACTGATACACAGTGTGCATTACTCTCATTTCCTTGGTGATATTTCCTCCCAAACTTGTTTACCCTCCATTGCAGGCCTCACTGCACTCCTTCCCTTCTTTTTTTCACTCCCTCTATTACAGGCCTCACTGCACTCCTTCCCTTCTTTTTTTCACTTTTGATTTTCTCAATTTATCTCCCTTGACCCACACCTGTTTAGAAAGTATTTAATAAACAGGTACCCCCTTTTCTTCAACAACATCCACCATTCTTTCATGTTTTCATAGATTGAGGTACAAGGAAGAGATAAACCTGGAAAGGTCCTCAACTTCCACACGCTCATCATTGAAAGCTGCAAGAATGAGTTGAGAATGGGGAATGATGGGAACTCCAGCTCGGATGATGACGCATCCAAAGAGAAAGGTCGACAGCGCGCGCTGGGCCACGTGGTCTTCATCGGGGAGCTTTTCAACGCACAGGTATTGGACGAATCATTTATCACCAACACAGGTAAGGGATTGCTCCAGGATGGGAATGAGCAATCTCTCAAGTGCTTCTGTCGTCTCATTGGAATTGCTGGAAAGGTCATCGACTCGACGCAAGCCAAAATGGTAATGAACCTTCACTTTGGAGTTTCCATAAACACCTTTACTCTTCAACTTCCCCTTTAAAATCATCCTTCTTGCTCGTCTTCGTTTTGCTCACCGAGCAGCATGTTTTTCTGTCTTCACAGATGGATGAGTATTTCACCTTTTTGGACAAATTAATGAAGGAGCGGAAAATGGTGCCACGCATCCGTTTCATGCTCCAGGATCTGGTAGATCTTCGTATGGTAAGTCACACCTATCGTCCTCAGGTGTGCCAATTCACAATGAATACCTGTCTCAAGCCGTCTACCTTCCCGGTTCCTCGAGCTCGGTTATGCTGATCTTTAGACTCCCTGCCCTCTTTTCAGTGAATTCCTAGACGGTCTTCACTGTTTTGTTTTAAAATGTTTAAACTTCCTTCTTCCGCGTTGTTTACTCTCTTCTATTACAATTCACTCTTCTTCTTCTTTTCAAAAGGCTGTTTTCAAATCGCTCTTTAAATCATTCCCTTTATAAAAGTTTAACCTCTTACAGTTTTTCCCTTCTCAAAACTCTAAACTCACCTTCATTCCACCCTTCCTCCAACGTTTTCAAATGTATCTGACTTGAAAATCCCGAGAACCCCAGTTTGTTTGCAGTTGATGTTCGTATTTCATTAATCGTTACTTTTGTACATCTTCAGTGCCAAACCCTTCCCTGTCTGTTCCCTCCTCTCCTGGTACTCGCCCCGATCCTACCAACCCTATCTCTTACCAGCATCCCACTCCATACCCCCATTCCATCACTACCTGCCCGCTACCATTCCCTTTCAAAACTCCCCCCATACCCCTTCCCTTCAAAACTCCCCCATAAACTCTCCCCTTTAAATACCCCCCCCCCCCACACCCCTTCCCTTCTAATCTCCCCCCTCAACCCTCCCCTTCAAATGTCATCACGCCAGCTGGTTGGGTGTGGGTTCCTCTCTCACAAGCCATGGCATCTCAGCAAAGGACTTCTGTGACTCACTGGGACTGACACAATCTGTAAATTTCCCGACCCGGATCTCAGTCAATGGAGTATCTTCTCTTCGAGACTTGGTTATGACAAACTTCCCTGCAAATGTCTGCTGCTCTTCTTCTGCTCCAATCGGTTATTCTGATCATGTGCTTGTTAAAGTGAACATCTCTCTTGGCCATTCTCAGAGAGCCTCCTCAGCGCCGACGAGTCTGGCATTTCACTCAGGCCGACTGGCACGATCGGCAAGCAGCCATCAATCACCTGGACTGGTCTCCCATCTCTACTGCCTCTGACATCAATTCTTCCTGGGAATTCTTCCAAAGCAAACTGCTCTCTCTCATGCACAGATTTATCCCATCTCGTCTTCAGTTGTCTTACCCTTCCTCCCATCCATGGTACACTGAATCTTGTGTTGAGGCAGTTGCCCTGAAACAACTTGCCTTTGCCTCTTCGAAGGCTAATCCAACTGAAGGCAATTTCAGTTCCTTCCACCAAGCTCGGAACAAGTGTGTGTCTACCCTCAGGAGTGCCAGGAAGCACTATCTCTCCACACTCAAGAATGAACTCTCAAACCTGTCTCCTTCATCCAAATCCTGGTGGCGTCTGGTCAAATCCGTTTCTGGTGTTTGTTCCCCCTCCCTTACCTCAAATGGTTACACAGTTGACACCGCACGTGACAAAGTCAAATGCCTCAACTCTGTGTTTGCTTCAAAATCTTATGTCCCAAACCCATCTCTCTCTGTTCCCACCTTACCCAGTCATACCCAGCTGCTCCTGTGCTCTGTGTCCTTCTCTCCCGACAAGGTGGAGAAGTTTTTTCAAACCTCGACTCTGATTCTGCAACTGGACCAGACGACATCAGCCCACGGGTCCTAAGATCCTGCTCTGCCGCTCTATCTCACCCTCTCTCTATTCTCTTCACCCTCTCTCTATTCTCTTCACCCTCTCTTTTGCTCAAGGTCATCTGCCATCTGCTTGGAAATCAGCCAACATTACCGCTTTACACAAAAAGGTGCAAAAACAGATCCTTGCAACTACAGACCAATCAGCCTGCTCCCAATTATCAGCTCATGGAATCCAATATTGCTTCTGATATCAAATCCTTCCTCTTCACTAATGGCTTGATCTCTGATCATCAATTTGGATTCAGACCAGGTCACTCCACTCTGGACATGCTGCTTCTGCCGTCTCAGCAATGGATGGAGGTCCTCAATGCCAAACAGGAAATCAGAGCTGTCCCCCTTGACATATCACGTGCCTTCGATACGGTCTGGCACCCAGCTCTGCTCACCAATCTCCCATCCTATGGTATCCATGGAAACCTCCACTCATGGCTTGCGGACTTCCTCTCCGGTCGTAGTCAACGTGTGGCCCTGAATGGGTTTCTCTCATCTCCCCTTCCTGTTCAGGCTGGAGATCCCCAAGGCAGTGTTCTGGGCCCTGTGCTTTTTCTGGTCTTCATCAATGATCTCTCTGACTCTCTTGAAAATCCTCTCTATCTCTTTGCTGATGACTCCACTCTCTGCCGCTCCATTCCTCATCCCTCAGATCGGCAGTCTGCAGCATCCTCACTCTCTGCAGACCTGGACAAAATCACAGAGTGGTCAAACAAGTGGAACATGTCTTTCAATCCTGACAAATCTCACACTCTTACTATGTCTCTCCGAAAAGACAGACTGGACGACCCTCCCATCTATTTTCTCAACAATCCTCTCCAAGAAGTTCTGTCGCCCAAGCTCTTGGGTCTCACTATCTGCCATGATCTTTCTTGGGAAGACCACATTTCCAAGCTGGCCTCCAAAGCCAGTCGCCGACTGGGCATCCTCCGTCGTGCGAAGTCCTTCCTTGGCACACCTGAGCTTCTCACCACATACAAGGCTTTCATCCGCAGCTCAATGGAATACTGATCTCCCCTCTGAGCCGGTGCTCCTGCCTCACACCTAGCTAGGCTTCACGCTGTTGAAACGAAAGCTTTCAGCATCATTGGAATCTCCTGCGATGAAGTTAACTCCGAGGGCCTTTCACTTACTCACTGCAGGCAGGTTGGTGGTCTTTCTGTCTTTTACCGACTCCTCTCCGGCCTTGCTCCCCCAGCTCTGTCTGTGCTCTGAACCCCAAATATTCCTATAGGTTGCACAAGATCTGCCTGCAACCCTCTTATGGTTAAATTGCCAAAATCTAGGCTCTCTGCTCACCTTCACTCTTTCATTCCTCTTTTCTCCCGCATCTGCAACAAACTCCTTCACTCTCTTCAATCCCACTTCTACCTCCATGTCTTCAAAACAGCTGTTCACCACCATCTCTTGTGTTCCCACATCCAAAACATTGATCTTTTTAACCCCCGTTAATCCATGCCAAGCCCACCTCTTGAAATTCCGTTTTCTTTCCTGAAATCCCCTGTAGCGTCCATCTTGTTTATACCGTGTACCCCGCCACAGCCCTCTCCCTTCCACAGATCTCCCAATGTGCATGTTCTCTACTGTTGTTGTGCTTCCCTCTCTCCCCCTCTTGTCTCCTGCTCCCGTTATTATATGTTTTTATACGAGTGTGTGTTGGCGCTTATACGAGCCTTGACTTTGTTTGAAAATAAAATAAATAACAAACCACCTGCATCCATAACCACAGGTATGCTCTTCCCTTCCTTAGTATAATTGGATTCCACGCCGAAAGGTCGAGCGACCAAACTACCTCCAAACGATACGTGAGGAAGCTCGTGCAGAACAACAGCGATGAAGGAGATCACACCACCACTGAAGTTACCATGTGCTGCTCTTTTATGACACAGCACATGGCACACACACACACACACACACACACACACATACACACACACACACGTACACCGTCACACATGCATACACATACACACACGCATATATATATATGCACATTTTTTACACACACACACATATACACATACACACACACACACACACACACATATGTACACCTACACACATCCCACATGTATATACATATTTAAAGTGTACGTGCCCTTCCCCTCTCCCCCCTCCATCCCCCTGCGCCCCCACCTCCCCCGTCCCTCCCTCCTCCCTCCCCCACCCGGCAACGCCGTGTACTTCTGCTCGTAACTAATAAAATTAAAACGAAGAAATATCTCTCTGTAATTTCCTGAAACTCGGTGAAATTCGATGAAATTCGCTCGGTGAATTCACTCTGTTTATCGGTGAAATTTTTCCTTTGGGCGGTGTATAATCGCTCCGAACGAAATATCAATCAGCAATTTCCCATCTGATAATTTATTTATTTTACATATGTGAATTACACGTCCATGCACACGTAAAATGGAGTTTGTTTTTGCACACGTGAAATGAACACGTGAACCTTTACTTCCGGATAATAATGCTGAATGAAATAAGAACGGAGATCCCAGAGTAGACCTTCCCGTCGTTTGATATGGACTCTTCTCTTCTCGGAAGTTCTTCTGCCTCTTCCGTTATCCAGCAGAAGAGGCGGTTAGAAGAGGAAGAGGCGGAAGAGAAGAGGTTATACTTACGCAGCAAAACTTGCAAGTGAAAACACAATCTGGATATTTGCATCAACTTGTGATGTCCTGTCATCTTTGTCTAATTATTCCATCATGAGCGCGAGTAATACATGTTTGGCCGCCATCTTGCTTCTCTTCTGCCTGTTCGGCGCAAAGCAATCTTCCGGAAGAGGCTTCTGTCTTCGGAAGAGACCAAATCGCACGCGCTTCAGAAAATCACAATACAGAATCACATTTAATCAAAATCATCAGTCCACAACTTTTTGAGATATCCTGCTATGTCGTTCTTGGCCCAATCTCCCGATGGTGAAGAATCACTTTTAAAATTCTAGGAGCCGAATCCGGATCTTGATGCAACATAGATTCAAACTATTGGGAACACAGCCTTAATTACACACATACTAATGAGATATCTATAGAGATCCTAAGGTGTGCTACGTGTTGCTCGTGGCCTAACTAGGGTGCGACCTTTGACCTTTACACCAAAAATGGGATTATTTACAGGGGGTTATTTATAAGGGAATATTACAGATATTTACAAAGTGGAGGGTTCTAAAAACCACAACACTGCACCCTCATTACCTCCAGGGCCGGCCCGGCCCGAAAGAACTTTAACTTAGTGTGACACTCAGGTGTGGTAACCCTCTACTATTAACTTCACCCTGAGTGCGACATTTTAAAAACCATTAAGTATGTCCCGCCTGCTGCGTTGCATTCTATCGAACAGATTCACGCCCACAGGATAACCGAATCACGGAATTAATTTCAAAACTAAACATGGACGGTGGGGAGCATTATTTACAAAGACACGATTTGGTATTTACAAACGTGAACCCAGGACCTGTCTTTTGGGAAACAAAAAGAAGATGTTTTGAAAAGAGGAAAGCATACACTGCACTGCACCGATACCACCAGCACCAATAAGCACCATAGAACAAAAAGCACCAAAACACCAATATGCACAAAAAGCACCAAAAGCACCATCCGGTGCACAGTCATACATTGCAATAAACGAAGCCTTGCGACGTCTCCTCTGCTGGGCCGCTGGTTCTGGATGACTTCTTTGCTTGTGGCCTATTTGGTAATAATTAAAAAAGGCACAAAACGCGTCCACTTTTTTAAAATTAGGGCCAGCAGGGGCCAACTAAAGGTGGTTCACCTGCTTGGCTTAGGTGCCACCTTTGCCGTGGTCCGCAAGCAAGATCTCCCTGGCCACAACGGCCGGTCCCCAGCAGAGGTGCCAGGCCCCAAAATGTGGGGTCCATGAATGTGGTGCTCGGCCACAGACCTGTGGTCCATATGGTGGTGCTCGGCCACAACAACGTGCGGTCCATAAGTGTGGTACCGGTCCAGGCAGGCAGCAGCGAGGGTGCGGGCACACAACTGCGACACCTGCACACTTTCCCCTCGGCACACAAAGACCACGGTCCATGAGTGGGGAAGGAAGACAAAGCAGGGTTAGCGGGGTGCAAGGGCGCAAGAGTACACGTTAACACAAGGTAATGCAGAGGTGAGGTGCGTTGGAGAGCGAGCGGAGAAAGATCGGCCCTAGCATATGCTCCCCCCCTGTCACCTAATCTACCCTTGCCCTTACCCCATATTTACACAATTTACAAATTCGTCGCTACGTCTTGTCTTCCCCATATCTCCCCTCGACACCAAATTCGTCATCAATCTCAATTTCTCATTAATCCCTTTATTCCGAATTTACCATCAATCCCTCATAAGGAGGAAGAGATGGAATAGCAAGCACAATGTCACCCCCACGTCATGATGCGTCTTACATTATCTCTCCGACTCTCTGGAAAATCCTCTCTATCTCTTTGCTGATGGCTCCACTCTCTGCCGCTCCATTCCTCTTCCCTCAGATCGGCAGTCTGCAGCCTCCTCATTCTCTGAAGACCTGGACAAAATCACAGACTGGTCAAACAAGTGGAACATGTGTTTCAATCCTGACAAATCTCACACTCTTACTATGTCTCTCCGAAAAGATCGACTGGACAACCCTCCCATCTACTTTCTCAACAATCCTCTCCAAGAAGGATTGCAACATAGATTTCTTGTTGCCATGATCTTTCTTGGGAAAACCACATTTCCAAGCTGGCCTCCAAAGCCAGTCGCCGACTGGGCATCCTCTGTCGTGCGAAGTCCTTCCTAGGCACACCTGAGCTCCTCACCACATACAAGGCTTTCATCCGCAGCTCAATGGAATACTGTTCTCCCCTATGGGCTGGTGCTCCTGCCTCACACTTGGCTCGGCTTCACGCTGTTGAATCCAAAGCTTTCAGAATCATTGGAATCTCCCGCGATGAAGCTATCTCTGAGGGCCTTTCACTCACTCACAGGTAGGCAGGTAGGTGGTCTTTCTGTCTTCTACCGACTCCTCTCCGGCCTTGCTCCCCAAGCTCTCTCTGTGCTCTGTCCCCCAAATATTCCTACAGGTCGCACAAGATCTGCCAGCAACCCTCTGATGGTTAAACTGCCGAAATCTCGGCTCTCTGCTCACCTTCACTCTTTCATTCCTCTTTTCTCCCGCCTCTGGAACAAATTCCCACACTCCCTTCAATCCCACTCCTCCCTCCAGGTCTTTAAAACTGCTGTTCACCACCATCTCTTATCTTCCCCCATCCAAAACCTTGATCTTTTCTACGCCCACTAATTCACCCCAGATCCACCTTGTTTGAAATTCCAACTTCTTTCCTGGAAGTCCTGGCAGTGTCCATATGTTTTATACCTCTCCCACCCCCCCCCCCCCCCCCTTCCCATGCCTCCCCCCAAAGCCCTCTCCCTCCCACAGATCTCTCGATGTCTCCATGTCTCTCGGTCCCTGCTCTCAAATGTTGTTTGTGTCCTTCCCCCTCTCTCCCCATCTTGTCTACCGCTCCCGATGTTATTTGTTTTATGTGTCTGTTTGTCTTTCTGTGTGATTAATGTTCGCTCTTTCACGAGCCTCGATCTTGTATACAAAAAAAAACAAAAAAAAACATACCAGACATTTGCAAAAAACCGGTGGTGTTGAGTCCTATCACCCTGGTGAGTGGATGCAGATGGTGCGAAGAGACTTCAATCCTAACTAACTTCTAAATGACTTTAACACTTTTACTCTACCCGGGGTCTTTCCCTGCAAAACCATTGGCCATTTTACACTATGTGGTTCTAAATATCGAACTCCCATTGACCAAACTGGTGCTCACCAATTTGGGGTCTCACTCCCCCGATTCTTCACCCTGTGCCCTCGCACAATTTCAAGGCTGGGTCGTGTGGAGCTCTCAGCAGGTCCGCTCACCTGCACACCTTCGCCACTGCAGTTGTCTCCCGAGCTTACCTGCTCCTTACCGTAACCTACCTGGGGAAGGCCCTCTGGCTCCCTTACCCCACTACCGCCCTCTCTGGCGTCGGGCTACCCGGGTCCGTCCTCCGGATCGTCGGGCACCATTGAACAACTCTACTGGCTCCCAGAGCCTACCTGCGGCCTCACCTGGCCGACAGACTAACAGTGGCGGAGTGCCCATTTAACCATACGTACTAACAGGCCACATGCCCAGCCAATTTCGTTCCACTAATGCACCCATCCAAGCAGTACTCTGCGACTCTCGCACCACAGATGCCAATATCCAAACACAATTTACCTACTCCCTCTACCTAACTTTTAAACTACCCTACCCGGGTACTCGTGAAGGGGGGGTCCATCCTTCCCCATCCACTCCTTTCGCACCAACCACTCCACTCCATGTATTCCACACTACTCAATCCACACCATCCATTCCATACTCCATGTATTCCATACCATTTATTCCATGTAACCATTCTTCATTCACCGGTACTTTCACTTGCACACCTTGTGCCCACACACCTGGTGGCACTTGCACACCTGGTGGCACCTGCACACCTGGTGGCACTTGCACACCTGGTGGCACCTGCACACCTGGTGGCACTTGCACCCTCCTTCCCTCCAGGACCATTCACTCAATACAATACACTCAACTCAATGCACAATCACACCTTTCACAATACTCTGCTCAATCACTTCCTACACACACACTGCATCATCTGATCTACCTGGTTTTCCCACTAACTTAGTGCTTCCCGTCTTCCCTTATACTATTGCACATCCCACGTCGTTATCATCCAAACTAATCTACCTACGTCCCCTACTACAGGTATGATGTCGCTACTTAAATCTACAGTTACCTATGGTCATCTTTCTAAATCCCTATCATTATCCAAACCCTCCCTGGCTTGGTTTTCACTGCCCTACCCCATAAAACTATAGCTCCTCTGCCCCCGCATACGATGTGAGGGATGGTAAATCTACCATCCCTCTACACCATATACCATTTGCCATCAATTTCCCTATTACACTATCACTATCGCCATCACAGTCCATTAAACTTGAGCCACCCGGAACGTCAATACATCATTAAAGCTCGGCTTCACAAAGCCGAGCAATGAATACGGGTGGTTTGGTCTGCTGCAGGTTGGGTCCGTCCGGCATTTGGTTCAGGGGGGGGGAGATTTGCTCGGGGCAAGGCTCCAAGCACCATCCCGGCGCGGGGCCTTGCGCTCCCAAGCGCGATGGCCTAGCCTTGCCCGGGTGGAGCGCCGCCACCACAAGGGGGCGCCGCGCCGGCCCCTCCTCCTTCCTCTCGAACCGAGCCGCCCGCTTTGCCTGGCAAAGCGCTGACTCGACCGTGCAGGGCGGGGCCCGGCCCGAATCGTGCACGACTCTCCGAACAGGAGCGAGGCGACACCGATCCCCGCCGGTTCCCGCAGCACACACCGCCCGTCACGGACCGAGGGCTCGTGTCGGCTATCCGTCAGCCTAAACGCTGCCCCGGTCAACGTCGATGCCCTACTCGCATGCTCACACCACTCGTTCCATTCTTTACTCATACATCCCATACACTCCGTCAATTCCACCACCGCACTCTCTGTTACACACCACTCGCTGTTCGCACACTCCATAACACACCTTGGCGCACACTCGTTGTTCGCACACCTCACGTGCACTCACCCCCGTTACGTATTCCGTAACCCCCACGGGCGTGCACTCTTCCGTTACATCCCCTGTAACACTCCCCATCACGTGCTCCACCACCAACTCAGGTGTGCCTCGTCGCACACGCTCAACCATTCCAAGTGTGCATCCTCGCACCCGCTCCTCATCCATCTCACTCTCCGTATCACTCGTCGTTCCACTTCCACACTCCGATGTGCATTCACTCTCGCACTACTCTGTCGCATACTCGCATTCACCCCATCACTCCCATACTCTGTCGTCATTCGCACACGCGCGCCGTTCACCTTCACACACCTTTTCCTCACACGCGTGCCATTGCCATTCACACAGCGCACCACGGCCCTTTTACGAGCGCCCGGGTTACGCCTGCATCCCAAGCGCGCGAAAATTGTTTTTGCACCAACCACAGCCCGACTCACCTGGGCGCTTCCTCTTCCTCCTCGCTCCAACACCTGCAAATCTTTATAAGGATTAAGCACGGCATCATGATGCGAGCACGGACTCTGTGCATTATCCATCTCTCCCTTCAATTCCTGGACTACCTCCGTCGTCTTTTCATTTTCAATTTCGACTATTTGTTCGATTGATTCGATTCTAATTTCTTTTTCTTTAATTTCAATGTTCTCTCTTCGAATTCGAATTCTCTCTGGACCACAGTGAAGCAGTTGGTCATCACATTCTTGAATGAGGAGCTTGGTTACTGGGTGAGGAGGATCTAAAACAATAGGATGCACAGCATCTTGTGTAAGGACAACCGCATGGCGTAGTCTTCCTCCTACTCTGATGAGCCCAAGGGTACGGTCATATTCAGGTGAGAGAGATGCCAGTCGACCTCTGATGGGTAAATCCCTACCCGTGGCAAGTATCTGGACTTCGTCCGGAAAACTATTGTGCTGTGAGCGTTGAAGCAGAAGATTCTCTATCTCCCCATGCTGGTGAGCGCTTAAGGTAAGATAGTCTTGATCGTAGGCCACCCCGTTGGGACACTGCTGTGCAGCCACAACCATAGTGTTCCAAGTCTTGTACTGTGAAGGGTCAGGGAAGGCCTGAATGTCCACCGACATTGTTCCAGAGAAGGTTGACTTCCGGAGCTCAGTCACATCACTTTGCTCTAGTACGCTGACCGGTCCTTGTAGTGACCAGCCCAGGTTGGTACAAACTGCTACTGGAGCACCCATGGGGCCAAATCGCACAGGTTGCTTTGGTAAGATGAGGTGCGGATAGTCTGACCCGATCAATATTGTTGGTTGAGCCTTGTTAATCAAAGGGAGTGGTATCCCAGCTAGGTGGGGGTGCCGTTTCTGAAGATCGGCCACTGGGTACGAATACTCAGATAAGCGCAGCATTGTGGCAGTGAATGCTGCATCTATCCCATACCTCTGGTTCGGGTTCTCGACCGATGATATCTGAAGCTTGACAGAAGCCCCGGTACACTGCAACTTATCTTCTCGCACTGTCTTGAGCAGTAATGCTTCAGGTTTACCCACCAGGTTCAGCCGCTCCGTTATTGAATTCAAAAGCATAGTCCTTTCTGAACTATCGTCTAGAATGGCATAGGTCTCTATGGACCCTTGTGGGCCACGAAGAAGCACCTTTACGACCTTTAACAGGACATCATGTGGACGGGAAGGCTTGTCAAGGTACACTGCAGATGGTGCAGAGCCTGTCATGAGGACGGTATCGCTGGATCTCTGCGCTGCATCATGTAGGATGGTTAGGTTCAACTCGTTGCAAGCAATGCATGGCTTCCTAAGTGTACAGCCATCAGCTGGGTGTGACCTACCGCACCTCCAGCAACAGTCATGTTCCCTTATCCACTTAATAATATGGTCTGTGGAAAGCTTCTTGAATTCCGCACAGGAACCGAGGTAATGATCACTGGTGTCACAATGAGGGCAATAAGGCTTGGTCTTGGTTGTTGAAGAAACATTACGCAATGGCTGTGGCCTCGTGCCAGCTATTGGTGACTCAGAGTTGTGAAACACTGAGGCCTGTGATTCTTTCTTCTTGAAAGATGAAGAATGCTGTTCCTTTCTCTCTAATCCCTGGCCCTCACATTTGTAGAGGACAGCAGCTTGGTTCGCTATACGTTTAGCTTGGGCCTTCGCCTGCAGCCAAGCTGCCAGATGGTGCAACGTGTAGGTCTGATTAGAATCTGCATTTAAAAGTCCTTGGTTAATGCAGTGCTCAATAAATCCATCACGATAGCTCGGAGGCAGTTTGCTAATTAGCCTGTCTACATGTGAGCCACATCGTAGTTCAGATCCATGCTCACCCTCGAGGGATTGTAACATACCCACAAGGGAGTGCACTGCGAGAGCAAATTCTTCAAAGGCTTCTGCATCTCCAGTCCTCACTGGTGCCATGTTCATGATGGCACCAATTTCGCTCTGTACGAGTTGCCTTGGCTGTCCATACTTGTCCCGCAGGGCCCGTAAGGCCACCGTGTATGGCTTTGGATCATGCACGTAGGCCTGAGCAAGTTTGTATGCACTTGGTAGCTTCAGGTGGGTTAAGAGTACTTGATATTTGTACTCCCCTGACAAGTAGGTGTGATTACTTATCAGGCGATCCAATGCAAGCTTGAGAAGGGCAAAGTCACTTTCTCTGCCACTGTGGAAATAAGGCAGACTCGGTTTTGGTACGCCAAACCACACCCATCATTCCTGTCTGACTTCTCCTACTTTCTGACCCAGCTATGTTCCCTCTCTCCCTCAATCCTCCTCCTCGGTGATTTCAATATCCACATGGACTCCACTGACTCCACAATAACCACTGACTTCACTGATTTACTCACCTGCTTTAACCTCACTCAACATGTCAACTTTCCTACCCATAACCGTGGTCACATTCTGGACCTTGTCTGCTCTACTGGATTAATTTTGCACCATCTCTCTGGCTCTGACCTCACCCTCTCTGACCACTTAGCCATCACTATGACCATCAACATCCCCACCCCAGCACCAAGGCATTATCGCACTATCAACTTCCGTAAGCTAAACGCTCTTTCACCTCCCTCATTCTCATCCACCCTCTCTGAAAAAATGTCCACTTCTCCCTTCGTTGACCTCCACACCCCTTCTGACCTCACTGACTACTACAACCACACTCTCTCCTCCTGCCTTGACCAACTTGCGCCTATAAAAACCAAAACAGTTTCTTTCACCCATTCTGCTCCCTGGTTTACCCCTGAACTCCGCCTGATGAAAACTCGTGCTCGCCAACTTGAAAGACTCCGCAATAAAACAGGTCTCACAGTTCACTCCCAGGCCTACAAGGACCACATACAACACTATAAAGATGCCCTCTCCCGCGCCCGCTCCGCCTACTACTCTCAAATTATCCACTCTGGCTCCGGAAACCCAAAAGCACTCTTCTCTACAATAAACAAACTCCTCAGCCCCCTGAACACCACCACCCAGTCATTCACAATAGACAACTGCATCTCCTTCCTTTCATTCTTCCAACGCAAAATTGAAAACATCTACAACAGCTTGACCACCGCCGCACCCGCTCCCCCTCAAACCACCTGCCCCCCCCTTATCCTGCCATCCCCTGTCTCAATTCTCCCCAGTCTCCCCTACTGACCTCTCTGAACTCCTCATCGGAATGAAAACTGCCACCTGCACTCTTGACCCCATCCCCTCCAGCTTTGTCAAGGCCTCCCTTCCTGCTCGCTCTCCACTTATCATTGCAACAATAAACTCCTCCCTGTCTACAGGCATCGTCCCACCATCCCTCAAAATTGCTGCTGTTACCCCCATTCTGAAAAAACCTGGACTAAACCCTGACACCCTAAATAACTTCAGACCCATCTCCAACCTACCCTTTCTGTCAAAGGTTTTGGAACGCGCTGTAGCCACTCAACTCAAACATCACCTCTCTGCCAATAACCTGTATGAAACATTCCAATCCGGATTCCGCTCCAACCACAGTACTGAAACTGCTCTCCTCAAAATCACCAACGACCTTCTCCTCTCCTCTGACGCTGGCAACCTCAACATTCTCATCCTCCTCGACCTCAACGCAGCCTTTGACACCATCGATCACACCATCCTCCTCACCCGACTTGAAACCACCTTTAACATTACCGGCACTGCCCTCTCTTGGATTAAATCATACCTCTCTGACAGACGTCAATTCATCTCCATCAATAACTGCAAATCCCCAACTGCTCCCCTCCCCCAAGGTCTCCCCCAAGGTTCAGTTCTTGGCCCCCTCCTCTTCATCCTTTACCTGTCCCCCCTCGGTCACTTAATCCGCCATCATGGTCTCCAATTCCACTGCTTCGCCGATGACATCCAGCTTTTCATCTCCACCAAGTCCATCTCCACCGCCACCCACTCTATCCTGACAAACTGCATCACTGAAATAAAATCCTGGCTTCAAATCAACTTCCTCAAACTTAACTGTGATAAATCTGAAATAATCATCATTGGCCCAAAAACGCTCACCAAGTAGTCCACCCATAACTTTGCCCTCAACATCGACGGTTTCCCAGTATCCACCTCCCCTCACATCCGGAATCTTGGCATCATCTTTGACCAAACCCTCTCCTTCGACAAATACACTAAACAGATCACAAAGACAGCCTTCTTTCACCTGAAAAACATCGCCCGTCTCCGTCCATCCCTCTCCTCCGTGGCTGCAGAAACCCTCATCCACGCCTTCATCACTTCCCGTCTGGACTACTGCAATAGCCTCCTTTATGGTTCACCCTCAACAATCACCAATAAACTCCAATACATTCAGAACTCCGCTGCCCGTCTACTCACCCATTCCCGGACCCGTGACCACATCACCCCCGTCCTTTACAAGCTTCACTGGCTCCCCATCTCCCAGAGAATCCAGTACAAAATCCTCCTCTTGACCTACAAAGCCCTCCATAACCTGGCCCCATCCTACCTGGCTGACCTCCTCTCCAGACACACTCCCACCCGCAACCTCCGCTCTGCTGGTACCAACCTCCTGACCCCCCCCCCCCCCCCCCAATCCGGACCAAATTTAGATCCTGGGGGGACAGGGCCTTCTCCATCGCTGCTCCCACCCTCTGGAACTCGCTACCTCACACCATCAGAGACTCCTCCTCACTCACCACATTCAAAACATCACTCAAGACCCACCTGTTCAACACTGCATTCAACATTTAACCCACAGCATCTAACCCCTGACTATCTCCTCTCCTTCTCCCTCCTTTGTGCTTTGAATATTTCCCTATTGATTCTTCTTTTTTTGCAATTGTTTTTATGTTTTGCTATGCATTATGTTTTGCACTCTGTCAAACCGTCTTTGGGCTTCCTGAAAAGCGCTATATAAAATAAATGCATTATTATTATTATTATTATAGGATGAAGCTATTAGTAGGTCCATGAGGTTGGGTGTTGCAGGCGTCTCAGATGGGTGAACTGGATGCCCATGTGGTAAAGTCGAGGGTGGTAGATAGGGTGCATGATGACATGGTAACATGTTAGGATGAAAATTTGAAGCTTGGAATGGAGCTGTGGTTGCGGATGAATATGCAGTTGGATGAGTTTGCTTCACCTTCTCTTTCGGTGATGGATTGTCATTGATGATTAATCGAGGAGTAGATGTGGATTGCAGGTCGGCAGTGATGGCAATTTCCGGCTCTGGCCGCAGTAGCGGCAGCTGCGTTGGCAATTGTTTGTTTGGTTGAACTGAGGGAGAACATGACGCTCCACCACCGTGCAGAATCGTATGCTGGGCGGTAACGGTTGGACGCCCGGTTGGAGAGGTGGGCGCTTCATCTCCTGCATTTAAGAACGACACTATCAACCGTGCTTCCTCCAGTTCCTATTCGGCCTTCCTCAGATGTCTCTGTCTTGTTAGCTGGACGGACAAGGTCTCGCGTTCCCTCAGAGCCTGGCGCTCCATCTCCTGAGCCTGGCGCTCCATATCCTGAGCCTGGCACTCCATCTCCTGAGCCTGGCGCTCCATCTCCTGAGCCTGAAGGACTTCATCCTGCAGCTGCTGTCCACGTTTCTCAGCTCTCTCATCCTCCCCAACTTGACATGTCAGTTCCTCCAGTTCATACTGTTTTCGTTTTTCCATTAGAATAGCTGATTGTACACCACTGAGTTGGGATGTAATGGATGTACGGCTGTAGCTGGAACAATAGCTGCGTCGTGAGCTATGTGCACTGCATGGTGAGGCAGTCTTTGGTCGGTGGCTTCCTGACGAAATTCGTCGGGAAGAAGAACTCGGCCCACACTCCTGATTAAGGGAAGAACCACTCGTGTTTGAAGGTACGTAGTTAAGAACATAGTCTTTCAAACGTTCAGGGATACGTATATTCTTTTCCGGTCGGGAAGACGCCGTTAATTCATTGCCAATGCTGATGATGGCCGGATCCGGTAATTCGGTGGCTGATACAGGCGCGGGGCTGACGGCGGCCAACGAAACAGAGACAAATGGATTCGTTCCATGAGTCGTTAAAGGACTAACCGGGATAATGTCGCTGGTATTGTCTGCTGTTTGAGTACACTCCGCAGTCAGGGTAGCGGCGACATTCTCGTCCATGATTTCCTTGTCCAGCTGTTCGTTATCCGGCTCAAAGGACCATGAAAAGTAGGGTCTGAAATCCTACGGTAAAGGCTAGCTAGTACGGAGGATACTAGAGAACAGTGGATCCAGGAAAAGGGCCGTGATCAAACGGTTCGGACAGGACGAGACACTAAACTCCCTTTCAGCACAACATTTAATAAAACAAGGCAAAGATGGCGGCAATCAACTCGCTCACATGAGCCATCAGCAAGAAGCCGGAAGTCTCCTCCCTTTCCGGTGCAAATTAAGAGAAAAAAGTAAGAATTACAGGCTCGCACTACACCAACATGGCATCAACATATTGCAAGAAAACATTCATAAGCAAAGCAGGAAACGTTCACGTATATCGTACGCATAACATCAGAGACTTTCTAACATTCACCTTCAGACCTTTTGTCTCCATACATTCCTTCCACTTGTTCATCTTCTGCTTCAGTCCATCCATACTTTCTGCAATCAACACCAGATCATCTGCATACAACAATTCCCACAGTAAACCCTCCTTTACGTTCCGAGCCAGCACCTCCATCACAGATATAAATAGTAGTGGACTTAGTACCGACCCCTGATGCACTCCCACCTTCACCTCAAACTCACCACTGTTCCCGTCCTTCGTCCTTCACAGTCCACGTGAACCATTTTGAAAGAATTGCATCGCATGGAGGAAACAACAGCCAAAGAAGACAGCGACCCAGAATATGAGCACGGGGCTAATGCCGTGTTAATTCGTAGTCGGGGTTAAGGATACTTTCCCCTGTTCGCAATACCCTCTGTGGCTATCCCTAACACTTATAACATCAGCCGGGCAAGCTATTCATGCTCCAATGGACACGATAGCAAAAAGACCTGCCTAGAAGAGGCGGAGCTACAATGGTTTTATGGGCGGGTGGGTGGGGGGGAAGGCTTGGACAGGGTCGGCAGGCCACGTCCCCCCACCCCTCCAGAGTGATGTGGCCCGATGAGGTGGGCGAAGTGTGAAGAAGAAGCTTCGAGATTCTGGCTTTGGCAGTGTGACTGTGAGGAGGCCCGTTGTCTCGGGTGTGCTGGTATGCTGCAGGATGTGGTCGTGCTTCCTTTCGCAAAGAACAAGATTTTTAAAAAATATCTCTCGTGAACGAGTGTGAAGTGGTGGACAGAGGAGAAAAGAACGAGGGCTGTGCTCCCTGTTCGCCTCGATCCCGGGTGCCATCGGCTTTTGGTTTTGCCGCCACCTTTCTGGGCTTCCCACCTGTGTGGCTTCGGGCTCCAACAACTGCCGACTTAGCATGGGATCCATTTTGGGCCAGTTGAGTGCCGGAGTGTGAACTTTACTTTCTTACCTTACCCTGTGTGTGTTTTTGTGTCTGTGTATAGGATCCTCACCTTATCATTTTTACCTCGGCATTTATTTTCTTTATTTTCATTCCGTGCCTTATTTTATTGAAAATAATTATTGTTACATTTTTTGTTGTATTATTCTTGATTGGGTTTCAAAATAAACCCATGCGTTCACGAGAATAAACGCTTCGTGGTTCTTCAGTCCCGCGGGTCAATAACCGCCAAAATTGTAAATCACCTCGGGAGTTAAAGCTGGTTCGGCTCATCCATCCAAGGCTTGGTGGTAACCCAGCTGTGGACAGGACAGTATTTTTCGTGGTAATGAGTGGAAATATTGGTACGAACATGGTTTAAAAGACCGCTCAAGGGAACCCCCGAAAAGTTTGATGACAGGTTGTCTCTTGTTCCAACCAAACCAAAAGAGACTTGTTCCACACAAGATTTGTTTTAAATTATAACTGTAACTTGAAAAAAGTCTTATAAATTGTTATAAATTGTTCTAAAGCACGTAATGTCATACAGTGTATGTGAAGAAATATTAACAAACGTTTTATCAAAAAATATGAAACAACTGAAGTTCTCCGTCTCTGTTATGATTAGCACATGAAGTGGTTAAAGACAAAAACAAACTTTTACTTTGACATGTACATATGTGCAACGATTCTTCTATAATGTGAGAACTTTAAGCGACATTTTCCCGACCTATTTCCCGACGAAATGCTCCTACACATCACACGGTCCATGCTATTCCTAACTCAAACCTACCTTACCTACCTCCATAAACATAACAATACATTTATACTCCATGCATATTCCTATTCGTTGGAGAAATACATTTTTAATGCTGAAGGAACTTGTGAACAGGAGTAAATACAACTTTACATGTACACATAATCCTGTACCGCACTCTTTACTTGTCATTCTACTATAATGTGAGAAGTGTCTGTTTCATTGCACGTTTCTTTATTTGACGTTTATGCATTCCTAAACCGCTGGATAGAATGAGGTGAAAGCTTGTGATTGTTTCTATCCATGTCTTGACTCAATTAGTCATGCTAGAACCTTACAAGAACCGTCAAAACAATTGAACATTTTACATTGTTCATTTAAAAAAGAAAAGATCTGCCAGCAAGCTTGTGGCTCGTGCACAGAACAACATACTGTATTTACAAACCAAGTGCAATCCTAAGTACAATATCAACATACAAAATAAGTGAAATCATAATTACATCAACATAAAAAATAAGTGAAATCCTAATTACATCAACATACAGTATCGACAGCCCAAGTGAAAATCCTAACATTTGAAGTTAGTCATAACTTTTATACTTGCTGAAACTGGGAGGAGAAAGTGGAGAGGGAGGAGCGAAGATGGGATTGGTCGCATGAAGAAAAGGGGAGGAGAGCAGTAGGATTGGTTAAGCAAAGTGTAGGTGGGAGGGATGAGGGAAGTGGGGATTGGTCGAATGAAATATTGGGGTGGGAGGGAGCAAAGATTGAGGGATACAATGTGATTGGTCGAGTGAATGCTGCGATGGGTGGACTTCCCGCCGAGTAGGTCCACATATCAAATCTTTTAATGAGGCACATCTGTTTCCCATTGTCTTCTGCTAGACTTTTCGGAGCAATCATCCTTTTAAAGTTCTTGAAGACCATTAATTTTTGAAGGTCATTCATTGACTATCTTCAAAAAAAACTTTATTTCAAAGTACCATATCTTTAACTATATTAGCCTTAGTCATAAATAAATAATTACAGTGCCTTTATTATTAAAATTATACCAAATTATTTACCATTCTGTGGTTTTATCCATAATTCATTTATCCTTAACATCATTGTTTCCACAGGACCTGAGTATTCTGCCAGTTGATGAGAGGGTGAAAAACGTGAAAAATGGCACGTGAAACGTGAAAGCTGAATGCCTCAACTCTGTGTTTGCCTCTAAATCTTGTGTCCCAAACCCATCCCTCTGTACCCACCGTACCCAGTCGTACCCAGCTGCTCCTGGACTCTGTGTCCTTTCCTCCTGACAAGGTGCAAAAGTTTCTGTCAACCCTCGACTCTGATTCTGCAACTGGACCTGACGGCATCAGCCCACGGGTCCTAAAATCCTGTTCTTCCGCTTTACAGAAAAAAGGTGCAAAAACAGATCCTAGCAACAACAGACCAATCAGCCTTCTCCCAAATTATCAGCAAAGTCATGGAATCCATCATTGCTTCATATATGAAATCTTTCCTCTTCTCCATTGGCTTGATCTCTGATCATCAATTTGGTTTCTGACCAGGTCACTCTACTCTGGACATGCTGCTTCTGCTGTCTCAACAATGGATGGAGGTCCTCAATGCCAAACAGGAAATTAGAGCTGTCTCCTTCGACATATCATGTGCCTTCGATACGGTCTGACACCCCGCTCTGCTCACCAAACTCTCCTCCTTTGGTATCTGTGGAAATCTCCACGCATGGCTGGCGGACTTCCTCTCTAGTCGTAGTCAACGCATGGCCCTGAATGGGTTTCTCTCATCTCCTCTTCCTGTTCAGGCTGGAGTTCCCCAAGGCAGTGTTCTGGGCCCTGTGCTTTTTCTGGTCTTCATCAATGATCTCTCCGACTCTCTTGGAAATCCTCTCTATCTCTTTGCTGATGACTCCACTCTCTGCCGCTCCATTCCTCATCCCTCAGATCGGCAGTCTGCAGCCTCCTCACTCTCTGCAGACCTAGACAAAATCAGACTGGGCAAACAAGTGGAACATGTCTTTGAATCCTGACAAATCTCACACTCTTACGATGTCTCTCCGAAAAGACCGACTGGACAACCCTCCCATCCACTTTCTGAATCAGGATGCACCATAGGAATCAAACGGCATAGGAATCAAAATGGCGGTGTGTGGAGTCAGCCGTCGCACTGCCGAAATGACATCACATCACCCCTGTCACGTGACCAGATCCTCAACTCTGATTGGTGTACGTTTGAGGGGGCATACATTCATACATACATACATACATACATACGGACAGACAAACACTGTTATAGATGGCTTTGCCCGATGGGCTACGCAGTAAAAAACTTTTAATAAGACTATGCAATAACAACACAGACAAGCACATGTCATTGCCACGCACGATAGGAGGGGTTCTAATTGGAATACTCTGCACTTTGCACTTCACTCACCTTTCTGACAATCGTGAGACGGGGATGTAGGTTCGACATGCCACCAGGAGGTAGCGATGAACAACTTGTAGTGAACTGCAGCAAGGCCTCGCGTTCGTGCGGGGCCATCTTGCAAAGCACATTCACAAAGCGCAAAAAGCCCGGACTGTGGGAACGCACGCATACAATGTCATGTGCTCCAATGGTTATTGGGTAAACACAAATCCTATTAAGCTACTGCAAAACCCACAAATGAATTGTGCAGATTTCGTTCCTCTGCTGTGGTCAACACTTGAAGTTCAATGGAAGAGATTTCTGTTGGTTTGGGAGCACAATCCATCAAATTTGCATTGAGATCACAGTAGCTTTACCATCTCTTCCCATCAGAAGGTCAAAGCAAACAGCCATCATTCACCAAATGATTTAGAAGCTGAACATGAGCAAGCTTTATTAAAAACATGTTTGAGGTGATAAGAAACGTCTGCATTCATGCCAAATTGCAGGAATTGCAATGGGACAGCTGAGAAACAGTAACTGTTAGTAGCCACGAAACCCAGGGCCGCAAAAATATAGACAGTTCTGAAGATGTTAATTACATAGGCCAAGGGATTGACCGGCTCTGAAATGACTGGTAACCATGGTGACAATATTTGAAAAATGACGGAATAACAGGATACCACAATAATTATAATGGGAACTAGAACGCCACTAAGTAGAGCGCATACTCCCGCTGTGGGTTTAGTTGGAATAATACGTTTTGTTTAACATCCCTTCTCCCCAAAACAATAAATGAAAAAGAAAGTAGGCCCTAACTGTCAGAGAATTTATTTTGATATATCTCGGAATTGGAGGAGAAAAACATCATTTAAGAATAAGAATAAAAGATTTAATGCAGTAAAACAGAAAAATCTTTCCCAAAAAAATTCCTTGATCCGGAATAATATCCTGAGCTTCACCAAAAACTAATGATCAATTCTTCCTTATCCCAAGGGCAATCATCTCACCAACTTTCATCCAAATCCGTTCAGAACTTTTCCAGATATCTTGTTCACAAACACACGAACACATGAACATACGAACACACACACGGACTCCCTTGCGGGAGTAATAAACCTGAAAATCGCAGAGCCAGAACGAGAATTATTTATTTGGTCTGGGAAGCCCATGCGAGGTTTCTTCTTCTTCAGCCTCTCACAACCCTGGGTGAATATACGATCTTTTAAAAAAAAGTTCGAATTTTGCCAAATCTGTTTTATTCGTTTGTTAATATACCTCAGCCATTGACAAATCTGGAATTATAATTTTATTTGAGGTTCAAATTATCCCGGGAGATTGTGTCAAACGATGCCTGCAAGTCTGTACATGTGATAAATAATTAATCCGCCACAGTCGAAGACTCTTCTTCTTCACACAATAACAACTTCTAGCTTCCAGACCATACATCCAATGATCTTCAAATTTTGCACACTTGTTACTCTTCATGACTTCTACTACAGTATGAAGTTTCACAGCGATCAATGATCGTTTGCAATGCAATCAATGAACCGTTTCACGGTTCAAGAGATATAAATGTTTTTATTATTTGCGTTTAATTAACGATGTCTGCCAAACCACGTGACCTATCGCAAATTCCAAAAGGACATTTTAGTAGACTGATATGCTGAACAGATCTGTGAAGTTTCCCCTCGATTGGATCACAAATGAGGGAGGAGCTAGGTTTTAAATGTTTGTGCTTAAAAACGTTATATAACTCTGAAACCATGTGATGCATGACGTCATGCTCGTTGACTTTTTTTTTCGTCATGGGTATGCGATTCTGCCTGCAAAGTTTGGCCTCGATCTGTTCAGGCGTTTTGGAGAAAATTGGATTTTAGTGTTTTTCACTCAAAACAATATGGCGGCCGAACCACATGGCCTGTGACGTCATAATTACCATAAAAATATTGTACAGACCGAGTCCCTCCTATGGTGAAAATTTGCTCTCAATCGCTCCAATTATTGCAGAGAAAATGGTTTTTAAAGGAAAACAGAAAAAAAAATTCCCGAAAAAATTCCCAAAGAAAATTCCTGGATCCGGAATAACATCCTGAGCTTCACCAAAAACTAATCAATTCTTCCTTATCCCAAGGGAAATCATCCCACCAACTTTCATCCAAATCCGTTCAGAACTTTTCCAGATATCTTGTTCACAAACACACAAACACAGACACGCACACACACACACGGACGGACACGATCGGATGCATTACTTCCTGGCGGGCGTAAATATATGGAAACAAATGACGAGGGCTCATCATCAATGGGTTAACGAACATACTCGAAATTAAATTCCATTTCAATTCGACTATTAGAAGCGACAGCCATCAGAACCCTTAATTATGAAGTCACCAATGGGCGTGACTGCATGAGTGTGTGACGTCACAGAGCGACAGTTATTTATCGCATTTGAAACATTGCTTCAAGATGGTGAGGACGTGTTTCTTCCTCGTTGCCTTGCTTTTCTGTTTCACACTCTACTTCAACCTCGGTTACCTGCAAGTACTTCAACAGGTGAGCTTTAAACGAGTGGGAAGATTTACGTGTACGTTTTAACGTGTTTAGAAGTGTGGTTTGAGAATCGAAGCTTCCAAGTGGATGGTGACATGCACAGCTAGCTGCTTGTTCCCACCTCGCTGGAGCTGAGTTTTCTGAACCGAATGGTCCTGTTTGTGTGTGTGTGTGTCAATGTGTGTGACGTTGGTTGTTATCTCCACATGCGGGTTTCAGAGGTTGAACGGATTCCTGCCAGGTCTCGATATATCCACCTTTGTGTGTGTGTGTGCCATGTTTTTTGTGGAGTTTTACTTGAGCGTTCTGATGTGGAATGTGATACAACAGAATGATCGTTATGACCTCCTGAGTTGATTAGGCTTTCAATGTTTTTAACACACATCATGTTCAGGTGTATAGAGAGCAGCTTAATAGGTCCTTCCATGGCATGTCATTCAAAATAAACAACAAAAAGAATCATAACATTGTAACAAAGTATATAATAATTAATACTAATAATATTAACAACAATAATAAGAGTAACATCATTTGGCAATAATAATAACGAACGTACAATCCTCCCAGCCCTGCCAAAGCTCATGATTCGTAAAATTTAGCAGAAATGCGTACATAATATATAGACAGTCCTGAAGACATTCATTACATCGGCAGAGGGATAGACCGGCTCTTAAATGACTGGTAACCATGGTGACAATAATTTTAAAATGACGGAATAACACGATAACACAATAATTATAATGGAAAATATACGGAAACAAATGACGAGCACTCATCATCAATGGGTTAACGAACATACTCGACATTAAATTCCATTTTTTTTTTTGTTTGTTTTTGTATACAGAGTCGAGGCTCGTGAAAGAGCTAACATTTATCAAACAAACAAACAAGCAAACAAAGTATATAAAAAGGGGAGTGGTCGACAAGATGGGGAGAGAAGGGGAGGAGGCACACAAACACAACATTTGAGAGCAGGGACATCGGGAGATGTGTGGGAGGGAGAGGGATTGGGGGGAGGCAGGATAGGTATAAAACGAAAGGACACCAAGAACTTCCAGGAAAGAAGTTGGTATTTCAAAAAAGTGGATTTGGGGTGAAATTCGACTTCAATTCGACTATTAGAACCGACAGCCAACAGAATCCTTCATTGTGAAGTCATCAATGGGCGTGACTGCATGAGTGTGTGACGTCACAGAGCGACAGTTATTTATCGCATTTGAAACATTGCTTCAAGATGGCGAGGACGTGTTTCTTTCTCGTTGCTTTGATTTGTTGTTTCATGCTCTACTTCAACCTCGGTTACCTGCTAGGACTTCAACAGGTGAGCCTTAAACGAGTGAGAAGATTTACGTGTACGTTTTACCTGGTTTAAAGGTGCGGTTTGAAAACCTTCCATGTGGATGGTAAAATGTGCAAGTGCTCGTTTCCACCTCGCTGGAGCTGAGTTTTTCGAACCGACTTCGTCGTGTGTGTGTGTGTGTGTGTGTGTGTGTGTGTGTGTGTGTGTGTGTGTGTGTGTGTGTGTGTGTGTGTGTGTGTGTGTGTGTGTGTGTGTGTGTGTGTGTGTGTGTGTGTGTCCGATTTCACCACCAATTGGTCCAAATAAGTTTTCCTGATCCAAAATGTTTTTTGCTTCCATCTCTCTCATATAGAAGCTGCCAGGATATTTCGGATACATCTCCGAGAGTCTGGTAAACCTCGTTACGTTTCAGGTATGACGTCAAACAACACTCCATCAATATGTGACAAATTTTCCGTGTAAGCAACAGTACACAAGTGTTTTATAAGAGGAGGTAAAATTCAAAGAGCAGAGATAAAGGACACCAGCAGGAACCTTACAAACAGGTAGGGAAGTGGGAAAGGCAGGTGAGTCGGCTGTGGAATAACTTTGTATCTCCTGAGTCGATATCTCTTCCACCGCACACTTCCACAACATAATAACATTGTCCAGACAGAGCTTATGACGTGGTGTTTTAAAACCTTGTGGTCTCCACACATCATTCGCCACAAACATAAACAATCTCGTCAAGTACAATCGTCCCAATGTTGTTCTTCTGAGTGACCACATGTGCATCAGAAAGAGCTGATGGACAATTTGTATCGAGCTCTGAGTTTACATCGTACACATTTCCGGGTGGTACTTTCCCTTCGACAGTAAAACACAATTCAGGAAATTCACTTTGACTGATACAAGATGTTTTGTTTATCTCTGTCTGTCGTACAGGAGCCTCCAGGTCTTTCTGACCATCTTTGGGAAAGATTCTTCAACTATGTTCCCTTCTTGAAGATAAGATGGTTTCGAGAGGGGGGGGGGGCATTGGGATTCCCATGTTTGTATGAGATTATAACCGTGTGTAGCTTTTCTTGGTTACTTGATGCAGCTTTCTTCGCTGGAAGAGCATGGGACTTGATTTATTTGATAATCCTAGCCACCTGGGGTAATTGGTTAGGTGAGAGCGGATTGGTTATACCCTCCAATTGTGGGTGAGAGACGTGATTGCGTCTTGTTATTTATTTGCATGTTCACTGGGATTAGCAGTGCAGATGGTACATCAAGATATTTTGTTTGTGTCTGTCCTCCAGAAACCTCAAAGTTTTTCTGACCATCCCTTGAAAAGACTCTTCAACCTTGTTCCTTTCTTGAAGGTAAGATGGCATGGATGACTCCAGGTACGTGATATAAAATACCATATTGGGATGAAGGTTAAAATTTATATATAACATTAAACCGGTAAACCAGTTCAGTTGCAGTTTGTAATAAAACACAGAACCACCGCTGCCTGATACAGTACCAGCTGCTACACCGCTAACTGTAGCAACAATCAGCCTAGACGCCTTCAGAAGGCTTTTATTTGGCAAATCAGGAGCCCACCTCTTGAGGAAATGGATCAATCCAGGGACATATTTCTGGCTCACTGGTTGTCATCAGCATGGAGTGGATACCCCTTGGGCTGAGGAGATTGGCTGGTAGACCATCCTGTGGTGTGTGTGCACGTCTGTGTGCATGAGTGCATCTGTGTGCGCTTGTTATGTGAGAGAGTACAACTTTGACTCGAGGACTTAAACTCGAAGAAGAAGATGAGTGAAAACCTATCCTTTTTGACATTGTTGCTCTTTCTATTCTAACGCAGCCCCGGAAAACAAACTGGATATCAAAACTCTCTCAGGGTAAGTCATTATGTTCCATTATGTTCATTTTCATCTTTGTTCTATTTGCCATACATGATGAGATTGCAGATTGAATCGAATTCACACGCATTGAACAGAACACCACAAATGTAAGTATGTTTATTCACTTCTTTTTTTTGTATACAAGATCGAGGCTCGTGAAAGAGCTTACACTTGAACAAGCATGTGGTAAGATGAACCGATTGGAGCAGAAGAAGAGCAGCAGACATTTGCAGTGAAGTTCGTCATAACCAAGTCTCGAAGAGAAGATACTCCATTGACTGAGATCCGGGTCGGGAAATTGACAGATTGTGCCAGTCCCCGTTGGTCGCAGAAGTCCTTTGTTGAAGAGCCATGACTAGTGAGAGAGGTACCCACACCCAGCCAACTGGCATGGTGACAGTTGAAATCACCACATATGAGGAAGAGACGGTTGGGATGAGTGGATAGAAGTTGGTCCATGTTGTCAGACAGCGAGATGTAGATGGAGTCATCACTGTTTGGTGGACGGTACAACACACACATGAAAAAAAGGTGGGAGCGAAGGGGATGCCGTAGCCAGAGGTACTCCTGGGGGTGAGATGGAGAGAGGGCAGTGCAGGGCGAGTGAGGAAGAGAGTTTTTGATAAAGATAGCAACCACACCACCAAGACAAGGCTCAGGTCTATCATACCGGAGGAGGGAGTAACCAGGGAGAGATATTAAGGAATCAGAGACATCTTCAAGGAGGAAAGTTTCTGTTAAGCAGATCAAGTCTGGTTTGTCAGAAGCAACCTGAATGGAGAGATCAATCAAGTTTGAGCGAAGGCCCCAGATGTTTGAGGTCCATACCGTTAATGAAGAGGAAGGGGGAGCATCGGATACAGGACAGGGGAGGGGGGGGGGGGGTCGGGTAAGATGTGGAAGAGGAGGAGGAGGTAGGGAGAGCTGTTGAAGGTGTGTCAGAGATTTCAGAATAGTTTGGAGGAAGGGAAGGATGAGGAGGACAAGGGGTTTGATGGTGATTGGGTGAGGCACAGCAAGGTGTTGTTTGAGGGGGGGGGGGCAGAGAGAGGAAGAAGGTTGGAGGAGATGGAGGTTGACAGTTGGAAGGGAGAGGAAGCAGGGAGGACGCTTTGAGGAGGAGGGGGGAGAAGGGAGAATTGGAGAAAAAAAAGTCGGGTGGGGAGATTTGAAGGGGAGAGGGGAGTTTTTAAGGAGAGGGGTGAAGGTGTAATTTAGGAGGAGCGAGGTGAGGGGGGAGTTTGGGAGGGGATGGTGAGGGGGGAGTTTAGGAGAGGAGGGGTGAGGGGGATGTTTAGGAGGGGAGGGGCGAGGGTGGAGTTTATGAGGGGAGGGATGAGTTTGGATTTTAGAAAGTGTTGGACAATTATAAATGGAAAACGAACATTTATTGCAAAATTAGTTTCTTGTGATTTTCAAGTCAGAGATCCTTTTGAAAACGTTGGAAGAACGAACGAACACGAACAAAGAAGGAAATAAATAATGTATATATATGTATTTTTTTAATTAAGATTTTAAACAAAGGGTAAGATGTTCGGGGGAAGTATGGGGTGAAAAGAAGACTCGGAAAAACTGTGAGAGAACGAAAATAAATGGACCACAATCGACCGCTGAGAGAAGACAACAAGGCCTCAAGGCAGTAAACTTGAAAGACCAGGCCTCAAAATCGCGGCAGGAAATAACCGACGATTTTATACAGGTGTGCATGATTTACACCAAGATCTTCCTAGAGACACACAGTAGGTACACACACCGTGACATAAAAATACAGTTTTGACAAAAATACAAACGGGAACAATTACTTAACTTTGATAGCATGGAGAGCGTGGAGATCTTCGAAAAAACACAACTTCGCCTGCAAAACCGGAAGCGGAAGTTCCCTTCTTCAGGCAAATTTCAGGTAAATTACCTTTTCTTCAGGTAAAACTTCGGGTAAATTACCTTGTCTAGTTTTGATCATTTATAACTTATCTCCTATTATTTGAAGCACAATGAAACCAAGAAACCACTTTCTCTGGGTTAATCTGCTGGTGGTCTTTATCTGAACTCCTCGCTCATGTTGCCAAGGAAGATAGGTGTTCAGGTCCCTCGTGCGATGGAATTGTTCATTGTCTACCAATGTCTTTGTAATTCACATTCAAGTACACAGATGTTTATATCAATATCCTTGTCCCCTAATTGATGTATGTATCTTTGAATCAATGAAAGTTGAAATAAGCCTTTTAACACTCTCTTTGCTCTTGTTTACAGGACTAACATCTTCCTGGAGCGAGTACTTCAACCGAGCCGCCACTCAACACTGGCAGATGGGAATGATGATGAATTACCAAAAATTTATTACACTTGTCGTGTTCCTCAGCCTCATCATCGAGGTATAAAAGTGATATAAGCTCATGGGCTTTGGTTAACAATCTCGTTGACAGACCATTTCAGAGTTTATTTTGGGTGAAAAAGTTCAAGTGATAAAATGCAGTCCCAAACGGAATTACACCTCAGATTGAACAAGTGATGCTAAACAGCAGGAGGTCATATACCCAAGGATCCATCGCTACTTGGTGGAGGAGTAGACCGTGGGGTTTGTGATTAGTCTCAGTCAAGATTGAGAAATGTCAGGTTTTAAATTTTAAAATATCCCAAAACAACAACCCAACAAAAATATGCCAAGACACAAGGTCCTCTCTTAATGTGTATTGTTTGCTGCTCTTTGTGTTACAGATCATAAATGGCTTCCAGAATCACCGACATCGCAACAAATGCTGTAAGTTCAAGCTTCTGGAATTGAGATTGGGGACATTTTACGAAAGTACACTAATAATAAAATTAAATTAACTTGAGGAATTGCCACTCCATCTGGTAATGATTTTGTTAACTCATTCACAGCCTGCACGGGAAAAAACTACACGAAGAGCAGAAGCACCGGGAGACGGAATGATGGGATCCCGGAAGTGGATGCTCTTATGGTGATCATGGAATCACAGCAGCATCACACATCGCGACCACCAGCTCTTCAGAATCAGACGGCCATGCTACAGAGAGGTGATGGTTTATCCACAGTGATGCAGAGCGGCTTCAGATCATATGGCATCAGATCAGAGGCCCGAGAGAATGTGTCTCTTGTGTCTCATGGAATGGAGAATGGAAATTTAGAGTTTTGTACAATCCTCAATTTGATGTCCATTTGGTTCACGACAAACAATCAGCAAGTGATCATCACTGTTCATGCATCCCGACATGTAAACACCCGATGGTGTATGATTGAATCGGATTCAGTCAGAATCGGAATACCCAACCAACTAGGAATACCTGTACAGTGTGAACTTGGCCAGTCAGCCTGTAAGAATGCACTGGGATCACCTGGATCAACTAAATACATCCTGACATCTAAAAGTTCCTCCCCAGTCCTTGAGCAACAGGGATGGTCTGATATTACTCACCATCTGGTATCACTAGTATCAGATAATGTAACTGAACAAGGCAACACTCATTTTGCAATAAATGTTCGTTTTCCACTAACCGTCCAACACTTTCTACAATCCAAACTCCACCCTCCCCTCCCAATTTCCCCTCTCCTCCAAACTCACCCCTCCCCTCCTAATCTCCAAACTCACCCCTCCCCTCCCAATCTCCCCCATATCTGAACTTAGTGATATTCTGTCCATTGATCTTTTTCTGTCACAATATCTGTTTCATGTTCATTTTTCCTCTTCTTTCCAGGATCTTCTCTCTGTCATGGTGAAGATGATGAGAGTTCTTCCGGTGATGAGAGTACTTCCGGTGATGAGACTACTTCCATTGATGGTAGTTATTGCAGACCTGATCTTGGAGAGTACGAGGTACAGCAGGTGGTGGTAAGCAAGACATTCAATTTCCTTTTTGTGCCTCTGTTACCGAAGTCGCCGGAGGCATTATGTTTTCAGGTTGTCCGTCCGTCCGTCCGTGATAGGTTTTCATTACCGCGATAACTTGAGAACTGCTGAAGGGATCTTAGTCAAACTTGGTGCAGGTATGTATAATGAGGTAAAGATTAACTGATTAGATTTTGGGGTCACGAGGTGAAAGGTCAGAGGTCATGTTTGGTAAAATCCTGTTACCGCAATAACTTGTGAACCAGTGATGTGATCTGCCCAAAGTTGATACAAGGATGTATTATGATGCTGAGATTAAATTATTTGATTTTGGCGTCAAGAGGTTAAAGGGTCAAAAGGTATCTGTGATAGGTCTACAACTTGAGAATGACTGAAGCGATCTAATTCAAACTTGGCACAGGTATGTATAATGATGTAAAGATGAACTGATTAGATTTTCTGGTCAAGAGGTCAAAGGTCACAGGTCATGTTAAGTAAAAAATTATGTTGCTGCGCCAACTCCTGAACCAGTAATGGGATTTTGAACACACTTGGTGTTAGTGTTTATGATACAAACATGAACTGATTGGATTGTGGCATCAACAAATTAAAGTTCAGAGGTCACGCCAGGTAAAAATGTGATAACTTGAGAACAGCTGATGGGATTTAAATCAAACTTGGTGCAGGTATTATAATGATGTAAACATGAACTGATTACATTTTGGGGGGAAGAGGTCAGAGGTCCTGTTTCGGAAAAAATCTTTTGCTGTTCTAACTTGTGAACCGGCATTGGGATTTTGCCCAAACCTGGTACAAGTATATATTATGATGCAAAGATGAACTTCTTATATTTTGGCATCAAATGTGAGAATTGAGGTGATTTGGTGATTTTAGTGAGGTCAGAGGTCA
Source organism: Myxine glutinosa (assembly GCF_964187855.1). Taxonomy (NCBI): domain Eukaryota; kingdom Metazoa; phylum Chordata; class Myxini; order Myxiniformes; family Myxinidae; genus Myxine; species Myxine glutinosa. The sequence continues at coordinate 33,617,190 of NC_136267.1, forward strand.
TGTCAGGTAAAATGTGATAACTTGAGAACAGCTGATGGGATTTAAATCAAACTTGGTGCAGGTATTATTATGATGTAAACATGAACTGATTCAATTTGGGGTGAAGAGGTCAGAGGTGCTGTTTCGGAAAATATCTGTTGGTGTTCTAACTTGTGAACCGGCAATGGGATTTTGCCCAAACTTGGTACAAGTATATATTATGATGCAAAGATGAACTTCTTATATTTTGGCATCAAATGTGAGAATTGAGGTGATTTTGTGATTTTAGTGAGGTCAGAGGTCATTGTCAGGTAAAATGTGATTCTTGAGATCTTCTGAATGGATTTAAATCAAACTTGGTACAAGTTTCAAGTTCACAAACGTACAGTCGTTCTGTCGACGATTTTGCGATTTCCCAATTTTGTACTTTGTGATGTATTATGGTGTTTCTATCAGTCTTGTAAGTTCTGAAAACGTTCGAGAATAAAAGTTCAGTCTTATCAAGTGATGTACGTGTGAGTTGAGGCGACGCAAGTCGGGTGGTGCTATAATTACGTGATGACATAATTGGTGGTATTACTCCATTTATTTATTATTCCAATTATTTCTTCCTTTTTAGTTCCCATGAGATATCTTAGTCGTTGATGTGAGCTGTCTAGCCTGGGTTTGAATCCCAACCCAGCTATAAACTGTCATTCCGGTGTTTCATAGGCCCTGTGATTCATCAATGTGTGTGTCGTCCTTCGGATGGACGTTAAACTGGTCATCCGTATGCCGGAATTAGTTGGTGGACATTAAAGATCCCACGATGTACTTCACAAAGAGGAGGCAAACTATCGCTGGCAACCTGAACACATTTCAAATTCCTGCCCCAACTTCGTACGCTGAGCTGGAGTGGTGACCTGACCAGCATTGTGGCCAAATATCTGCTCTGCCTAGACTAGGAGTTTCAATAAAAGGAAGAAGAGGAGATGCAAGGAGTAAAGGAAGAAGAGAATCAGGGAAAGGAAGAAAAAGATGCATTGCTAGCGAAACGAGAGGTGCAGAAGGGACAGAAAAAGGAACACCAATTAGAGCTGGAATCCACTAATTACCACTAATTACCAACCAATTATAATTATCGTTGCTTGTATGTGTGAATTATTATCTTCATTATGCTATTTCTGTCTCTTCGTGAGCGCAATGTTTCGACCACACAGGTCGAGGTTCTTTCAGAACGCTTGATCATGCAAGATGATCAATTCGATGAGATCACCGTGAAAAACAACAAACTTTCGGCGGATCTCAAAAAAGTTTCCAGCACCTTGTCGGAAGTGGAACTTCAGCTCGAGGAGCAGCAACAACAACATGAGGAACAGCAACAGAAGAACGTTGAGAGCTGCCAAAAGGTAAATAACCGTTATCAAACATGTGGGACTACAGATGGCCAAGGTGGTGAACATCATGCTCACCTGCACATGTTCTGATGAGTTTTAACACCTTGCACGGTTCATGCTGCTCTTGAGACTTTCACAAATGGAAGACTGTTGATTGAGATTTGTGAAACTAGTCCACCTGCTAACTACAGCAGAGCCAGGAAGGGTCATTCCTCTTTGGGGTATTTCGATTACAGTCGATCTATGGTCGGGTCTCAAGAACATTGGGTGTGTGTTCATTTACCAAGCTTCTTGTGGAGAGATCGTCAAGTGGTTTAAGCATTTGAGCAAGCACTCCATTCAAAACCGTGAAGGAACGGCTGGCTTGGCAAGCGCGAGCTAGCTGCTTGGTAAAGGAGCACAGCCCGAGCTTGTCCCTTTCAGTTTCGCGTTAAACAGAAGGAGCTTGTTTCAAAAGTTCACTACGAAAAACGCCACGTTAGCGCCAGGAAAGGCCATGTTATTAACCCAACATTTGTGGGTTATTTAGAGTACAGTAGATCTTCGCTCAGTTCTGTAAGTAAACCTTACTTCACGGATGTTGGGATTCCTCCAAATTTCTTAATTTAGTGTTTTAAAGAGCATTAGCGACTGTTTAAAAAGTTAATCACACGTGTTTGTAGTTCATAATAGCCGGCGAAGCCGGTGTTGTCAATAAACGCGTACGTATTATGTCGAAAACCTGATTATGCCTTGGCTTGAGAATTCCGAAGCGCAATGGAGGCCGCCATCTTGCGGATGCGGAAGTATGCATAACAAATTGAAAACGTTCAATAGGAATTTCTTTCACCCGTCATTGTTTGATTCACAATCTTATGCATCTCTAATTTATTATTAAAATACTTTAAGACCAACCTCGGCCCACACGGGCCTGGTTATCTTCAACGAAACGCGTCACCAAACACCGGACCCAATGAGAGTCGAGCATTTGAAAAAATATTTCTAAAACCAAATCACGCACTGGAGGCCGCCATTGACCGGATGCGGAAGTTTGCATAAACCAATTGCGAAAAAGTTCAATAGGAGTTTGTTTCACCCGTCTTTCTTTGATTCACCATCTCATGAACCTCTAATTTGTAATTAAAATACGTTAAGACCAACCTCGTTATCTTCACCGAAAATCGTCACCAAACACCAAAACCAATGAGATTCGAGCATTTGAAAAAGAAAAATTTCAAAGCTTATTACGTGTTTCGGAGGGTGAAATCGGCATCCAATATTCTAAAATTGACGAAGAATTATATTTTAGAAATCTCGTGGTCGTCGGGGATAGTTTTTCACCGCCAGAAATATGGTATAAGCGGTTTACATATTTAGTTTAGAAATACGGATAGTTTTTCACGGCCAGAAATACGGTATAAGCGTTTACATATTTAGTTTAGAAATACGGATAGTTTGTCACGGCCGGAAATATCCGAAGTTGAGACGGAATTCACCGAATTCATCACTGCAAGCTAACTTCTTCTGGTGGAGGAAGCCGCAGTGCCCGGAGAGAACCAGTCCTGACAGCGACTGAAGTTAGAAGACTACACACATACTGTGAAAACGTATGTTAAGCCCAGTTAAAATTTCTTAAAATAGGCCTTAAGCTAGCACATCGTATAGTTACTTCCTTAAGCTTCTTGTGACATTTATTGTATGCAGGTATTGGGGAGGACTGTCTGCTCTTCTCTTTTACCAAGTCATACCAGGTACGGTACCTACACCGACCTACTATCAACTACCTAACCTACTGATGCCATAGTGATGGGTAAAATAGTGGCAAGAGGCTTTGGCTTCGCCAGCTCATTGCGGCTTTGCAGTCGGTACTAGTATTTTTACTTCCAGTAGAAGCTGTTGATCACACAGAAACGCCATTATAGCAATAAGATATTTATACACGTTATCACTGCAGGAAAAACACCTTGGGGAAGTCGGACATTATTAGTATGAATATTATTTTGTATTAGCATCAATAATATGCGATTATCATTAATTTTGTTATTAAAAGCGTCTTTGGAAAAACGCCACGATAAATCTTCTTTGGAAAAACGCCACGATAAAGCTAATTTAACATTTATATACACCTCAACGTTCAACCCCATTGACGGCAATGGCGGGGAAACTCGCCCAGGGGGAGAAAACCCCCTTGGGGAGCGGGGCAAATGAATGTGCTACAACCTTCATTGTGCAACCCTTCGTCATCCTGTCAGGTTTGGTTGAGATTGGTCTTGGATAAGTAACGACAGAATGTGTTGGCGTCAAAAATTCATCAGATCAGACACGAAATGGCGTATTTAGTGTGATTCCATGTGAACTTTGCACTGAAACCAGAATTGATCCCACTTTAGACTTGAGAAGACACCTCCATAAAGTATTGATTATGTGTAGATCAGAAAACAGTAACTTTAACTGTTGATTACACTGTCATGTACCACACAGGTCGAGGTTCTTTCACAACGCTTGATCATGCAAGATGATCAATTCGATGAGATCACCGTGAAAAACAACGAACTTTCGGCGGATCTCACGAAAGTTTCCAGCACCTTGTCGGAAGTGGAACTTCAGCTCGAGGAGCAGCAACAACAACATGAGGAGCAGCAACAGAAGAACGTTGAGAGCTGCCAACAGGTAAAGAACCGTTATCCAACATGTTGGATTACAGATGGCCAAGGTGGTGAACATCATGCTCACCTGCACATGTTCTGATGAGTTTTAACACCTTGTAGGATTCATGCTCCTCATGAGACTTTCACAAGTGGAAGACTGTTGATTGAAAGTAGAACAGAAAACAAACTTTCCTGTCAATGACACCATCATGTTTCTGTCGCACAGGTCGACCTGCTACCTGAGCTGTTGAAAGCAAATGAGCATAAACACCATGGGCTCGCTGTCCAATTTGAAGGACTTTCAGGGCATCAATCACACCTGAGCAGCAGGTTTGCTGCATTGGAACAGCAGCAGCAAGAACAGCGAGAGAGGCAGGAGCACCAGGATGTTGATTACCATCAACAGGTGAGCAACCGTTATCAAACAATGTGGGACTTGCTCTGCAATGTGTAACTGGTGAACACAAAAGAGCAGATACCAAAGAGTTGAAGATAATGTTTCCCTTGATGTGTCTTATGTGTTTTAATCACTTGCAGGTGACGCAGCTGGAGACGGATTTGGAGGATCGAGACAACCGCTGGAGAGACGTGGCCGTTAAAAACCACAACGCCATGAAAGCGATGTACGAGCTGTTCAAGTGGATGGAGAAATTGAAAGAGAAGGAACAGGTGTGCCGAAAGAACCAGCAGCAGGTGTATCGATCACAGCCAAATAAGGTACCGCAGCACAATCTCAAGAAGCCAACACAAATACTACAGTTAACCCATGAAGTGCTCCATTTACTGCTCGTTCGGCCATAAATGCTTTTTGTTAACGGCTTTTCTCCACCAATTAGAAGCAAGATTTCCATAAGTTACCTGGGAATTACACATTGTAAGAAAAGTCATGATTCGTTCTTTTGGTTGACGTCAGTTTAAACTCATTTACCGGAGGATAGTGGCCCAACGCTCTTTATGGGTTGACAATGCTTATGGGTTGACAATGTTTATGATAACAGTTTATGGGGTAACTTTAAAGGTTAAAAACAACATTGTTGGGCAGTCATCAAAACACGGAAACCAACTCGCATTTCTGAACATTCGAATCATTTTCCAATCCGGTTTTACTTTGGAACACGATATTTACTGGTGAAGAACTCGTCCTCAGGTTCGGGTTAATTCCGTCGAAAATGGCGTATTTTAGTCTAACTTGTAATATCGACTTTCACCACCAGGAGGCGCGACACGATAAACATTTACATAGAGAGAATTGGTGTACACGTCCACCCTGAACCCTGGGGACTGAATTGTTTTTACCCTCTAAAACTTTCCTGTGCACACCCTTCATACAACCAAAAGTTTTCAACTCATTCTGTCCAGTGGTTCAGGAGTGCATGGATGTCAAACAAACACACAAACAAGTACAGATACATTCAAAGTACACCGACCCAATGCCAAATAATTAAATATCCTACAGCGCGGCATGTCCGGGTGCCTATGGCGCCCGACAATACCGCAGTGCAGCTCATAGAGACTGCATTGGGAGGGAGAGGTGTACGCTAATTGATTGATTAATTGTATAATTAAAATCAATAAAAGATTATCACAAAATATTTTCTTAATAAATTGGCTAATAGCATAACTAAACCACTAGTGCTTCATCCAAAGATGTTTCTTTTAGAAATGTAATTAAATATGTCATCAATAAAAAATTAAATAATTGATTGATTAATCAATAAATAATTAATCGATTAAATGATTAATCAATAAATCAAATATATCCTTGATAGCCACATCACTTGGTCGCTGTCATGTCCAAATATTAGCTACCCAGCTCAAAAGGTGCCTGAGATATTGGCCAAATGAGAAAGAAAATAAATAAATGATTAATAATGAAAATAAATAAATAATAATCATTAAAAAATTAAATTATCAATCATTTCGGTCATAGAACACATAAACCACCATCATTTCATCAGAATCTGTAACTGAAAAAATAAAAATTTTGGTCATTAATCGAATAATTAAATAATTAATCGATTAATTGATTAATTAATAAATCAAAAATAGCCTTTGCAGCAAAATCACTTGGTCACTCATGTCCAAATATTAGCTTCTGAGCTCAAAAGGTACCTGAGATATTGGCAAAATGAGAAAGAAAATAAATAAATGATTAATAATGAAAATAAATGAATAAAAATCATTAAAAAATTAAATTATTAATCAATTCGGTCATAGAACACATAAACCACCACCATTTCATCAGAATTTGAAACTTAAAAAAAAAATTTTTGGTCATTAATCGAATAATTAAATAATTAATCGATTAATTGATTAATTGATTGACAAGAAAGAAAGACAAGTACAGATACATTCAAAGTACACCGCCCCCATGCCAAATAATTAAATATCCTACAGCGCGGCATTGCCGGGGCGCCTTTGGCGCCCGACAATACCGCAGTGCACCTCATCGAGGCTGCATTGGGAGGGAGAGGTGTACGCTAATTGATTGATTAATTGTAGAATTAAAATCAATAAAAGATTATCACAAATTATTTTCTTAATCAATTGGCTAATAGCATAACTAAAACATAACCTTCCGCTTTTGCCAAGGTAACCACTCGTGCTTCATCCGAAGATGTATCTTTTAGAAATTTAATTAAATAAGTCATGAATAAAAAATTAAATAATTAATTGATTCACCAATAAATAATTAATCGATTAAATGATTAATCAATAAATCAAAAATATCCTTGATAGCCACATCACTTGGTCACTGTCATGTCCAAATATTAGCTTCCCAGCTCAAAAGGTGCCTGAGATATTGGCCAAATGAGAAAGAAAATAAATAAATGATTAATAATGCAAATAAATAAATAATAATCATTTAAAAATTGCACTATCAATCAATTCGGTCACAGAACACATAAACCACCACCATTTCATCAGAATCTGTAACTGGGAAAAAAAAAAAAATTGTCATTAATCAAATAATTAATCCATTAATTGATTAATTGATTAATTAATAATTTATTAATCAATAAATCAAAAATATCCTTGATAGCCACATCACTTGGTCACTCATGTCCAAATATTAGTTTTGAGCTCAAAAGGTGCCTGAGATATTGGCCAAATGAGAAAGAAGATAAATAAATGATTAATAATGAAAATAAATAAATAATAATCATAAAAAATTAAATTATAAATCAATTCGGTCAGAGAACAAATAAACCACCACCATTTCATCAGAATCTGTAACTTTAAAAAAAAAATTTTTTTTGTCATGAATCAAATAATTAAATAATTAAAGAATTAATAAATTAATAAATAAATAATAATAATAAACAAATTAAATTATTAATCAATTCGGTCAGAGAACACATAAACCACCACCATTTCATCAGAATATGTAACTTATAAAAAAAAAATTTTTTAGTCATTAATCGAATAATTAAATAATTAACCGATTAATTGATTGATTAATTAATAAATCAAAAATAGCCTTTGCAGCCAATTCACCTGGTCATTGGCATGTCCAAATATCAGCTTCCTAACTCAAAAGGTGCCTGAGTTAATGGTCAGAAGAGAAAGGAAATTTAATTAATTAAATAAGTACTTAATTAATCGCTAATAATTAAATAACTCCTCAATTAATTGATTAATCAAAAAACAAAAAAATAATATTTTTGACAACGGACTTGCTCACTACTGTGCCGAAATTTCAGCTTCCTAGCTCAAAGGATGGCTGAGATATCGTCCGGACCAGTGTTTCCCAACCGTTTTCTGATCGAGTACCACTTGGAGGTCCCGTACCGTCGCCTCGTACCACCTGGTTTCAGAAAAACCCAATCCGCGTACCACCTGGTTCCAGAAAAATCAATTCGATAAGATATCAGGCTTATTTCAATTTAATGCGAGGGCTGCATCTGTTTCTTCTCCACCAGCTGGTCGATGCGGGGCATAACTTTGCTCACAGCACATCGGAAATGAAATATATCAGAAATCAGAAATAAAAAAATTATCAGGCCAAATCATTTTTTTTTAAAGGTTGTCGCGAACCACCTGGAAGGCCCTCGCGTACCACTAGTGGTACGTGTACCACAGGTTGGGAAACACTGGTCCGGACAAACAAACAAGAAAGAAAACAAGAAAACAACCAGAGTGAAAACTGAGTACTCCCTTTCAGCGTTCGTCACTGCCGAGCTCCCTTCGGTGCCCAGCAATGACGATTTGCAATGCCTGGAGATGGCATAGGAAAGGAGCGGTGTTCAACAACCAAGAAAACAAACAACCAGAGTGAAAACTGAGTACTCCCTTTCAGCGTGCGTCACTGCCGAGCTCCCTTCGGTGCCCAGCAATGACGATTTGCAATGCCTGGAGATGGCATAGGAAAGGTGCGGTGTTCAACAACCAAGAAAACAAACAACCAGAGTGAAAACTGAGTACTCCCTTTCAGCGTGCGTCACTGCCGAGCCCCCTTCGGTGCCCGGCAATGACGTTTTGCAATGCCTGGAGATGGCATAAGAAAGGTGCGGTGTACAACAAACTATAACTGCACTCAGTAGAGACATACCTCCGCAAGGTGAACAGGTCACATTTTGTATCCCAGAGTAGACCAGAAAATCACAATACAGAATCACATTTAATCAAAATCATCCGTCCACAACTTTTTGACAAATCCGGCTTTGTAGCATTTTTGGCCCAATCTCCCGATGGTGAAGAATCGCTTAAAAATTATAGTAGCCGGATCCGGAGCTTCACCAAAATCTAATAATTTCGTCCTGCTCACGTCTCTGACAAATTTCGTCCGCATCCATCCACAAATTTTTGAGATATCTTGTTCACAAATGGACAGACGGACAGACAAACTGACAAACGGACAGACAGACAGACAGACAGACAGGGGTGAAAATATAATCTCCATCCACCTTTGGTGGCGGAGGTAACAAACACACAAACAGACAAACAAATAAACAAACAATCAAACAAACACACAAACAAACAAACACACAAACAGACAACCACACAAACAAACAGACAAACACAAACAAACAAACAAACACACAAATGGACAAACACACAAACAAACACACAAACAAACACACTAACAAACAAACACACAAACAGACAAACACACAAACAAACACCAAACACAGAAATAAACACACAAACAGACAAACAAATAAACAAACAGACAAACACACAAACAAACACCAAACACACAAACAAACAAACACACAAACAAACACACAAACAAACAAACACACAAACAGACAAACAAACACACAAACAGACAAACAAACACACAAACAGACAAACACACAAACAAAGACTTCTCCAGTGATAAATTGGATGATTGCTATTATTATGATGATTATGATGATTATTATGATTATTATTATTAATATTATCATTTTTGGAGCAGGTGTGGTGTTCACTTTACAGTATTGTCAATTTCATGTTCTTCTGCTGCTGTTTTATTTGAAAAACTCTTCATTTGTTTCCACAGGGTGCTCGCGTTGTTAAGCACGTCGTCCCAAGTGGTCTGGACCTAAAAACTTCCAACAATACCTGGAGGTCCAGCACGAAAACAGGGATGACTAGTTGTGATCAAGTGAGTTTGGTGTGTTCTATTTGAGAGGATGCTCATTTGTGTCGATTTCACGTTAAAACATCAAACTTTCCTTTCTTCTCTCATTTATTATGATGATTATTATGATTATTATTATTAATATTATCATTTTTGGAGCAGGTGCGGTGTCCACTTTACAGTATTGTCAATTTCATGTTTTTCTGCTGCTGTTTTATTTGAAAAACTCTTCATTTGTTTCCACAGGGTGCTCGCGTTGTTAAGTACGTCATCCCAAGTGGTCTGGACCTCAAAACTTCCAACAATGCCTGGAGGCCCAGCATGAAAACAGGGATGACAAGTTGTGATCAAGTGAGTTTGGTGTGTTCTATTTGAGAGGATGCTCATTTGTGTCGATTTCACGTTAAAACATCAAACTTTCCTTTCTTCTCTCATTTATTATTTTGACACCTCACCAATGACACCTCCTTTGTTTTATTCCCATTTCCTTCCCCAAGGATGTATGTCGACAGTTTCGAGTTCTCCTCAACAAAATGACACCAGAAAATTTTGGCCGCCTCATAAATCAGATGAAGAGGGTCAATATCACCAAAGAAGAAGATCTTGAGGACATTGTACAGCTTGTCCTGGACAAGGCGATAAAGGAATCCAAATTTTCTGAGGTGTACGCACACGTGTGTCACCACCTTGCAAAGGTGAGTTAAGTTAACCACTACCACAACTCATGAGAGGAAGAACACCATACCAACAGACATCATTTTCTGAAACTTGTGAAATATCTGCTCTGCGCCCCTCCTATCACCTCCTACCACCTCCTACTACCCCCTCCTACCACCACCCCCTCCTACCACCCACTCCTAACACCCACTCCTAACACCACCGCCTACCATCTCCTACCACCCCCATCTTACCACCACCTCCTACCATCCCGTCCTACCACCTTCTCCTACCACCTCCTCCTACCACCTACTCCTACCACCCCCTCTTACCATTGCCCTCCTACCATTTTCTCCGACCACCGCCTCCTTCCACCTCCTACCACCCCCTCTTACCATCTCCTCATACCACCTCCTACCACCCCCTACCACACCCTCCTTCCCCACTCCCCTTTTCACAAACTGATACACAGTGTGCATTACTCTCATTTCCTTGGTGATATTTCCTCCCAAACTTGTTTACCCTCCATTGCAGGCCTCACTGCACTCCTTCCCTTCTTTTTTTCACTCCCTCTATTACAGGCCTCACTGCACTCCTTCCCTTCTTTTTTTCACTTTTGATTTTCTCAATTTATCTCCCTTGACCCACACCTGTTTAGAAAGTATTTAATAAACAGGTACCCCCTTTTCTTCAACAACATCCACCATTCTTTCATGTTTTCATAGATTGAGGTACAAGGAAGAGATAAACCTGGAAAGGTCCTCAACTTCCACACGCTCCTCATTGAAAGCTGCAAGAATGAGTTGAGAATGGGGAATGATGGGAACTCCAGCTCGGATGATGACGCATCCAAAGAGAAAGGTCGACAGCGCGCGCTGGGCCACGTGGTCTTCATCGGGGAGCTTTTCAACGCACAGGTATTGGACGAATCATTTATCACCAACACAGGTAAGGGATTGCTCCAGGATGGGAATGAGCAATCTCTCGAGTGCTTCTGTCGTCTCATTGGAATTGCTGGAAAGGTCATCGACTCGACGCAAGCCAAAATGGTAATGAACCTTCACTTTGGAGTTTCCATAAACACCTTTACTCTTCAACTTCCCCTCTAAAATCATCCTTCTTGCTCATCTTCGTTTTGCTCACCGAGCACCATGTTTTTCTGTCTTCACAGATGGATGAGTATTTCACCTTTTTGGACAAATTAATGAAGGAGCGGAAAATTGTGCCACGCATCCGTTTCATGCTCCAGGATCTGGTAGATCTTCGTATGGTAAGTCACACCTATCGTCCTCAGGTGTGCCAATTCACAATGAATACCTGTCTCAAGCCGTCTACCGTCCCGGTTCCTCGAGCTCGGTCATGCTGATCTTTAGACTCCCTGCCCTCTTTTCAGTGAATTCCCAGACGGTCTTCACTGTTTTGTTTTAAAATGTTTAAACTTCCTTCTTCCGCGTTGTTTACTCTCTTCTATTACAATTCAGTCTTCTTCTTCTTTTCAAAAGGCTGTTTTCAAATCGCTCTTTAAATCATTCCCTTTATAAAAGTTTAACCTCTTACAGTTTTTCCCTTCTCAAAACTCTAAACTCACCTTCATTCCACCCTTCCTCCAACGTTTTCAAATGTATCTGACTTGAAAATCCCGAGAACCCCAGTTTGTTTGCAGTTGATGTTCGTATTTCATTAATCGTTACTTTTGTACATCTTCAGTGCCAAACCCTTCCCTGTCTGTTTCCTCCTCTCCTGGTACTCGCCCCGATCCTACCAACCCTATCTCTTACCAGCATCCCACTCCATACCCCCATTCCATCACTACCTGCCCGCTACCATTCCCTTTCAAAACTCCCCCCACACCCCTTCCCTTCAAAACTCCCCCATAAACTCTCCCCTTTAAATACCCCCCCCCCCACACCCCTTCCCTTCTAATCTCCCCCCTCAACCCTCCCCTTCAAATGTCATCACGCCAGCTGGTTGGGTGTGGGTTCCTCTCTCACAAGCCATGGCATCTCAGCAAAGGACTTCTGTGACTCACTGGGACTGACACAATCTGTAAATTTCCCGACCCGGATCTCAGTCAATGGAGTATCTTCTCTTCTAGACTTGGTTATGACAAACTTCCCTGCAAATGTCTGCTGCTCTTCTTCTGCTCCAATCGGTTATTCTGATCATGTGCTTGTTAAAGTGAACATCTCTCTGGCCATTCTCAGAGAGCCTCCTCAGCGCCGACGAGTCTGGCATTTCACTCAGGCCGACTGGCACGGTCTGCAAGCAGCCATCAATCACCTGGACTGGTCTCCCATCTCTACTGCCTCTGACATCAATTCTTCCTGGGAATTCTTCCAAAGCAAACTGCTCTCTCTCATGCACAGATTTATCCCATCTCGTCTTCAGTTGTCTTACCCTTCCTCCCATCCATGGTACACTGAATCTTGTGTTGAGGCAGTTGCCCTGAAACAACTTGCCTTTGCCTCTTCGAAGGCTAATCCAACTGAAGGCAATTTCAGTTCCTTCCACCAAGCTCGGAACAAGTGTGTGTCTACCCTCAGGAGTGCCAGGAAGCACTATCTCTCCACACTCAAGAATGAACTCTCAAACCTGTCTCCTTCATCCAAATCCTGGTGGCGTCTGGTCAAATCCGTTTCTGGTGTTTGTCATTCTGTCGCCCAAGCTCTTGGGTCTCACTATCTGCCATGATCTTTCTTGGGAAGACCACATTTCCAAGCTGGCCTCCAAAGCCAGTCGCCGACTGGGCATCCTCCGTCGTGCGAAGTCCTTCCTTGGCACACCTGAGCTTCTCACCACATACAAGGCTTTCATCCGCAGCTCAATGGAATACTGATCTCCCCTCTGAGCCGGTGCTCCTGCCTCACACCTAGCTAGGCTTCACGCTGTTGAAACGAAAGCTTTCAGCATCATTGGAATCTCCTGCGATGAATCTCCTTACCTCAAATGGTTACACAGTTGACACCGCACGTGACAAAGTCAAATGCCTCAACTCTGTGTTTGCTTCAAAATCTTATGTCCCAAACCCATCTCTCTCTGTTCCCACCTTACCCAGTCATACCCAGCTGCTCCTGTGCTCTGTGTCCTTCTCTCCCGACAAGGTGGAGAAGTTTTTTCAAACCTCGACTCTGATTCTGCAACTGGACCAGACGACATCAGCCCACGGGTCCTAAGATCCTGCTCTGCCGCTCTATCTCACCCTCTCTCTATTCTCTTCACCCTCTCTCTATTCTCTTCACCCTCTCTTTTGCTCAAGGTCATCTGCCATCTGCTTGGAAATCAGCCAACATTACCGCTTTACACAAAAAGGTGCAAAAACAGATCCTTGCAACTACAGACCAATCAGCCTGCTCCCAATTATCAGCTCATGGAATCCAATATTGCTTCTGATATCAAATCCTTCCTCTTCACTAATGGCTTGATCTCTGATCATCAATTTGGATTCAGACCAGGTCACTCCACTCTGGACATGCTGCTTCTGCCGTCTCAGCAATGGATGGAGGTCCTCAATGCCAAACAGGAAATCAGAGCTGTCCCCCTTGACATATCACATGCCTTCGATACGGTCTGGCACCCAGCTCTGCTCACCAATCTCCCATCCTATGGTATCCATGGAAACCTCCACTCATGGCTTGCGGACTTCCTCTCCGGTCGTAGTCAACGTGTGGCCCTGAATGGGTTTCTCTCATCTCCCCTTCCTGTTCAGGCTGGAGATCCCCAAGGCAGTGTTCTGGGCCCTGTGCTTTTTCTGGTCTTCATCAATGATCTCTCTGACTCTCTTGAAAATCCTCTCTATCTCTTTGCTGATGACTCCACTCTCTGCCGCTCCATTCCTCATCCCTCAGATCGGCAGTCTGCAGCATCCTCACTCTCTGCAGACCTGGACAAAATCACAGACTGGTCAAACAAGTGGAACATGTCTTTCAATCCTGACAAATCTCACACTCTTACTATGTCTCTCCGAAAAGACAGACTGGACGACCCTCCCATCTACTTTCTCAACAATCCTCTCCAATAAGTTCTGTCGCCCAAGCTCTTGGGTCTCACTATCTGCCATGATCTTTCTTGGGAAGACCACATTTCCAAGCTGGCCTCCAAAGCCAGTCGCCGACTGGGCATCCTCCGTCGTGCGAAGTCCTTCCTTGGCACACCTGAGCTTCTCACCACATACAAGGCTTTCATCCGCAGCTCAATGGAATACTGATCTCCCCTCTGAGCCGGTGCTCCTGCCTCACACCTAGCTAGGCTTCACGCTGTTGAAACGAAAGCTTTCAGCATCATTGGAATCTCCTGCGATGAAGTTAACTCCGAGGGCCTTTCACTTACTCACTGCAGGCAGGTTGGTGGTCTTTCTGTCTTTTACCGACTCCTCTCCGGCCTTGCTCCCCCAGCTCTGTCTGTGCTCTGAACCCCAAATATTCCTATAGGTCGCACAAGATCTGCCTGCAACCCTCTTATGGTTAAATTGCCAAAATCTAGGCTCTCTGCTCACCTTCACTCTTTCATTCCTCTTTTCTCCCGCATCTGCAACAAACTCCTTCACTCTCTTCAATCCCACTTCTACCTCCACGTCTTCAAAACAGCTGTTCACCACCATCTCTTGTGTTCCCACATCCAAAACATTGATCTTTTTAACCCCCGTTAATCCATGCCAAGCCCACCTCTTGAAATTCCGTTTTCTTTCCTGAAATCCCCTGTAGCGTCCATCTTGTTTATACCGTGTACCCCGCCACAGCCCTCTCCCTTCCACAGATCTCCCAATGTGCATGTTCTCTACTGTTGTTGTGCTTCCCTCTCTCCCCCTCTTGTCTCCTGCTCCCGTTATTATATGTTTTTATACGAGTGTGTGTTGGCGCTTATACGAGCCTTGACTTTGTTTGAAAATAAAATAAATAACAAACCACCTGCATCCATAACCACAGGTATGCTCTTCCCTTCCTTAGTATAATTGGATTCCACGCCGAAAGGTCGAGCGACCAAACTACCTCCAAACGATACGTGAGGAAGCTCGTGCAGAACAACAGCGATGAAGGAGATCACACCACCACTGAAGTTACCATGTGCTGCTCTTTTATGACACAGCACATGGCACACACACACACACACACACACATACACACACACACACGTACACGTCACACATGCATACACATACACACACGCATATATATATATGCACATTTTTTACACACACACACACACACATATACACATACACACACACACACACACACACACACACATATGTACACCTACACACATCCCACATGTATATACATATTTAAAGTGTACGTGCCCTTCCCCTCTCCCCCCTCCATCCCCCTGCGCCCCCACCTCCCCCGTCCCTCCCTCCTCCCCCGTCCCTCCCTCCTCCCTCCCCCACCCGGCAACGCCGTGTACTTCTGCTTGTAACTAATAAAATTAAAACGAAGAAATATCTCTGTAATTTCCTGAAACTCGGTGAAATTCGATGAAATTCGCTCGGTGAATTCACTCTGTTTATCGGTGAAATTTTTCCTTTGGGCGGTGTATAATCGCCCGAACGAAATATCAATCAGCAATTTCCCATCTGATAATTTATTTATTTTACATATGTGAATTACACGTCCATGCACACGTAAAATGGAGTTTGTTTTTGCACACGTGAAATGAACACGTGAACCTTTACTTCCGGATAATAATGCTGAATGAAATAAGAACGGAGATCCCAGAGTAGACCTTCCCGTCGTTTGATATGGACTCTTCTCTTCTCGGAAGTTCTTCTGCCTCTTCCGTTATCCAGCAGAAGAGGCGGTTAGAAGAGGAAGAGGCGGAAGAGAAGAGGTTATACTTACGCAGCAAAACTTGCAAGTGAAAACACAATCTGGATATTTGCATCAACTTGTGATGTCCTGTCATCTTTGTCTAATTATTCCATCATGAGCGCGAGTAATACATGTTTGGCCGCCATCTTGCTTCTCTGCTGCCTGTTCGGCGCAAAGCAATCTTCCGGAAGAGGCTTCTGTCTTCGGAAGAGACCAAATCGCACGCGCTTCAGAAAATCACAATACAGAATCACATTTAATCAAAATCATCAGTCCACAACTTTTTGAGATATCCTGCTATGTCGTTCTTGGCCCAATCTCCCGATGGTGAAGAATCACTTTAAAAATTCTAGGAGCCGAATCCGGATCTTGATGCAACATAGATTCAAACTATTGGGAACACAGCCTTAATTACACACATACTAATGAGATATCTATAGAGATCCTAAGGTGTGCTACGTGTTGCTCGTGGCCTAACTAGGGTGCGACCTTTGACCTTTACACCAAAAATGGGATTATTTACAGGGGATTATTTATAAGGGAATATTACAGATATTTACAAAGTGGAGGGTTCTAAAAACCACAACACTGCACCCTCATTACCTCCAGGGCCGTCCCGGCCCGAAAGAACTTTAACTTAGTGTGACACTCAAGTGTGGTAACCCTCTACTATTAACTTCACCCTGAGTGCGACATTTTTAAAACCATTAAGTATGTCCCGCCTGCTGCGTTGCATTCTATCGAACAGATTCACGCCCACAGGATAACCGAATCACGGAATTAATTTCAAAACTAAACATGGACGGTGGGGAGCATTATTTACAAAGACACGATTTGGTATTTACAAACGTGAACCCAGGACCTGTCTTTTGGGAAACAAAAAGAAGATGTTTTGAAAAGAGGAAAGCATACACTGCACTGCACCGATACCACCAGCACCAATAAGCACCATAGAACAAAAAGCACCAAAACACCAATATGCACAAAAAGCACCAAAAGCACCATCCGGTGCACAGTCATACATTGCAATAAACGAAGCCTTGCGACGTCTCCTCTGCTGGGCCGCTGGTTCTGGATGACTTCTTTGCTTGTGGCCTATTTGGTAATAATTTAAAAAGGCACAAAACGCGTCCACTTTTTTTAAATTAGGGCCAGCAGGGGCCAACTAAAGGTGGTTCACCTGCTTGGCTTAGGTGCCACCTTTGCCGTGGTCCGCAAGCAAGATCTCCCTGGCCACAACGGCCGGTCCCCAGCAGAGGTGCCAGGCCCCAAAATGTGGGGTCCATGAATGTGGTGCTCGGCCACAGACCTGTGGTCCATATGGTGGTGCTCGGCCACAACAACGTGCGGTCCATAAGTGTGGTACCGGTCCAGGCAGGCAGCAGCGAGGGTGCGGGCACACAACTGCGACACCTGCACACTTTCCCCTCGGCACACAAAGCCCACGGTCCATGAGTGGGGAAGGAAGACAAAGCAGGGTTAGCGGGGTGCAAGGGCGCAAGAGTACACGTTAACACAAGGTAATGCAGAGGTGAGGTGCGTTGGAGAGCGAGCGGAGAGAGATCGGCCCTAGCATATGCTCCCCCCCTGTCACCTAATCTACCCTTGCCCTTACCCCATATTTACACAATTTACAAATTCGTCGCTACGTCTTGTCTTCCCCATATCTCCCCTCGACACCAAATTCGTCATCAATCTCAATTTCTCATTAATCCCTTTATTCCGAATTTACCATCAATCCCTCATAAGGCGGAAGAGATGGAATAGCAAGCACAATGTCACCCCCACGTCATGATGCGTCTTACATTATCTCTCCGACTCTCTGGAAAATCCTCTCTATCTCTTTGCTGATGACTCCACTCTCTGCCGCTCCATTCCTCTTCCCTCAGATCGGCAGTCTGCAGCCTCCTCATTCTCTGAAGACCTGGACAAAATCACAGACTGGTCAAACAAGTGGAACATGTGTTTCAATCCTGACAAATCTCACACTCTTACTATGTCTCTCCGAAAAGATCGACTGGACAACCCTCCCATCTACTTTCTCAACAATCCTCTCCAAGAAGGATTGCAACATAGATTTCTTGTTGCCATGATCTTTCTTGGGAAAACCACATTTCCAAGCTGGCCTCCAAAGCCAGTCGCCGACTGGGCATCCTCCGTCGTGCGAAGTCCTTCCTAGGCACACCTGAGCTCCTCACCACATACAAGGCTTTCATCCGCAGCTCAATGGAATACTGTTCTCCCCTATGGGCTGGTGCTCCTGCCTCACACTTGGCTCGGCTTCACGCTGTTGAATCCAAAGCTTTCAGAATCATTGGAATCTCCCGCGATGAAGCTATCTCTGAGGGCCTTTCACTCACTCACAGGTAGGCAGGTAGGTGGTCTTTCTGTCTTCTACCGACTCCTCTCCGGCCTTGCTCCCCAAGCTCTCTCTGTGCTCTGTCCCCCAAATATTCCTACAGGTCGCACAAGATCTGCCAGCAACCCTCTGATGGTTAAACTGCCGAAATCTCGGCTCTCTGCTCACCTTCACTCTTTCATTCCTCTTTTCTCCCGCCTCTGGAACAAATTCCCACACTCCCTTCAATCCCACTCCTCCCTCCAGGTCTTTAAAACTGCTGTTCACCACCATCTCTTATCTTCCCCCATCCAAAACCTTGATCTTTTCTACCCCCACTAATTCACCCCAGATCCACCTTGTTTGAAATTCCAACTTCTTTCCTGGAAGTCCTGGCAGTGTCCATATGTTTTATACCTCTCCCACCCCCCCCCCCCCCTTCCCATGCCTCCCCCCAAAGCCCTCTCCCTCCCACAGATCTCTCGATGTCTCCATGTCTCTCGGTCCCTGCTCTCAAATGTTGTGTTTGTGTCCTTCCCCCTCTCTCCCCATCTTGTCTACCGCTCCCGATGTTATTTGTTTTATGTGTCTGTTTGTCTTTCTGTGTGATTAATGTTCGCTCTTTCACGAGCCTCGATCTTGTATACAAAAAAAAAAAAAAAAAAAAAAAAACATACCAGACATTTGCAAAAAACCGGTGGTGTTGAGTCCTATCACCCTGGTGAGTGGATGCAGATGGTGCGAAGAGACTTCAATCCTAACTATCTTCTAAATGACTTTAACACTTTTACTCTACCCGGGGTCTTTCCCTGCAAAACCATTGGCCATTTTACACTATGTGGTTCTAAAAATCGAACTCCCATTGACCAAACTGGTGCTCACCAATTTGGGGTCTCACTCCCCCGATTCTTCACCCTGTGCCCTCGCACAATTTCAAGGCTGGGTCGTGTGGAGCTCCCAGCAGGTCCGCTCACCTGCACACCTTCGCCACTGCAGTTGTCTCCCGAGCTTACCTGCTCCTTACCGTAACCTACCTGGGGAAGGCCCTCTGGCTCCCTTACCCCACTACCGCCCTCTCTGGCGTCGGGCTACCCGGGTCCGTCCTCCGGATCGTCGGGCACCATTGAA
Source organism: Myxine glutinosa (assembly GCF_964187855.1). Lineage (NCBI taxonomy): Eukaryota > Metazoa > Chordata > Myxini > Myxiniformes > Myxinidae > Myxine > Myxine glutinosa. The sequence goes on from NC_136267.1 coordinate 33,636,668, forward strand.
CAACTCTACTGGCTCCCAGAGCCTACCTGCGGCCTCACCTGGCCGACAGACTAACAGTGGCGGAGTGCCCATTTAACCATACGTACTAACAGGCCACATGCCCAGCCAATTTCGTTCCACGAATGCACCCATCCAAGCAGTACTCTGCGACTCTCGCACCACAGATGCCAATATCCAAACACAATTTACCTACTCCCTCTACCTAACTTTTAAACTACCCTACCCGGGTACTCGTGAAGGGGGGGTCCATCCTTCCCCATCCACTCCTTTCGCACCAACCACTCCACTCCATGTATTCCACACTACTCACTCCACACCATCCATTCCATACTCCATGTATTCCATACCATTTATTCCATGTAACCATTCTTCATTCACCGGTACTTTCACTTGCACACCTTGTGCCCACACACCTGGTGGCACTTGCACACCTGGTGGCACCTGCACACCTGGTGGCACTTGCACACCTGGTGGCACCTGCACATCTGGTGGCACTTGCACCCTCCTTCCCTCCAGGACCATTCACTCAATACAATACACTCAACTCAATGCACAATCACACCTTTCACAATACTCTGCTCAATCACTTCCTACACACACACTGCATCATCTGATCTACCTGGTTTTCCCACTAACTTAGTGCTTCCCGTCTTCCCTTATACTATTGCACATCCCACGTCGTTATCATCCAAACTAATCTACCTACGTCCCCTACTACAGGTATGATGTCGCTACTTAAATCTACAGTTACCTATGGTCATCTTTCTAAATCCCTATCATTATCCAAACCCTCCCTGGCTTGGTTTTCACTGCCCTACCCCATAAAACTATAGCTCCTCTGCCCCCGCATACGATGTGAGGGATGGTAAATCTACCATCCCTCTACACCATATACCATTTGCCATCAATTTCCCTATTACACTATCACTATCGCCATCACAGTCCATTAAACTTGAGCCACCCGGAACGTCAATACATCATTAAAGCTCGGCTACACAAAGCCGAGCAATGAATACGGGTGGTTTGGTCTGCTGCAGGTTGGGTCCGTCCGGCATTTGGTTCAGGGGGGGGGGGAGATTTGCTCGGGGCAAGGCTCCAAGCACCATCCCGGCACGGGGCCTTGCGCTCCCAAGCGCGATGGCCTAGCCTTGCCCGGGTGGAGCGCCGCCACCACAAGGGGGCGCCGCGCCGGCCCCTCCTCCTTCCTCTCGAACCGAGCCGCCCGCTTTGCCTGGCAAAGCGCTGACTCGACCGTGCAGGGCGGGGCCCGGCCCGAATCGTGCACGACTCTCCGAACAGGAGCGAGGCGACACCGATCCCCGCCGGTTCCCGCAGCACACACCGCCCGTCACGGACCGAGGGCTCGTGTCGGCTATCCGTCAGCCTTAAACGCTGCCCCGGTCAACGTCAATGCCCTACTCGCATGCTCACACCACTCGTTCCATTCTTTACTCATACATCCCATACACTCCGTCAATTCCACCACCGCACTCTCTGTTACACACCACTCGCTGTTCGCACACTCCATAACACACCTTGGCGCACACTCGTTCGCACACCTCACGTGCACTCACCCCCGTTACGTATTCCGTAACCCCCACGGGCGTGCACTCTTCCGTTACATCCCCTGTAACACCCCCCATCACGCGCTCCACCACCAACTCAGGTGGGCCTCCTCGCACACGCTCAACCATTCCAAGTGTGCATCCTCGCACCCGCTCCTCATCCATCTCACTCTCCGTATCACTCGTCGTTCCACTTCCACACTCCGATGTGCATTCACTCTCGCACTACTCTGTCGCATACTCGCATTCACCCCATCACTCCCATACTCTGTCGTCATTCGCACACGCGCGCCGTTCACCTTCACACACCTTTTCCTCACACGCGCGCCATTGCCATTCACACAGCGCACCACGGCCCTTTTACGAGCGCCCGGGTTACGCCTGCATCCCAAGCGCGCGAAAATTGTTTTTGCACCAACCACAGCCCGACTCACCTGGGCGCTTCCTCTTCCTCCTCGCTCCAACACCTGCAAATCTTTATAAGGATTAAGCACGGCATCATGATGCGAGCACGGACTCTGTGCATTATCCATCTCTCCCTTCAATTCCTGGACTACCTCCGTCGTCTTTTCATTTTCAATTTCGACTATTTGTTCGATTGATTCGATTCTAATTTCTTTTTCTTTAATTTCAATGTGTTTTCCCTCGCCGACCGCTGGCTCTATTAAAATTTTCTCTACTTCGGCAGTCGCCGGCTTCCCTATACCCCGGGTCACGATCTCTACCCCGGTCCACGTGACTTTGCCTTGCTCAACGTCGCTTCTCCTGCGCTCCTGTCACGTACAAATGCGCTATTCCCACTTGACCTGCGGTCAAAGTCCTTCCCAAGTGCTTTTATCTGGCCACCTATTCGGGTTCTAAACCCTTCAATTTGATTTCCTAATCCCCCAATCTGCTTCCTAATCCCCCGAATTTGCTTCCTAATCCCCCCAATTTGCTTCCCAAATCATTTCTCATTCCCCCAATTTTGCTGTCTAACTTCCCAATTTGGCTTCCCACTTGCTCTTCAAGTTTATTACTCTGAGAATCCATTTTATTGTCCATCTGCTTACTACTCTTTGCCATCTCCAATTGTATGACCGCCTGTAGCTGCGCCATGAGGGCCTGCATGTCAAAGCAGCACGCAGCACACGGCCACTTCCCAGTTCTTTCCACCTCACCACATGCTTTACCACTTGCTATCACCTTCGTCTTTCCGATATTCACTGAAAAGTAGGGTTTGAAATCCTACGGTAAAGGCTAGCTAGTATGGAGGATAATAGAGAACAGTGGATCCAGGAAAAGGGCCGTGATCAAACGGTTCGGACAGGACGAGACACTAAACTCCCTTTCGGCACAACATTTAATAAAACGAGGCAAAGATGGCGGCAATCAACTCGCTCACACGAGCCATCAGCAAGAAGCCGGAAGTCTCCTCCCTTTCCGGTGCAAATTAAGAGAAAAAAGTAAGAATTACAGGCTCACACTACACCAACATGGCATCAACATATTGCAAGAAAACATTCCTAAGCAAAGCAGGAAACGTTCACGTATATCGTACGCATAACATCAGAGACTTTCTTACAGCCACCCCCAAATTTGTGGAATAAATTTGAAAAAAGGGAAAGTCTTTCAGTCCATTCACCCCTCACCCATCATATTGAAGCTTCGACAGCCGGATCAATTTAGCAAGTGGTCGAACATAGTTCTTGCCACGAACTTGAACGCTGGCAGTTCGAGCACGGTCATCTGAGCCCGGAAAGGTCTCGTGAGGTTTCCCTCTACGGGCGATGAGGCGACGGACGGACATTAGGAAGGCTTCAGCATCAAGGCCCTCCAGGAGGCCCAGATGTACGCTGCGGGTAGTGAGGCACTTGAGGATTATACCCCAGCGCTTCTCCGTTCGTCTTCCAATTTTTATGGTGAAAGGACCGAAGCAGTCCACTCCAGTAGAGTAGAAGGCAGGCTTGTATAGTCGTAACCGAGCAGAAGGTAGATCAGCCATCCTTGGCACCTCTGGATTGGCACGCCATCTTCGGCACTCGTGGCATTGATGTTGGTGTCAACGAATAGCCTCTCAACCACGCAGAATCCCGTACTTGCTCCGTACTTCAGCAAGAATTCTCTCCGGACCACAGTGAAGCAGTTGGTCATCACATTCTTGAATGAGGAGCTTGGTTACTGGATGAGGAGGATCTAAAACAATAGGATGCACAGCATCTTGTGTAAGGACATCCGCATGGCGTAGTCTTCCTCCTACTCTGATGAGACCAAGGGTACGGTCATATTCTTTATTTTTCATATCATATTTGCTCCCCCAGCTCTCTCTGTGCTCTGTCCCCCAAATATTCCTACAGGTCGCACAAGATCTGCCAGCAACCCTCTGATGGTTAAACTGCCGAAATCTCGGCTCTCTGCTCACCTTCACTCTTTCATTCCTCTTTTCTCCCGCCTGTGGAACAAACTCCCACACTCCCTTCAATCCCTCTCCTCCCTCCAGGTCTTTAAAACAGCTGTTCACCACCATCTCTTATCTTCCCCCATCCATAACCTTGATCTTTTCTACCCCCACTAATTCACCCCAGATCCACCTTGTTTGAAATTCCAACTTATTTCCTGGAAATCCTGGCAGTGTCCATATGTTTATACCTCTCCCACCCCCCCCCCTTCACATGCCTCCCCCCCTTCACATGCCTCCCCCCTTCACATGCCTCCCCCCCAAAGCCCTCTCCCTCCCACAGATCTCTCGATGTCTCCATGTCTCTCGGTCCCTGCTCTCAAATGTTGTGTTTGTGTCCTTCCCCCTCTCTCCCCATCTTGTCTACCGCTCCCGATGTTATTTGTTTTATGTGTCTGTTTGTCTTTCTGTGTGATTAATTTTCGCTCTTTCACGAGCCTCGATCTTGTATACAAAAAAAAAAAAAAAAAAAAAAAAAAAAAATATTTAGGTGAGAGAGATGCCAGTCGACCTCTGATGGGTAAATCCCTACCCGTGGCAAGTATCTGGACTTCGTCCGGAAAACTATTGTGCTGTGAGCGTTGAAGCAGAAGATTCTCTATCTCCCCATGCTGGTGAGCGCTTAAGGTAAGATAGTCTTGATCGTAGGCCACCCCGTTGGGACACTGCTGTGCAGCCACAACCATAGTGTTCCAAGTCTTGTACTGTGAAGGGTCAGGGAAGGCCTGAATGTCCACCGACATTGTTCCAGAGAAGGTTGACTTCCGGAGCTCAGTCACATCACTTTGCTCTAGTACGCTGACCGGTCCTTGTAGTGACCAGCCCAGGTTGGTACAAACTGCTACTGGAGCACCCATGGGGCCAAATCGCACAGGTTGCTTTGGTAAGATGAGGTGCGGATAGTCTGACCCGATCAATATTGTTGGTTGAGCCTTGTTAATCAAAGGGAGTGATATCCCAGCTAGGTGGGGGTGCCGTTTCTGAAGATCGGCCACTGGGTACGAATACTCAGATAAGCGCAGCATTGTGGCAGTGAATGCTGCATCTATCCCATACCTCTGGTTCGGGTTCTCGACCGATGATATCTGAAGCTTGACAGAAGCCCCGGTACACTGCAACTTATCTTCTCGCACTGTCTTGAGCAGTAATGCTTCAGGTTTACCCACCAGGTTCAGCCGCTCCGTTATTGAATTCAAAAGCATAGTCCTTTCTGAACTATCGTCTAGAATGGCATAGGTCTCTATGGACCCTTGTGGGCCACGAAGAAGCACCTTTACGACCTTTAACAGGACATCATGTGGACGGGAAGGCTTGTCAAGGTACACTGCAGATGGTGCAGAGCCTGTCATGAGGACGGTATCGCTGGATCTCTGCGCTGCATCATGTAGGATGGTTAGGTGCAACTCGTTGCAAGCAATGCATGGCTTCCTAAGTGTACAGCCATCAGCTGGGTGTGACCTACCGCACCTCCAGCAACAGTCATGTTCCCTTATCCACTTAATAATATGGTCTGTGGAAAGCTTCTTGAATTCCGCACAGGAACCGAGGTAATGATCACTGGTGTCACAATGAGGGCAATAAGGCTTGGTCTTGGTTGTTGAAGAAACATTACGCAATGGCTGTGGCCTCGTGCCAGCTATTGGTGACTCAGAGTTGTGAAACACTGAGGCCTGTGATTCTTTCTTCTTGAAAGATGAAGAATGCTGTTCCTTTCTCTCTAATCCCTGGCCCTCACATTTGTAGAGGACAGCAGCTTGGTTCGCTATACGTTTAGCTCGGGCCTTCGCCTGCAGCCAAGCTGCCAGATGGTGCAACGTGTAGGTCTGATTAGAATCTGCATTTAAAAGTCCTTGGTTAATGCAGTGCTCAATAAATCCATCACGATAGCTCGGAGGCAGTTTGCTAATTAGCCTTTCTACATGTGAGCCACATCGTAGTTCAGATCCATGCTCACCCTCGAGGGATTGTAACATACCCACAAGGGAGTGCACTGCGAGAGCAAATTCTTCAAAGGCTTCTGCATCTCCAGTCCTCACTGGTGCCATGTTCATGATGGCACCAATTTCGCTCTGTACGAGTTGCCTTGGCTGTCCATACTTGTCCCGCAGGGCCCGTAAGGCCACCGTGTATGGCTTTGGATCATGCACGTAGGCCTGAGCAAGTTTGTATGCACTTGGTAGCTTCAGGTGGGTTAAGAGTACTTGATATTTGTACTCCCCTGACAAGTAGGTGTGATTACTTATCAGGCGATCCAATGCAAGCTTGAGAAGGGCAAAGTCACTTTCTCTGCCACTGTGGAAATAAGGCAGACTCGGTTTTGGTACGCCAAACCACACCCATCATTCCTGTCTGACTTCTCCTACTTTCTGACCCAGCTATGTTCCCTCTCTCCCTCAATCCTCCTCCTCGGTGATTTCAATATCCACATGGACTCCACTGACTCCACAATAACCACTGACTTCACTGATTTACTCACCTGCTTTAACCTCACTCAACATGTCAACTTTCCTACCCATAACCGTGGTCACATTCTGGACCTTGTCTGCTCTACTGGATTAATTTTGCACCATCTCTCTGGCTCTGACCTCACCCTCTCTGACCACTTAGCCATCACTATGACCATCAACATCCCCACCCCAGCACCAAGGCATTATCGCACTATCAACTTCCGTAAGCTAAACGCTCTTTCACCTACCTCATTCTCATCCACCCTCTCTGAAAAAATGTCCACTTCTCCCTTCGTTGACCTCCACACCCCTTCTGACCTCACTGACTACTACAACCACACTCTCTCCTCCTGCCTTGACCAACTTGCGCCTATAAAAACCAAAACAGTTTCTTTCACCCATTCTGCTCCCTGGTTTACCCCTGAACTCCGCCTGATGAAAACTCGTGCTCGCCAACTTGAAAGACTCCGCAATAAAACAGGTCTCACAGTTCACTCCCAGGCCTACAAGGACCACATACAACACTATAAAGATGCCCTCTCCCGCGCCCGCTCCGCCTACTACTCTCAAATTATCCACTCTGGCTCCGGAAACCCAAAAGCACTCTTCTCTACAATAAACAAACTCCTCAGCCCCCTGAACACCACCACCCAGTCATTCACAATAGACAACTGCATCTCCTTCCTTTCATTCTTCCAACGCAAAATTGAAAACATCTACAACAGCTTGACCACCGCCGCACCGGCTACCCCTCAAACCACCTGCCCCCCCTTATCCTGCCATCCCCTGTCTCAATTCTCCCCAGTCTCCCCTACTGACCTCTCTGAACTCCTCATCGGAATGAAAACTGCCACCTGCACTCTTGACCCCATCCCCTCCAGCTTTGTCAAGGCCTCCCTTCCTGCTCTCTCTCCACTTATCATTGCAACAATAAACTCCTCCCTGTCTACAGGCATCGTCCCACCATCCCTCAAAATTGCTGCTGTTACCCCCATTCTGAAAAAACCTGGACTAAACCCTGACACCCTAAATAACTTCAGACCCATCTCCAACCTACCCTTTCTGTCAAAGGTTTTGGAACGCGCTGTAGCCACTCAACTCAAACGTCACCTCTCTGCCAATAACCTGTATGAAACATTCCAATCCGGATTCCGCTCCAACCACAGTACTGAAACTGCTCTCCTCAAAATCACCAACGACCTTCTCCTCTCCTCTGACGCTGGCAACCTCAACATTCTCATCCTCCTCGACCTCAGCGCCGCCTTTGACACCATCGATCACACCATCCTCCTCACCCGACTTGAAACCACCTTTAACATTACCGGCACTGCCCTCTCTTGGATTAAATCATACCTCTCTGACAGACGTCAATTCATCTCCATCAATAACTGCAAATCCCCCACTGCTCCCCTCCCCCAAGGTCTCCCCCAAGGTTCAGTTATTGGCCCCCTCCTCTTCATCCTTTACCTGTCCCCCCTCGGTCACTTAATCTGCCGTCATGGTCTCCAATTCCACTGCTTCGCCGATGACATCCAGCTTTTCATCTCCACCAAGTCCATCTCCACCGCCACCCACTCTATCCTGACAAACTGCATCACTGAAATAAAATCCTGGCTTCAAATCAACTTCCTCAAACTTAACTGTGATAAATCTGAAATAATCATCATTGGCCCAAAAACGCTCACCAAGTCCACCCATAACTTTGCCCTCAACATCGACGGTTTCCCAGTATCCACCTCCCCTCACATCCGGAATCTTGGCATCATCTTTGACCAAACCCTCTCCTTCGACAAATACACTAAACAGATCACAAAGACAGCCTTCTTTCACCTGAAAAACATCGCCCGTCTCCGTCCATCCCTCTCCTCCGTGGCTGCAGAAACCCTCATCCACGCCTTCATCACTTCCCGTCTGGACTACTGCAATAGCCTCCTTTATGGTTCACCCTCAACAATCACCAATAAACTCCAATACATTCAGAACTCCGCTGCCCGTCTACTCACCCATTCCCGGACCCGTGACCACATCACCCCCGTCCTTTACAAGCTTCACTGGCTCCCCATCTCCCAGAGAATCCAGTACAAAATCCTCCTCTTGACCTACAAAGCCCTCCATAACCTGGCCCCATCCTACCTGGCTGACCTCCTCTCCAGACACACTCCCACCCGCAACCTCCGCTCTGCTGGTACCAACCTCCTGACCCCCCCCCCCCATCCGGACAAAATTTAGATCCTGGGGGGACAGGGCCTTCTCCATCGCTGCTCCCACCCTCTGGAGCTCGCTACCTCACACCATCAGAGACTCCTCCTCACTCACCACATTCAAAACATCACTCAAGACCCACCTGTTCAACACTGCATTCAACATTTAACCCACAGCATCTAACCCCTGACTATCTCCTCTCCTTCTCCCTCCTTTGTGCTTTGAATATTTCCCTATTGATTCTTCTTTTTTTGCAATTGTTTTTATGTTTTGCTATGCATTATGTTTTGCACTCTGTCAAAGCGTCTTTGGGCTTCCTGAAAAGCGCTATATAAAATAAATGCATTATTATTATTATAGGATGAAGCTATTAGTAGGTCCATGAGGTTGGGTGTTGCAGGCGTCTCAGATGGGTGAACTGGATGCCCATGTGGTAAAGTCGAGGGTGGTAGATAGGGTGCATGATGACATGGTAACATGTTAGGATGAAAATTTGAAGCTTGGAATGGAGCTGTGGTTGCGGATGAATATGCAGTTGGATGAGTTTGCTTCACCTTCTCTTTCGGTGATGGATTGTCATTGATGATTAATCGAGGAGTAGATGTGGATTGCAGGTCGGCAGTGATGGCAATTTCCGGCTCTGGCCGCAGTAGCGGCAGCTGCGTTGGCAATGGTTTGTTTGGTTGAACTGAGGGAGTACATGACGCTCCACCACCGTGCAGAATCGTATGCTGGGCGGTAACGGTTGGACGCCCGGTTGGAGAGGTGGGCGCTTCATCTCCTGCATTTAAGAACGACACTATCAACCGTGCTTCCTCCAGTTCTTATTCGGCCTTCCACAGATGTCTCTGTCTTGTTAGCTGGACGGACAAGGTCTCGCGTTCCCTCAGAGCCTGGCGCTCCATCTCCTGAGCCTGGCGCTCCATCTCCTGAGCCTGGCACTCCATCTCCTGAGCCTGGCGCTCCATCTCCTGAGCCTGAAGGACTTCATCCTGCAGCTGCTGTCCACGTTTCTCAGCTCTCTCATCCTCCCCAACTTGACATGTCAGTTCCTCCAGTTCATACTGTTTTCGTTTTTCCATTAGAATAGCTGATTGTACACCACTGAGTTGGGATGTAATGGATGTACGGCTGTAGCTGGAACAATAGCTGCGTCGTGAGCTATGTGCACTGCATAGTGAGGCAGTCTTTGGTCGGTGGCTTCCTGACGAATGTCGTCGGGAAGAAGAACTCGGCCCACACTCCTGATTAAGGGAAGAACCACTCGTGTTTGAAGGTACGTAGTTAAGAACATAGTCTTTCAAACGTTCAGGGATACGTATATTCTTTTCCGGTCGGGAAGACGCCGTTAATTCATTGCCAATGCTGATGATGGCCGGATCCGGTAATTCGGTGGCTGATACAGGCGCGGGGCTGACGGCGGCCACCGAAACAGAGACAAATGGATTCGTGCCATGAGTCGTTAAAGGACTAACCGGGATAATGTCGCTGGTATTGTCTGCTGTTTGAGTACACTCCGCAGTCAGGGTAGCGGCGACATTCTCGTCCATGATTTCCTTGTCCAGCTGTTCGTTATCCGGCTCAAAGGACCATGAAAAGTAGGGTCTGAAATCCTACGGTAAAGGCTAGCTAGTACGGAGGATACTAGAGAACAGTGGATCCAGGAAAAGGGCCGTGATCAAACGGTTCGGACAGGACGAGACACTAAACTCCCTTTCAGCACAACATTTAATAAAACAAGGCAAAGATGGCGGCAATCAACTCGCTCACATGAGCCATCAGCAAGAAGCCGGAAGTCTCCTCCCTTTCCGGTGCAAATTAAGAGAAAAAAGTAAGAATTACAGGCTCGCACTACACCAACATGGCATCAACATATTGCAAGAAAACATTCATAAGCAAAGCAGGAAACGTTCACGTATATCGTACGCATAATATCAGAGACTTTCTAACATTCACCTTCAGACCTTTTGTCTCCATACATTCCTTCCACTTGTTCATCTTCTGCTTCAGTCCATCCATACTTTCTGCAATCAACACCAGATCATCTGCATACAACAATTCCCACAGTAAACCCTCCTTTACGTTCCGAGCCAGCACCTCCATCACAGATACAAATAGTAGTGGACTTAGTACCGACCCCTGATGCACTCCCACCTTCACCTCAAACTCACCACTGTTCCCGTCCTTCGTCCTTCACAGTCCACGTGAACCATTTTGAAAGAATTGCATCGCATGGAGGAAACAACAGCCAAAGAAGACAGCGACCCAGAATATGAGCACGGGGCTAATGCCGTGTTAATTCGTAGTCGGGGTTAAGGATACTTTCCCCTGTTCGCAATACCCTCTGTGGCTATCCCTAACACTTATAACATCAGCCGGGCAAGCTATTCATGCTCCAATGGACACGATAGCAAAAAGACCTGCCTAGAAGAGGCGGAGCTACAATGGTTTTATGGGCGGGTGGGTGGGGGGGAAGGCTTGGACAGGGTCGGCAGGCCACGTCCCCCCACCCCTCCAGAGTGATGTGGCCCGATGAGGTGGGCGAAGTGTGAAGAAGAAGCTTCGAGATTCTGGCTTTGGCAGTGTGACTGTGAGGAGGCCCGTTGTCTCGGGTGTGCTGGTATGCTGCAGGATGTGGTCGTGCTTCCTTTCGCAAAGAACAAGATTTTAAAAAAATATCTCTCGTGAACGAGTGTGAAGTGGTGGACAGAGGAGAAAAGAACGAGGGCTGTGCTCCCTGATCGCCTCGATCCCGGGTGCCATCGGCTTTTGGTTTTGCCGCCACCTTTCTAGGCTTCCCACCTGTGTGGCTTCGGGCTCCAACAACTGCCGACTTAGCATGGGATCCATTTTGGGCCAGTTGAGTGCAGGAGTGTGAACTTTACTTTCTTACCTTACCCTGTGTGTGTTTTTGTGTCTGTATGGAGGATCCTCCCTTATCATTTTTACCTCGGCATTTATTTTCTTTATTTTCATTCCGTGCCTTATTTTATTGAAAATAATTATTGTTACATTTTTTGTTGTATTATTCTTGATTGGGTTTCAAAATAAACCCGTGCGTTCACGAGAATAAACGCTTCGTGGTTCTTCAGTCCCGCGGGTCAATAACCGCCAAAATTGTAAATCACCTCGGGAGTTAAAGCTGGTTCGGCTCATCCATCCAAGGCTTGGTGGTAACCCAGCTGTGGACAGGACAGTATTTTTCGTGGTAATGAGTGGAAATATTGGTACAAACATGGTTTAAAAGACCGCTCAAGGGAACCCCCGAAAAGTTTGATGACAGGTTGTCTCTTGTTCCAACCAAACCAAAAGAGACTTGTTCCACACAAGTTTTGTTTTAAATTATAACTGTAACTTGAAAAAAGTCTTATAAATTGTTATAAATTGTTCTAAAGCACGTAATGTCATACAGTGTATGTGAAGAAATATTAACAAACGTTTTATCAAAAAATATGAAACAACTGAAGTTCTCCGTCTCTGTTATGATTAGCACATGAAGTGGTTAAAGACAAAAACAAACTTTTACTTTGACATGTACATATGTGCAACGATTCTTCTATAATGTGAGAACTTTAAGCGACATTTTCCCGACCTATTTCCCGACGAAATGCTCCTACACATCACACGGTCCATGCTATTCCTAACTCAAACCTACCTTACCTACCTCCATAAACATAACAATACATTTATACTCCATGCATATTCCTATTCGTTGGAGAAATACATTTTTAATGCTGAAGGAACTTGTGAACAGGAGTAAATACAACTTTACATGTACACATAATCCTGTACCGCACTCTTTACTTGTCATTCTACTATAATGTGAGAAGTGTCTGTTTCATTGCACGTTTCTTTATTTGACGTTTATGCATTCCTAAACCGCTGGATAGAATGAGGTGAAAGCTTGTGATTGTTTCTATCCATGTCTTGACTCAATTAGTCATGCTAGAACCTTACAAGAACCGTCAAAACAATTGAACATTTTACATTGTTCATTTAAAAAAGAAAAGATCTGCCAGCAAGCTTGTGGCTCGTGCCCAGAACAACATACTGTATTTACAAACCAAGTGCAATCCTAAGTACAATATCAACATACAAAATAAGTGAAATCATAATTACATCAACATAAAAAATAAGTGAAATCCTAATTACATCAACATACAGTATCGACAGCCCAAGTGAAAATCCTAACATTTGAAGTTAGTCATAACTTTTATACTTGCTGAAACTGGGAGGAGAAAGTGGAGAGGGAGGAGCGAAGATGGGATTGGTCGCATGAAGAAAAGGGGAGGAGAGCAGTAGGATTGGTTAAGCAAAGTGTAGGTGGGAGGGATGAGGGAAGTGGGGATTGGTCGAATGAAATATTGGGGTGGGAGGGAGCAAAGATTGAGGGATACAATGTGATTGGTCGAGTGAATGCTGCGATGGGTGGACTTCCCGCCGAGTAGGTCCACATATCAAATCTTTTAATGAGGCACATCTGTTTCCCATTGTCTTCTGCTAGACTTTTCGGAGCAATCATCCTTTTAAAGTTCTTGAAGACCATTAATTTTTGAAGGTCATTCATTGACTATCTTCAAAAAAAACTTTATTTCAAAGTACCATATCTTTAACTATATTAGCCTGAGTCATAAATAAATAATTACAGTGCCTTTATTATTAAAATTATACCAAATTATTTACCATTCTGTGGTTTTATCCATAATTCATTTATCCTTAACATCATTGTTTCCACAGGACCTGAGTATTCTGCCAGTTGATGAGAGGGTGAAAAACGTGAAAAATGGCACGTGAAACGTGAAAGCTGAATGCCTCAACTCTGTGTTTGCCTCTAAATCTTGTGTCCCAAACCCATCCCTCTGTACCCACCGTACCCAGTCGTACCCAGCTGCTCCTGGACTCTGTGTCCTTTCCTCCTGACAAGGTGCAAAAGTTTCTGTCAACCCTCGACTCTGATTCTGCAACTGGACCTGACGGCATCAGCCCACGGGTCCTAAAATCCTGTTCTTCCGCTTTACAGAAAAAAGGTGCAAAAACAGATCCTAGCAACAACAGACCAATCAGCCTTCTCCCAAATTATCAGCAAAGTCATGGAATCCATCATTGCTTCATATATGAAATCTTTCCTCTTCTCCATTGGCTTGATCTCTGATCATCAATTTGGTTTCTGACCAGGTCACTCTACTCTGGACATGCTGCTTCTGCTGTCTCAACAATGGATGGAGGTCCTCAATGCCAAACAGGAAATTAGAGCTGTCTCCTTCGACATATCATGTGCCTTCGATACGGTCTGACACCCCGCTCTGCTCACCAAACTCTCCTCCTTTGGTATCTGTGGAAATCTCCACGCATGGCTGGCGGACTTCCTCTCTAGTCGTAGTCAACGCATGGCCCTGAATGGGTTTCTCTCATCTCCTCTTCCTGTTCAGGCTGGAGTTCCCCAAGGCAGTGTTCTGGGCCCTGTGCTTTTTCTGGTCTTCATCAATGATCTCTCCGACTCTCTTGGAAATCCTCTCTATCTCTTTGCTGATGACTCCACTCTCTGCCGCTCCATTCCTCATCCCTCAGATCGGCAGTCTGCAGCCTCCTCACTCTCTGCAGACCTAGACAAAATCAGACTGGGCAAACAAGTGGAACATGTCTTTGAATCCTGACAAATCTCACACTCTTACGATGTCTCTCCGAAAAGACCGACTGGACAACCCTCCCATCCACTTTCTGAATCAGGATGCACCATAGGAATCAAACGGCATAGGAATCAAAATGGCGGTGTGTGGAGTCAGCCGTCGCACTGCCGAAATGACATCACATCACCCCTGTCACGTGACCAGATCCTCAACTCTGATTGGTGTACGTTTGAGGGGGCATACATTCATACATACATACATACATACATACGGACAGACAAACACTGTTATAGATGGCTTTGCCCGATGGGCTACGCAGTAAAAAACTTTTAATAAGACTATGCAATAACAACACAGACAAGCACATGTCATTGCCACGCACGATAGGAGGGGTTCTAATTGGAATACTCTGCACTTTGCACTTCACTCACCTTTCTGACAATCGTGAGACGGGGATGTAGGTTCGACATGCCACCAGGAGGTAGCGATGAACAACTTGTAGTGAACTGCAGCAAGGCCTCGCGTTCGTGCGGGGCCATCTTGCAAAGCACATTCACAAAGCGCAAAAAGCCCGGACTGTGGGAACGCACGCATACAATGTCATGTGCTCCAATGGTTATTGGGTAAACACAAATCCTATTAAGCTACTGCAAAACCCACAAATGAATTGTGCAGATTTCGTTCCTCTGCTGTGGTCAACACTTGAAGTTCAATGGAAGAGATTTCTGTTGGTTTGGGAGCACAATCCATCAAATTTGCATTGAGATCACAGTAGCTTTACCATCTCTTCCCATCAGAAGGTCAAAGCAAACAGCCATCATTCACCAAATGATTTAGAAGCTGAACATGAGCAAGCTTTATTAAAAACATGTTTGAGGTGATAAGAAACGTCTGCATTCATGCCAAATTGCAGGAATTGCAATGGGACAGCTGAGAAACAGTAACTGTTAGTAGCCACGAAACCCAGGGCCGCAAAAATATAGACAGTTCTGAAGATGTTAATTACATAGGCCAAGGGATTGACCGGCTCTGAAATGACTGGTAACCATGGTGACAATATTTGAAAAATGACGGAATAACAGGATACCACAATAATTATAATGGGAACTAGAACGCCACTAAGTAGAGCGCATACTCCCGCTGTGGGTTTAGTTGGAATAATACGTTTTGTTTAACATCCCTTCTCCCCAAAACAATAAATGAAAAAGAAAGTAGGCCCTAACTGTCAGAGAATTTATTTTGATATATCTCGGAATTGGAGGAGAAAAACATCATTTAAGAATAAGAATAAAAGATTTAATGCAGTAAAACAGAAAAATCTTTCCCAAAAAAATTCCTTGATCCGGAATAATATCCTGAGCTTCACCAAAAACTAATGATCAATTCTTCCTTATCCCAAGGGCAATCATCCCACCAACTTTCATCCAAATCCGTTCAGAACTTTTCCAGATATCTTGTTCACAAACACACGAACACATGAACATACGAACACACACACGGACTCCCTTGCGGGAGTAATAAACCTGAAAATCGCAGAGCCAGAACGAGAATTATTTATTTGGTCTGGGAAGCCCATGCGAGGTTTCTTCTTCTTCAGCCTCTCACAACCCTGGGTGAATATACGATCTTTTAAAAAAAAGTTCGAATTTTGCCAAATCTGTTTTATTCGTTTGTTAATATACCTCAGCCATTGACAAATCTGGAATTATAATTTTATTTGAGGTTCAAATTATCCCGGGAGATTGTGTCAAACGATGCCTGCAAGTCTGTACATGTGATAAATAATTAATCCGCCACAGTCGAAGACTCTTCTTCTTCACACAATAACAACTTCTAGCTTCCAGACCATACATCCAATGATCTTCAAATTTTGCACACTTGTTACTCTTCATGACTTCTACTACAGTATGAAGTTTCACAGCGATCAATGATCGTTTGCAATGCAATCAATGAACCGTTTCACGGTTCAAGAGATATAAATGTTTTTATTATTTGCGTTTAATTAACGATGTCTGCCAAACCACGTGACCTATCGCAAATTCCAAAAGGACATTTTAGTAGACTGATATGCTGAACAGATCTGTGAAGTTTCCCCTCGATTGGATCACAAATGAGGGAGGAGCTAGGTTTTAAATGTTTGTGCTTAAAAACGTTATATAACTCTGAAAACATGTGATGCATGACGTCATGCTCGTTGACTTTTTTTTTCGTCATGGGTATGCGATTCTGCCTGCAAAGTTTGGCCTCGATCTGTTCAGGCGTTTTGGAGAAAATTGGATTTTAGTGTTTTTCACTCAAAACAATATGGCGGCCGAACCACATGGCCTGTGACGTCATAATTACCATAAAAATATTGTACAGACCGAGTCCCTCCTATGGTGAAAATTTGCTCTCAATCGCTCCAATTATTGCAGAGAAAATGGTTTTTAAAGGAAAACAGAAAAAAAAATTCCCGAAAAAATTCCCAAAGAAAATTCCTGGATCCGGAATAACATCCTGAGCTTCACCAAAAACTAATCAATTCTTCCTTATCCCAAGGGAAATCATCCCACCAACTTTCATCCAAATCCGTTCAGAACTTTTCCAGATATCTTGTTCACAAACACAGACACGCACACACACACACGGACGGACACGATCGGATGCATTACTTCCTGGCGGGCGTAAATATATGGAAACAAATGACGAGGGCTCATCATCAATGGGTTAACGAACATACTCGAAATTAAATTCCATTTCAATTCGACTATTAGAAGCGACAGCCATCAGAACCCTTAATTATGAAGTCACCAATGGGCGTGACTGCATGAGTGTGTGACGTCACAGAGCGACAGTTATTTATCGCATTTGAAACATTGCTTCAAGATGGTGAGGACGTGTTTCTTCCTCGTTGCCTTGCTTTTCTGTTTCACACTCTACTTCAACCTCGGTTACCTGCAAGTACTTCAACAGGTGAGCTTTAAACGAGTGGGAAGATTTACGTGTACGTTTTAACGTGTTTAGAAGTGTGGTTTGAGAATCGAAGCTTCCAAGTGGATGGTGACATGCACAGCTAGCTGCTTGTTCCCACCTCGCTGGAGCTGAGTTTTCTGAACCGAATGGTCCTGTTTGTGTGTGTGTGTGTCAATGTGTGTGACGTTGGTTGTTATCTCCACATGCGGGTTTCAGAGGTTGAACGGATTCCTGCCAGGTCTCGATATATCCACCTTTGTGTGTGTGTGTGCCATGTTTTTTGTGGAGTTTTACTTGAGCGTTCTGATGTGGAATGTGATACAACAGAATGATCGTTATGACCTCCTGAGTTGATTAGGCTTTCAATGTTTTTAACACACATCATGTTTAGGTGTATAGAGAGCAGCTTAATAGGTCCTTCCATGGCATGTCATTCAAAATAAACAACAAAAAGAATCATAACATTGTAACAAAGTATATAATAATTAATACTAATAATATTAACAACAATAATAAGAGTAACATCATTTGGCAATAATAATAACGAACGTACAATCCTCCCAGCCCTGCCAAAGCTCATGATTCGTAAAATTTAGCAGAAATGCGTACATAATATATAGACAGTCCTGAAGACATTCATTACATCGGCAGAGGGATAGACCGGCTCTGAAATGACTGGTAACCATGGTGACAATAATTTTAAAATGACGGAATAACACGATAACACAATAATTATAATGGAAAATATACGGAAACAAATGACGAGCACTCATCATCAATGGGTTAACGAACATACTCGACATTAAATTCCATTTTTTTTTTGTTTGTTTTTGTATACAGAGTCGAGGCTCGTGAAAGAGCTAACATTTATCAAACAAACAAACAAGCAAACAAAGTATATAAAAAGGGGAGTGGTCGACAAGATGGGGAGAGAAGGGGAGGAGGCACACAAACACAACATTTGAGAGCAGGGACATCGGGAGATGTGTGGGAGGGAGAGGGATTGGGGGGAGGCAGGATAGGTATAAAACGAAAGGACACCAAGAACTTCCAGGAAAGAAGTTGGTATTTCAAAAAAGTGGATTTGGGGTGAAATTCGACTTCAATTCGACTATTAGAACCGACAGCCAACAGAATCCTTCATTGTGAAGTCATCAATGGGCGTGACTGCATGAGTGTGTGACGTCACAGAGCGACAGTTATTTATCGCATTTGAAACATTGCTTCAAGATGGCGAGGACGTGTTTCTTTCTCGTTGCTTTGATTTGTTGTTTCATGCTCTACTTCAACCTCGGTTACCTGCTAGGACTTCAACAGGTGAGCCTTAAACGAGTGAGAAGATTTACGTGTACGTTTTACCTGGTTTAAAGGTGCGGTTTGAAAACCTTCCATGTGGATGGTAAAATGTGCAAGTGCTCGTTTCCACCTCGCTGGAGCTGAGTTTTTCGAACCGACTTCGTCGTGTGTGTGTGTGTGTGTGTGTGTGTGTGTGTGTGTGTGTGTGTGTGTGTGTGTGTGTGTGTGTGTGTGTGTGTGTGTGTGTGTGTGTGTGTCCGATTTCACCACCAATTGGTCCAAATAAGTTTTCCTGATCCAAAATGTTTTTTGCTTCCATCTCTCTCATATAGAAGCTGCCAGGATATTTCGGATACATCTCCGAGAGTCTGGTAAACCTCGTTACGTTTCAGGTATGACGTCAAACAACACTCCATCAATATGTGACAAATTTTCCGTGTAAGCAACAGTACACAAGTGTTTTATAAGAGGAGGTAAAATTCAAAGAGCAGAGATAAAGGACACCAGCAGGAACCTTACAAACAGGTAGGGAAGTGGGAAAGGCAGGTGAGTCGGCTGTGGAATAACTTTGTATCTCCTGAGTCGATATCTCTTCCACCGCACACTTCCACAACATAATAACATTGTCCAGACAGAGCTTATGACGTGGTGTTTTAAAACCTTGTGGTCTCCACACATCATTCGCCACAAACATAAACAATCTCGTCAAGTACAATCGTCCCAATGTTGTTCTTCTGAGTGACCACATGTGCATCAGAAAGAGCTGATGGACAATTTGTATCGAGCTCTGAGTTTACATCGTACACATTTCCGGGTGGTACTTTCCCTTCGACAGTAAAACACAATTCAGGAAATTCACTTTGACTGATACAAGATGTTTTGTTTATCTCTGTCTGTCGTACAGGAGCCTCCAGGTCTTTCTGACCATCTTTGGGAAAGATTCTTCAACTATGTTCCCTTCTTGAAGATAAGATGGTTTCGAGAGGGGGGGGGGGGGGCATTGGGATTCCCATGTTTGTATGAGATTATAACCGTGTGTAGCTTTTCTTGGTTACTTGATGCAGCTTTCTTCGCTGGAAGAGCATGGGACTTGATTTATTTGATAATCCTAGCCACCTGGGGTAATTGGTTAGGTGAGAGCGGATTGGTTATACCCTCCAATTGTGGGTGAGAGACGTGATTGCGTCTTGTTATTTATTTGCATGTTCACTGGGATTAGCAGTGCAGATGGTACATCAAGATATTTTGTTTGTGTCTGTCCTCCAGAAACCTCAAAGTTTTTCCGACCATCCCTTGAAAAGACTCTTCAACCTTGTTCCTTTCTTGAAGGTAAGATGGCATGGATGACTCCAGGTACGTGATATAAAATACCATATTGGGATGAAGGTTAAAATTTATATATAACATTAAACCGGTAAACCAGTTCAGTTGCAGTTTGTAATAAAACACAGAACCACCGCTGCCTGATACAGTACCAGCTGCTACACCGCTAACTGTAGCAACAATCAGCCTAGACGCCTTCAGAAGGCTTTTATTTGGCAAATCAGGAGCCCACCTCTTGAGGAAATGGATCAATCCAGGGACATATTTCTGGCTCACTGGTTGTCATCAGCATGGAGTGGATACCCCTTGGGCTGAGGAGATTGGCTGGTAGACCATCCTGTGGTGTGTGTGCACGTCTGTGTGCATGAGTGCATCTGTGTGCGCTTGTTATGTGAGAGAGTACAACTTTGACTCGAGGACTTAAACTCGAAGAAGAAGATGAGTGAAAACCTATCCTTTTTGACATTGTTGCTCTTTCTATTCTAACGCAGCCCCGGAAAACAAACTGGATATCAAAACTCTCTCAGGGTAAGTCATTATGTTCCATTATGTTCATTTTCATCTTTGTTCTATTTGCCATACATGATGAGATTGCAGATTGAATCGAATTCACACGCATTGAACAGAACACCACAAATGTAAGTATGTTTATTCACTTCTTTTTTTTGTATACAAGATCGAGGCTCGTGAAAGAGCTTACACTTGAACAAGCATGTGGTAAGATGAACCGATTGGAGCAGAAGAAGAGCAGCAGACATTTGCAGTGAAGTTCGTCATAACCAAGTCTCGAAGAGAAGATACTCCATTGACTGAGATCCGGGTCGGGAAATTGACAGATTGTGCCAGTCCCCGTTGGTCGCAGAAGTCCTTTGCTGAAGAGCCATGACTAGTGAGAGAGGTACCCACACCCAGCCAACTGGCATGGTGACAGTTGAAATCACCACATATGAGGAAGAGACGGTTGGGATGAGTGGATAGAAGTTGGTCCATGTTGTCAGACAGCGAGATGTAGATGGAGTCATCACTGTTTGGTGGACGGTACAACACACACATGAAAAAAAGGTGGGAGCGAAGGGGATGCCGTAGCCAGAGGTACTCCTGGGGGTGAGATAGAGAGAGGGCAGTGCAGGGCGAGTGAGGAAGAGAGTTTTTGATAAAGATAGCAACCACACCACCAAGACAAGGCTCAGGTCTATCATACCGGAGGAGGGAGTAACCAGGGAGAGATATTAAGGAATCAGAGACATCTTCAAAGAGGAAAGTTTCTGTTAAGCAGATCAAGTCTGGTTTGTCAGAAGCAACCTGAATGGAGAGATCAATCAAGTTTGAGCGAAGGCCCCAGATGTTTGAGGTCCATACCGTTAATGAAGAGGAAGGGGGAGCATCGGATACAGGACAGGGGAGGGGGGGGGGGGGGGTCGGGTAAGATGTGGAAGAGGAGGAGGAGGTAGGGAGAGCTGTTGAAGGTGTGTCAGAGATTTCAGAATAGTTTGGAGGAAGGGAAGGATGAGGAGGACAAGGGGTTTGATGGTGATTGGGTGAGGCACAGCAAGGTGTTGTTTGAGGGGGGGGGGGGGCAGAGAGAGGAAGAAGGTTGGAGGAGATGGAGGTTGACAGTTGGAAGGGAGAGGAAGCAGGGAGGACGCTTTGAGGAGGAGGGGGGAGAAGGGAGAATTGGAGAAAAAAAAGTCGGGTGGGGAGATTTGAAGGGGAGAGGGGAGTTTTTAAGGAGAGGGGTGAAGGTGTAATTTAGGAGGAGCGAGGTGAGGGGGGAGTTTGGGAGGGGATGGTGAGGGGGGAGTTTAGGAGAGGAGGGGTGAGGGGGATGTTTAGGAGGGGAGGGGCGAGGGTGGAGTTTATGAGGGGAGGGATGAGTTTGGATTTTAGAAAGTGTTGGACAATTATAAATGGAAAACGAACATTTATTGCAAAATTAGTTTCTTGTGATTTTCAAGTCAGAGATCCTTTTGAAAACGTTGGAAGAACGAACGAACACGAACAAAGAAGGAAATAAATAATGTATATATATGTATTTTTTTAATTAAGATTTTAAACAAAGGGTAAGATGTTCGGGGGAAGTATGGGGTGAAAAGAAGACTCGGAAAAACTGTGAGAGAACGAAAATAAATGGACCACAATCGACCGCTGAGAGAAGACAACAAGGCCTCAAGGCAGTAAACTTGAAAGACCAGGCCTCAAAATCGCGGCAGGAAATAACCGACGATTTTATACAGGTGTGCATGATTTACACCAAGATCTTCCTAGAGACACACAGTAGGTACACACACCGTGACATAAAAATACAGTTTTGACAAAAATACAAACGGGAACAATTACTTAACTTTGATAGCATGGAGAGCGTGGAGATCTTCGAAAAAACACAACTTCGCCTGCAAAACCGGAAGCGGAAGTTCCCTTCTTCAGGCAAATTTCAGGTAAATTACCTTTTCTTCAGGTAAAACTTCGGGTAAATTACCTTGTCTAGTTTTGATCATTTATAACTTATCTCCTATTATTTGAAGCACAATGAAACCAAGAAACCACTTTCTCTGGGTTAATCTGCTGGTGGTCTTTATCTGAACTCCTCGCTCATGTTGCCAAGGAAGATAGGTGTTCAGGTCCCTCGTGCGATGGAATTGTTCATTGTCTACCAATGTCTTTGTAATTCACATTCAAGTACACAGATGTTTATATCAATATCCTTGTCCCCTAATTGATGTATGTATCTTTGAATCAATGAAAGTTGAAATAAGCCTTTTAACACTCTCTTTGCTCTTGTTTACAGGACTAACATCTTCCTGGAGCGAGTACTTCAACCGAGCCGCCACTCAACACTGGCAGATGGGAATGATGATGAATTACCAAAAATTTATTACACTTGTCGTGTTCCTCAGCCTCATCATCGAGGTATAAAAGTGATATAAGCTCATGGGCTTTGGTTAACAATCTCGTTGACAGACCATTTCAGAGTTTATTTTGGGTGAAAAAGTTCAAGTGATAAAATGCAGTCCCAAACGGAATTACACCTCAGATTGAACAAGTGATGCTAAACAGCAGGAGGTCATATACCCAAGGATCCATCGCTACTTGGTGGAGGAGTAGACCGTGGGGTTTGTGATTAGTCTCAGTCAAGATTGAGAAATGTCAGGTTTTAAATTTTAAAATATCCCAAAACAACAACCCAACAAAAATATGCCAAGACACAAGGTCCTCTCTTAATGTGTATTGTTTGCTGCTCTTTGTGTTACAGATCATAAATGGCTTCCAGAATCACCGACATCGCAACAAATGCTGTAAGTTAAAGCTTCTGGAATTGAGATTGGGGACATTTTACGAAAGTACACTAATAATAAAATTAAATTAACTTGAGGAATTGCCACTCCATCTGGTAATGATTTTGTTAACTCATTCACAGCCTGCACGGGAAAAAACTACACGAAGAGCAGAAGCACCGGGAGACGGAATGATGGGATCCCGGAAGTGGATGCTCTTATGGTGATCATGGAATCACAGCAGCATCACACATCGCGACCACCAGCTCTTCAGAATCAGACGGCCATGCTACAGAGAGGTGATGGTTTATCCACAGTGATGCAGAGCGGCTTCAGATCATATGGCATCAGATCAGAGGCCCGAGAGAATGTGTCTCTTGTGTCTCATGGAATGGAGAATGGAAATTTAGAGTTTTGTACAATCCTCAATTTGATGTCCATTTGGTTCACGACAAACAATCAGCAAGTGATCATCACTGTTCATGCATCCCGACATGTAAACACCCGATGGTGTATGATTGAATCGGATTCAGTCAGAATCGGAATACCCAACCAACTAGGAATACCTGTACAGTGTGAACTTGGCCAGTCAGCCTGTAAGAATGCACTGGGATCACCTGGATCAACTAAATACATCCTGACATCTAAAAGTTCCTCCCCAGTCCTTGAGCAACAGGGATGGTCTGATATTACTCACCATCTGGTATCACTAGTATCAGATAATGTAACTGAACAAGGCAACACTCATTTTGCAATAAATGTTCGTTTTCCACTAACCGTCCAACACTTTCTACAATCCAAACTCCACCCTCCCCTCCCAATTTCCCCTCTCCTCCAAACTCACCCCTCCCCTCCTAATCTCCAAACTCACCCCTCCCCTCCCAATCTCCCCCATATCTGAACTTAGTGATATTCTGTCCATTGATCTTTTTCTGTCACAATATCTGTTTCATGTTCATTTTTCCTCTTCTTTCCAGGATCTTCTCTCTGTCATGGTGAAGATGATGAGAGTTCTTCCGGTGATGAGAGTACTTCCGGTGATGAGACTACTTCCATTGATGGTAGTTATTGCAGACCTGATCTTGGAGAGTACGAGGTACAGCAGGTGGTGGTAAGCAAGACATTCAATTTCCTTTTTGTGCCTCTGTTACCGAAGTCGCCGGAGGCATTATGTTTTCAGGTTGTCCGTCCGTCCGTCCGTGATAGGTTTTCATTACCGCGATAACTTGAGAACTGCTGAAGGGATCTTAGTCAAACTTGGTGCAGGTATGTATAATGAGGTAAAGATTAACTGATTAGATTTTGGGGTCACGAGGTGAAAGGTCAGAGGTCATGTTTGGTAAAATCCTGTTACCGCAATAACTTGTGAACCAGTGATGTGATCTGCCCAAAGTTGATACAAGGATGTATTATGATGCTGAGATTAAATTATTTGATTTTGGCGTCAAGAGGTTAAAGGGTCAAAAGGTATCTGTGATAGGTCTACAACTTGAGAATGACTGAAGCGATCTAATTCAAACTTGGCACAGGTATGTATAATGATGTAAAGATGAACTGATTAGATTTTCTGGTCAAGAGGTCAAAGGTCACAGGTCATGTTAAGTAAAAAATTATGTTGCTGCGCCAACTCCTGAACCAGTAATGGGATTTTGAACACACTTGGTGTTAGTGTTTATGATACAAACATGAACTGATTGGATTGTGGCATCAACAAATTAAAGTTCAGAGGTCACGCCAGGTAAAAATGTGATAACTTGAGAACAGCTGATGGGATTTAAATCAAACTTGGTGCAGGTATTATAATGATGTAAACATGAACCGATTAAATTTTGGGGGGAAGAGGTCAGAGGTCCTGTTTCGGAAAAAATATTTTGCTGTTCTAACTTGTGAACCGGCAATGGGATTTTGCCCAAACTTGGTACAAGTATATATTATGATGCAAAGATGAACTTCTTATATTTTGGCATCAAATGTGAGAATTGAGGTGATTTGGTGATTTTAGTGAGGTCAGAGGTCATGTCAGGTAAAATGTGATAACTTGAGAACAGCTGATGGGATTTAAATCAAACTTGGTGCAGGTATTATTATGATGTAAACATGAACTGATTCAATTTGGGGTGAAGAGGTCAGAGGTGCTGTTTCGGAAAATATCTGTTGGTGTTCTAACTTGTGAACCGGCAATGGGATTTTGCCCAAACTTGGTACAAGTATATATTATGATGCAAAGATGAACTTCTTATATTTTGGCATCAAATGTGAGAATTGAGGTGATTTTGTGATTTTAGTGAGGTCAGAGGTCATTGTCAGGTAAAATGTGATTCTTGAGATCTTCTGAATGGATTTAAATCAAACTTGGTACAAGTTTCAAGTTCACAAACGTACAGTCGTTCTGTCGACGATTTTGCGATTTCCCAATTTTGTACTTTGTGATGTATTATGGTGTTTCTATCAGTCTTGTAAGTTCTGAAAACGTTCGAGAATAAAAGTTCAGTCTTATCAAGTGATGTACGTGTGAGTTGAGGCGACGCAAGTCGGTGGTGCTATAATTACGTGATGACATAATTGGTGGTATTACTCCATTTATTTATTATTCCAATTATTTCTTCCTTTTTAGTTCCCATGAGATATCTTAGTCGTTGGTGTGAGCTGTCTAGCCTGGGTTTGAATCCCAACCCAGCTATAAACTGTCATTCCGGTGTTTCATAGGCCCTGTGATTCATCAATGTGTGTGTCGTCCTTTGGATTGACGTTAAACTGGTCATCCGTATGCCGGAATTAGTTGGTGGACATTAAAGATCCCATGATGTACTTCACAAAGAGGAGGCAAACTATCGCTGGCAACCTGAACACATTTCGAATTCCTGCCCCAACTTCGTACGCTGAGCTGGAATGGTGACCTGACCAGCATTGTGGCCAAATATCTGCTCTGCCTAGACTAGGAGTTTCAATAAAAGGAAGAAGAGGAGATGCAAGGAGTAAAGGAAGAAGAGAATCAGGGAAAGGAAGAAAAAGATGCATTGCTAGCGAAACGAGAGGTGCAGAAGGGACAGAAAAAGGAACACCAATTAGAGCTGGAATCCACTAATTACCACTAATTACCAACCAATTATAATTATCGTTGCTTGTATGTGTGAATTATTATCTTCATTATGCTATTTCTGTCTCTTCGTGAGCGCAATGTTTCTACCACACAGGTCGAGGTTCTTTCAGAACGCTTGATCATGCAAGATGATCAATTCGATGAGATCACCGTGAAAAACAACAAACTTTCGGCGGATCTCAAAAAAGTTTCCAGCACCTTGTCGGAAGTGGAACTTCAGCTCGAGGAGCAGCAACAACAACATGAGGAACAGCAACAGAAGAACGTTGAGAGCTGCCAAAAGGTAAATAACCGTTATCAAACATGTGGGACTACAGATGGCCAAGGTGGTGAACATCATGCTCACCTGCACATGTTCTGATGAGTTTTAACACCTTGCACGGTTCATGCTGCTCTTGAGACTTTCACAAATGGAAGACTGTTGATTGAGATTTGTGAAACTAGTCCACCTGCTAACTACAGGAGAGCCAGGAAGGGTCATTCCTCTTTGGGGTATTTCGATTACAGTCGATCTATGGTCGGGTCTCAAGAACATTGGGTGTGTGTTCATTTACCAAGCTTCTTGTGGAGAGATCGTCAAGTGGTTTAAGCATTTGAGCAAGCACTCCATTCAAAACCGTGAAGGAACGGCTGGCTTGGCAAGCGCGAGCTAGCTGCTTGGTAAAGGAGCACAGCCCGAGCTTGTCCCTTTCAGTTTCGCGTTAAACAGAAGGAGCTTGTTTCAAAAGTTCACTACGAAAAACGCCACGTTAGCGCCAGGAAAGGCCATGTTATTAACCCAACATTTGTGGGTTATTTAGAGTACAGTAGATCTTCGCTCAGTTCTGTAAGTAAACCTTACTTCACGGATGTTGGGATTCCTCCAAATTTCTTAATTTAGTGTTTTAAAGAGCATTAGCGACTGTTTAAAAAGTTAATCACACGTGTTTGTAGTTCATAATAGCCGGCGAAGCCGGTGTTGTCAATAAACGCGTACGTATTATGTCGAAAACCTGATTATGCCTTGGCTTGAGAATTCCGAAGCGCAATGGAGGCCGCCATCTTGCGGATGCGGAAGTATGCATAACAAATTGAAAACGTTCAATAGGAATTTCTTTCACCCGTCATTGTTTGATTCACAATCTTATGCACCTCTAATTTATTATTAAAATACTTTAAGACCAACCTCGGCCCACACGGGCCTGGTTATCTTCAACGAAACGCGTCACCAAACACCGGACCCAATGAGAGTCGAGCATTTGAAAAAATATTTCTAAAACCAAATCACGCACTGGAGGCCGCCATTGACCGGATGCGGAAGTTTGCATAAACCAATTGCGAAAAAGTTCAATAGGAGTTTGTTTCACCCGTCTTTCTTTGATTCACCATCTCATGAACCTCTAATTTGTAATTAAAATACGTTAAGACCAACCTCGTTATCTTCACCGAAAATCGTCACCAAACACCAAAACCAATGAGATTCGAGCATTTGAAAAAGAAAAATTTCAAAGCTTATTACGTGTTTCGGAGGGTGAAAACGGCATCCAATATTCTAAAATTGACGAAGAATTATTTTTTAGAAATCTCGTGGTCGTCGGGGATAGTTTTTCACCGCCAGAAATATGGTATAAGCGGTTTACATATTTAGTTTAGAAATACGGATAGTTTTTCACGGCCAGAAATATCCGAAGTTGAGACGGAATTCACCGAATTCATCACTGCAAGCTAACTTCTTCTGGTGGAGGAAGCCGCAGTGCCCGGAGAGAACCAGTCCTGACAGCGACTGAAGTTAGAAGACTACACACATACTGTGAAAACGTATGTTAAGCCCAGTTAAAATTTCTTAAAATAGGCCTTAAGCTAGCACATCGTATAGTTACTTCCTTAAGCTTCTTGTGACATTTATTGTATGCAGGTATTGGGGAGGACTGTCTGCTCTTCTCTTTTACCAAGTCATACCAGGTACGGTACCTACACCGACCTACTATCAACTACCTAACCTACTGATGCCATAGTGATGGGTAAAATAGTGGCAAGAGGCTTTGGCTTCGCCAGCTCATTGCGGCTTTGCAGTCGGTACTAGTATTTTTACTTCCAGTAGAAGCTGTTGATCACACAGAAACGCCATTATAGCAATAAGATATTTATACACGTTATCACTGCAGGAAAAACACCTTGGGGAAGTCGGACATTATTAGTATGAATATTATTTTGTATTAGCATCAATAATATGCGATTATCATTAATTTTGTTATTAAAAGCGTCTTTGGAAAAACGCCACGATAAATCTTCTTTGGAAAAACGCCACGATAAAGCTAATTTAACATTTATATACACCTCAACGTTCAACCCCATTGACGGCAATGGCGGGGAAACTCGCCCAGGGGGAGAAAACCCCCTTGGGGAGCGGGGCAAATGAATGTGCTACAACCTTCATTGTGCAACCCTTCGTCATCCTGTCAGGTTTGGTTGAGATTGGTCTTGGATAAGTAACGACAGAATGTGTTGGCGTCAAAAATTCATCAGATCAGACACGAAATGGCGTATTTAGTGTGATTCCATGTGAACTTTGCATTGAAACCAGAATTGATCCCACTTTAGACTTGAGAAGACACCTCCATAAAGTATTGATTATGTGTAGATCAGAAAACAGTAACTTTAACTGTTGATTACACTGTCATGTACCACACAGGTCGAGGTTCTTTCACAACGCTTGATCATGCAAGATGATCAATTCGATGAGATCACCGTGAAAAACAACGAACTTTCGGCGGATCTCACGAAAGTTTCCAGCACCTTGTCGGAAGTGGAACTTCAGCTCGAGGAGCAGCAACAACAACATGAGGAGCAGCAACAGAAGAACGTTGAGAGCTGCCAACAGGTAAAGAACCGTTATCCAACATGTTGGATTACAGATGGCCAAGGTGGTGAACATCATGCTCACCTGCACATGTTCTGATGAGTTTTAACACCTTGTAGGATTCATGCTGCTCATGAGACTTTCACAAGTGGAAGACTGTTGATTGAAAGTAGAACAGAAAACAAACTTTCCTGTCAATGACACCGTCATGTTTCTGTCGCACAGGTCGACCTGCTACCTGAGCTGTTGAAAGCAAATGAGCATAAACACCATGGGCTCGCTGTCCAATTTGAAGGACTTTCAGGGCATCAATCACACCTGAGCAGCAGGTTTGCTGCATTGGAACAGCAGCAGCAAGAACAGCGAGAGAGGCAGGAGCACCAGGATGTTGATTACCATCAACAGGTGAGCAACCGTTATCAAACAATGTGGGACTTGCTCTGCAATGTGTAACTGGTGAACACAAAAGAGCAGATACCAAAGAGTTGAAGATAATGTTTCCCTTGATGTGTCTTATGTGTTTTAATCACTTGCAGGTGACGCAGCTGGAGACGGATTTGGAGGATCGAGACAACCGCTGGAGAGACGTGGCCGTTAAAAACCACAACGCCATGAAAGCGATGTACGAGCTGTTCAAGTGGATGGAGAAATTGAAAGAGAAGAAACAGGTGTGCCGAAAGAACCAGCAGCAGGTGTATCGATCACAGCCAAATAAGGTACCGCAGCACAATCTCAAGAAGCCAACACAAATACTACAGTTAACCCATGAAGTGCTCCATTTACTGCTCGTTCGGCCATAAATGCTTTTTGTTAACGGCTTTTCTCCACCAATTAGAAGCAAGATTTCCATAAGTTACCTGGGAATTACACATTGTAAGAAAAGTCATGATTCGTTCTTTTGGTTGACGTCAGTTTAAACTCATTTACTGGAGGATAGTGGCCCAACGCTCTTTATGGGTTGACAATGCTTATGGGTTGACAATGTTTATGATAACAGTTTATGGGGTAACTTTAAAGGTTAAAAACAACATTGTTGGGCAGTCATCAAAACACGGAAACCAACTCGCATTTCTGAACATTCGAATCATTTTCCAATCTGGTTTTACTTTGGAACACGATATTTACTGGTGAAGAACTCGTCCTCAGGTTCGGGTTAATTCCGTCGAAAATGGCGTATTTTAGTCTAACTTGTAATATCGACTTTCACCACCAGGAGGCGCGACACGATAAACATTTACATAGAGAGAATTGGTGTACACGTCCAACCTGAACCCTGGGGACTGAATTGTTTTTACCCTCTAAAACTTTCCTGTGCACACCCTTCATACAACCAAAAGTTTTCAACTCATTCTGTCCAGTGGTTCAGGAGTGCATGGATGTCAAACAAACACACAAACAAGTACAGATACATTCAAAGTACACCGACCCAATGCCAAATAATTAAATATCCTACAGCGCGGCATGTCCGGGTGCCTATGGCGCCCGACAATACCGCAGTGCAGCTCATAGAGACTGCATTGGGAGGGAGAGGTGTACGCTAATTGATTGATTAATTGTATAATTAAAATCAATAAAAGATTATCACAAAATATTTTCTTAATAAATTGGCTAATAGCATAACTAAACCACTAGTGCTTCATCCGAAGATGTTTCTTTTAGAAATGTAATTAAATATGTCATCAATAAAAAATTAAATAATTGATTGATTAATCAATAAATAATTAATCGATTAAATGATTAATCAATAAATCAAATATATCCTTGATAGCCACATCACTTGGTCGCTGTCATGTCCAAATATTAGCTACCCAGCTCAAAAGGTGCCTGAGATATTGGCCAAATGAGAAAGAAAATAAATAAATGATGACTAATGAAAATAAATAAATAATAATCATTAAAAAATTAAATTATCAATCATTTTGGTCACAGAACACATAAACCACCACCATTTCATCAGAATCTGTAACTGAAAAAATAAAAATTTTGGTCATTAAT
Organism: Myxine glutinosa; assembly: GCF_964187855.1. Taxonomy (NCBI): domain Eukaryota; kingdom Metazoa; phylum Chordata; class Myxini; order Myxiniformes; family Myxinidae; genus Myxine; species Myxine glutinosa. The sequence continues at coordinate 33,667,723 of NC_136267.1, forward strand.
CGAATAATTAAATAATTAATCGATTAATTGATTAATTAATAAATCAAAAATAGCCTTTGCAGCCAAATCACTTGGTCACTCATGTCCAAATATTAGCTTCTGAGCTCAAAAGGTACCTGATATATTGGCAAAATGAGAAAGAAAATAAATAAATGATTAATAATGAAAATAAATGAATAAAAATCATTAAAAAATTAAATTATTAATCAATTCGGTCATAGAAGACATAAACCACCACCATTTCATCAGAATTTGTAACTAAAAAAAAAATTTTTTTGGTCATTAATCGAATAATTAAATAATTAATCGATTAATTGATTAATTGATTGACAAGAAAGAAAGACAAGTACAGATACATTCAAAGTACACCGCCCCCATGCCAAATAATTAAATATCCTACAGCGCGGCATTGCCGGGGCGCCTTTGGCGCCCGACAATACCGCAGTGCACCTCATCGAGGCTGCATTGGGAGGGAGAGGTGTACGCTAATTGATTGATTAATTGTAGAATTAAAATCAATAAAAGGTTATCACAAATTATTTTCTTAATCAATTGGCTAATAGCATAACCAAACCACTCGTGCTTCATCCGAAGATGTATCTTTTAGAAATTTAATTAAATAAGTCATTAATAAAAAATTAAATAATTAATTGATTCACCAATAAATAATTAATCGATTAAATGATTAATCAATAAATCAAAAATATCCTTGATAGCCACATCACTTGGTCACTGTCATGTCCAAATATTAGCTTCCCAGCTCAAAAGGTGCCTGAGATATTGGCCAAATGAGAAAGAAAATAAATAAATGATTAATAATGCAAATAAATAAATAATAATCATTTAAAAATTGCACTATCAATCAATTCGGTCACAGAACACATAAACCACCACCATTTCATCAGAATCTGTAACTGGGAAAAAAAAAAAAATTGTCATTAATCAAATAATTAATCCATTAATTGATTAATTGATTAATTAATAATTTATTAATCAATAAATCAAAAATATCCTTGATAGCCACATCACTTGGTCACTCATGTCCAAATATTAGCTTTTGAGCTCAAAAGGTGCCTGAGATATTGGCCAAATGAGAAAGAAGATAAATAAATGATTAATAATGAAAATAAATAAATAATAATCATAAAAAATTAAATTATAAATCAATTCGGTCAGAGAACAAATAAACCACCACCATTTCATCAGAATCTGTAAATTTAAAAAAAAAATTTTTTTTGTCATGAATCAAATAATTAAATAATTAAAGAATTAATAAATTAATAAATAAATAATAATAATAAACAAATTAAATTATTAATCAATTCGGTCAGAGAACACATAAACCACCACCATTTCATCAGAATATGTAACTTATAAAAAAAAAATTTTTTAGTCATTAATCGAATAATTAAATAATTAACCGATTAATTGATTGATTAATTAATAAATCAAAAATAGCCTTTGCAGCCAAATCACCTGGTCATTGGCATGTCCAAATATCAGCTTCCTAACTCAAAAGGTGCCTGAGTTAATGGTCAGAAGAGAAAGGAAATTTAATTAATTAAATAAGTACTTAATTAATCGCTAATAATTAAATAACTCCTCAATTAATTGATTAATCAAAAAACAAAAAAATAATATTTTTGACAACGGACTTGCTCACTACTGTGCCGAAATTTCAGCTTCCTAGCTCAAAGGATGGCTGAGATATCGTCCGGACCAGTGTTTCCCAACCGTTTTCTGATCGAGTACCACTTGGAGGTCCCGTACCGTCGCCACGTACCACCTGGTTTCAGAAAAACCCAATCCGCGTACCACCTGGTTCCAGAAAAACTCAATTCGATAAGATATCAGGCTTATTTCAATTTAATGCGCGGGCTGCATCTGTTTCTTCTCCACCAGCTGGTCGATGCGGGGCATAACTTTGCTCACAGCACATCGGAAATCATGAAATATATCAGAAATCAGAAATAAAAAAATTATCAGGCCAAATCATTTTTTTTAAAGGTTGTCGCGAACTACCTGGAAGGCCCTCGCGTACCACTAGTGGTACGTGTACCACAGGTTGGGAAACACTGGTCCGGACAAACAAACAAGAAAGAAAACAAGAAAACAACCAGAGTGAAAACTTAGTACTCCCTTTCAGCGTTCGTCACTGCCGAGCTCCCTTCGGTGCCCAGCAATGACGATTTGCAATGCCTGGAGATGGCATAGGAAAGGAGCGGTGTACAACAGAGTGAAAACTGAGTACTCCCTTTCAGCATGCGTCACTGCCGAGCTCCCTTCGGTGCCCAGCAATGACGATTTGCAATGCCTGGAGATGGCATAGGAAAGGTGCGGTGTTCAACAACCAAGAAAACAAACAACCAGAGTGAAAACTGAGTACTCCCTTTCAGCGTGCGTCACTGCCGAGCCCCCTTCGGTGCCCGGCAATGACGTTTTGCAATGCCTGGAGATGACATAAGAAAGGTGCGGTGTACAACAAACGATAACTGCACTCAGTAGAGACATACCTCCGCAAGGTGAACAGGTCACGTTTTGTATCCCAGAGTAGACCAGAAAATCACAATACAGAATCACATTTAATCAAAATCATCCATCCACAACTTTTTGACAAATCCGGCTTTGTAGCATTTTTGGCCCAATCTCCCGATGGTGAAGAATCGCTTAAAAATTATAGTAGCCGGATCCGGAGCTTCACCAAAATCTAATAATTTCGTCCTGCTCACGTCTCTGACAAATTTCGTCCGCATCCATCCACAAATTTTTGAGATATCTTGTTCACAAATGGACAGACGGACAGACAAACTGACAAACGGACAGACAGACAGACAGACAGGGGTGAAAATATAATCTCCATCCACCTTTGGTGGCGGAGGTAACAAACACACAAACAGACAAACAAATAAACAAATAAACAAACAATCAAACAAACACACAAACAAACAAACACACAAACAGACAACCACACAAACAAACAGACAAACACAAACAAACAAACACCAAACACAGAAATAAACACACAAACAGACAAACAAATAAACAAACAGACAAACACACAAACAAACACCAAACACACAAACAAACAAACACACAAACAAACACACAAACAAACAAACACACAAACAGACAAACAAATAAACAAACAGACAAACACACAAACAGACAAACACACAAACAAACACACAAACAAAGACTTCTCCAGTGATAAATTGGATGATTGCTATTATTATGATGATTATGATGATTATGATGATTATTATTATTAATATTATCATTTTTGGAGCAGGTGCGGTGTTCACTTTACAGTATTGTCAATTTCATGTTCTTCTGCTGCTGTTTTATTTGAAAAACTCTTCATTTGTTTCCACAGGGTGCTCGCGTTGTTAAGCACGTCGTCCCAAGTGGTCTGGACCTCAAAACTTCCAACAATACCTGGAGGTCCAGCACGAAAACAGGGATGACAAGTTGTGATCAAGTGAGTTTGGTGTGTTCTATTTGAGAGGATGCTCATTTGTGTCGATTTCACGTTAAAACATCAAACTTTCCTTCCTTCTCTCATTTATTATGATTATTATTATGATTATTATTATTAATACTAGGGCATGCCCGTACTATATACATATCTAAAATTATATCCCCCCCCTCTATTTACATGAAATGGTTTGGTCCAAAGCGAACGGCCTGCGAGTACGGTGACAATCCCCCCCCTCTATTTACATGAAATGGTTTGGTCCAAAGCGAACGGCTTGCGAGTACGGTGACAATCCCCCCCCTCTATTTACATGAAATGGTTTGGTCCAAAGCGAACGGCTTGCGGAGTTTGGTAAAGAAATCGCCATAGCTCGGTAACTACTTGTCCGATTAATATGAAACCTTGAAAAGGCACATCCTCGGGTCCCCAGCAATATACCTGGCAAGTTTCAAGTATATCGGACCTGTGGTTGTCGAGAAACAGCGGTCACAGACAAACACACAGACACACACACAGACACACAGAGATTACTGGAATAATAGATAGATTATCATTTTTGGAGCAGGTGCGGTGTTCACTTTACAGTATTGTCAATTTCATGTTTTTCTGCTGCTGTTTTATTTGAAAAACTCTTCATTTGTTTCCACAGGGTGCTCGCGTTGTTAAGTACGTCATCCCAAGTGGTCTGGACCTCAAAACTTCCAACAATACCTGGAGGTCCAGCACGAAAACAGGGATGACAAGTTGTGATCAAGTGAGTTTGGTGTGTTCTATTTGAGAGGATGCTCATTTGTGTCGATTTCACGTTAAAACATCAAACTTTCCTTTCTTCTCTCATTTATTATGATGATTATTATGATTATTATTATTAATATTATCATTTTTGGAGCAGGTGCGGTGTCCACTTTACAGTATTGTCAATTTCATGTTTTTCTGCTGCTGTTTTATTTGAAAAACTCTTCATTTGTTTCCACAGGGTGCTCGCGTTGTTAAGTACGTCATCCCAAGTGGTCTGGACCTCAAAACTTCCAACAATGCCTGGAGGCCCAGCATGAAAACAGGGATGACAAGTTGTGATCAAGTGAGTTTGGTGTGTTCTATTTGAGAGGATGCTCATTTGTGTCGATTTCACGTTAAAACATCAAACTTTCCTTTCTTCTCTCATTTATTATTTTGACACCTCACCAATGACACCTCCTTTGTTTTATTCCCATTTCCTTCCCCAAGGATGTATGTCGACAGTTTCGAGTTCTCCTCAACAAAATGACACCAGAAAATTTTGGTCGCCTCATAAATCAGATGAAGAGGGTCAATATCACCACAGAAGAAGATCTTGAGGACATTGTACAGCTTGTCCTGGACAAGGCGATAAAGGAATCCAAATTTTCTGAGGTGTACGCACACGTGTGTCACCACCTTGCAAAGGTGAGTTAAGTTAACCACTACCACAACTCATGAGAGGAAGCACACCATACCAACAGATATCATTTTCTGAAACTTGTGAAATATCTGCTCTGCGCCCCTCCTATCACCTCCTACCACCTCCTACTACCCCCTCCTACCACCACCCCCTCCTACCCCCTCCTACCACCCACTCCTAACACCCACTCCTAACACCTCCGCCTACCATCTCCTACCACCCCCATCTTACCACCACCTCGTACCATCCCGTCCTACCACCTTCTCCTACCACCTCCTCCTACCACCTACTCCTACCACCCCCTCTTACCATTGCCCTCCTACCATTTTCTCCGACCACCGACTCCTTCCACCTCCTACCACCCCCTCTTACCATCTCCTCATACCACCTCCTACCACCCCCTACCACACCCTCCTTCCCCACTCCCCTTTTCACAAACTGATACACAGTGTGCATTACTCTCATTTCCTTGGTGATATTTCCTCCCAAACTTGTTTACCCTCCATTGCAGGCCTCACTGCACTCCTTCCCTTCTTTTTTTCACTCCCTCTATTACAGGCCTCACTGCACTCCTTCCCTTCTTTTTTTCACTTTTGATTTTCTCAATTTATCTCCCTTGACCCACACCTGTTTAGAAAGTATTTAATAAACAGGTACCCCCTTTTCTTCAACAACATCCACCATTCTTTCATGTTTTCATAGATTGAGGTACAAGGAAGAGATAAACCTGGAAAGGTCCTCAACTTCCACACGCTCCTCATTGAAAGCTGCAAGAATGAGTTGAGAATGGGGAATGATGGGAACTCCAGCTCGGATGATGACGCATCCAAAGAGAAAGGTCGACAGCGCGCGCTGGGCCACGTGGTCTTCATCGGGGAGCTTTTCAACGCACAGGTATTGGACGAATCATTTATCACCAACACAGGTAAGGGATTGCTCCAGGATGGGAATGAGCAATCTCTCGAGTGCTTCTGTCGTCTCATTGGAATTGCTGGAAAGGTCATCGACTCGACGCAAGCCAAAATGGTAATGAACCTTCACTTTGGAGTTTCCATAAACACCTTTACTCTTCAACTTCCCCTCTAAAATCATCCTTCTTGCTCGTCTTCGTTTTGCTCACCGAGCACCATGTTTTTCTGTCTTCACAGATGGATGAGTATTTCACCTTTTTGGACAAATTAATGAAGGAGCGGAAAATTGTGCCACGCATCCGTTTCATGCTCCAGGATCTGGTAGATCTTCGTATGGTAAGTCACACCTATCGTCCTCAGGTGTGCCAATTCACAATGAATACCTGTCTCAAGCCGTCTACCGTCCCGGTTCCTCGAGCTCGGTCATGCTGATCTTTAGACTCCCTGCCCTCTTTTCAGTGAATTCCCAGACGGTCTTCACTGTTTTGTTTTAAAATGTTTAAACTTCCTTCTTCCGCGTTGTTTACTCTCTTCTATTACAATTCAGTCTTCTTCTTCTTTTCAAAAGGCTGTTTTCAAATCGCTCTTTAAATCATTCCCTTTATAAAAGTTTAACCTCTTACAGTTTTTCCCTTCTCAAAACTCTAAACTCACCTTCATTCCACCCTTCCTCCAACGTTTTCAAATGTATCTGACTTGAAAATCCCGAGAACCCCAGTTTGTTTGCAGTTGATGTTCGTATTTCATTAATCGTTACTTTTGTACATCTTCAGTGCCAAACCCTTCCCTGTCTGTTCCCTCCTCTCCTGGTACTCGCCCCGATCCTACCAACCGTATCTCTTACCAGCATCCCACTCCATACCCCCATTCCATCACTACCTGCCCGCTACCATTCCCTTTCAAAACTCCCCCCACACCCCTTCCCTTCAAAACTCCCCCATAAACTCTCCCCTTTAAATACCCCTCCCCCCCCACACCCCTTCCCTTCTAATCTCCCCCCTCAACCCTCCCCTTCAAATGTCATCACGCCAGCTGGTTGGGTGTGGGTTCCTCTCTCACAAGCCATGGCATCTCAG